>NC_090656.1:9280087-9605087 GCF_040937935.1 Hyperolius riggenbachi
TTCTCCAGAGTTTTCTCCCAGGTGATATTTTCACAACTTGTCATAAAATGCGTTTTTCAGCCACAAGCAGGCAAAAAAAATAACCAAAATAAATTTGATAGTACTTTTCTAACAACTTTTGGGTACTTTTTCAATTCTCAAATGCTGAAAATTTAGTTAAAAGAGATGATGAAAATTATCTCCTAGGAGATATCAGGTTAAAAAATGAATTGCATATGGGCCTATGTGTATAAAGCCATTGCAGTTACACACGTTGGATGATGTGGTCCTTGCACTGGGACAGCTCTCGTTCATTCTCCCCCACCCCCTCTCTATAGAGCAGAGCAGGCTGCCAAGCAGTGTGCGTACAGTGATCATTCTCAGAACGATCTTTCAAGGAAGTATTATTGAAAAATAAACAGAGCAGAAGAGAAAGATCAGACGCCACCTTCCTGTATGATAGGTGGTTTTTGTTTTGTTTTGTATAACCTCTGGTAGTTTAGCGCTGTAAGACTTTTTCTGCTGAGTCAGTTTCAGTGTCGCAAAGCGCAGATTTGTGGTCTGTTTTCCTTGAAGTGTCGTTAAATATAAACCTAGAAGAGCTTTGATAGCAATTGTGGATGAAGATGAAACATTTTTACCAGTTTATGGTCATTTTATATTTTCACGGTACAGTGTTCTCCCCAGAATTTTTTCCCAGCCGGGTGGCATGAAAAAGTTGCTGGGTGGGGCGCAACGAGGGAATGCAGGGCTGGCGCTTCTCTGCGCAACTCTGCTTCACATAGGAGGAGGATTTGAGCCAATGACAGCCAGGTGCTCAACAAAATCAGCCAGGTGCCTGGGTAGAACACTCTAGTATTTTGTTGGGGAATAGTTGCCCCACGCACATCTGACTTCCTGTGCTGCATAACAGAGACCCATGGCCATCCCGTAAGCTCAGGGCCGGCGCTACCATCTGTGTGTGTGTGCCCCCCCCCCCCCCCCAGGTTTATTTTGCCCTGGGGCCCCATTGTTGCTTAAACCGGCCCTGCGTGAGCTGGTTTTACCTGCAGTGCACACGGGGACGTTTAGGCCTTGTTCACATCTAAAATCACAATCGCTGACGCCAGCGTTTTGCAATTTTGTGCACGATTAGTTTTAGCGCCGCCCGGCGCTTACCTGCGCGTTGCTATTTTTTTTTCCTTTTTTTGTAAAGCGCTTTTCTAAGTGCTTTTGCAGAGCGATTTGTTTTTTCACTTCCTGACGCAAGTGAAAAAACAAATCAGGAAGTGAACTCTTTGACCTGGAAAATAATAAATGCAATGTATTTATTCTTAAAAGCGCTGGGGAAATCACTTTACAAAGCATTTTTTCAAGCTCATTGCGATTTCCCTATACCTTCCATTGAGGCAAATCGCCCCAAAAATGGTACAGGGAGCGCTTTGCTGAGCGGATCGGAATCGAACCGTTCAGATGAGAACACTCTCATAGGGAATCATTGCACTTTTAGGGTTATTTTGAAAATCACTGGCACTTATAAAAAAGCTAAAAGTGCCCTTAGTGTGAATAAGCCCTAAGGGCCCGTTTCCACGGCATGAGACATTTGTGCAATGTTCATCTATGGGACAATTCCCATTCCCTGCAAGGTTTTTCATGCAAGTCCTTTCGGGGGGAAAAAAATCTTACTGCATTTTTTGCGCCATGTGTCCATTTCCCGTGGATTGTTTGGCCATTGCGCTAGATGCATGGAAACATTTGCATAAAATAATGTGAAAATTTGGATGTGGAAAACGCACGCAAAATGTATTATCCTTGTGGACATCTGAAGGGCTGCAACATTCTTATTCTTATCAGGCTATGCAACGTGCGTTTGCGTCTAGGAATTCAATGGGGTAGTTTAAAGTATACCTGTCATTAAAAAAAAAAAAACACACGTTAGATGCTTACCTCAGTGGAAGGAAGTGTCCGGACCCCCAGAGGCGCCTCTGCAGGGTCATTGGGCTCGGTGGAAAAAGTTCAAGGCGTGTCTTTCAGCCTCGAAGTCTGCTGAAAGCCCAAAGAGACAAGCCCTTAAAGGACACCCGAAGCGAAAATAAACTAATGAAATAAATTATTGTACCTATCTTCCTTCACCTAAAAATGACTTTTTAAGATATTCTACAGTTTTATGGTTACATGACACATTCAGTGAAGTATGCCAGAGCTAAAAATCTACTAGCTATTTACCCTTTTTATTTCTTTCCTGCTCTCAGAAGCCATTTTCTGCTAGGAAAGTGTTTTATAGTTGGAATTTCTTATCAGTGAAGGTCACACTGTAGTCACTTCCTGTCTGAGTCAGGACTGAGTCAGACACTTACATACCTGATATTTAACTCTTTCAGGCAGAGAAAGAAAAAAAGGAACACAGCATAGTTATTTGTGTGCTAAGCACTGTACATACAAATGTATATCTCTTTATGTCACATGCAGGGATGCTCAAATCCGAATTTGGGTGAATCCAGATAGTTGCTATGCGGATATCTCCCAGTAAATCTGTGTGGAGTGGGTGGGGGGGTTCAAGTTTACCTGTCTGACGTCTTCTTCGGTCCGTCCCTCGGCGCCTCCCACGATGCGTTCCACGCGGCGGTCACGTGACTACAAACACTTCCTCCTTCAACCCAGAAGGAGGAAGTGTTTATAATCACCAGGGCTGTGGAGTCGGAGTTGGAGGCGGAGATCACGTGACCGCCGCGTGGAGCGCATCGTGGGAGGCGCCGAGGGACGGACTGAAGAACACGTTAGACAGGTAAGATTGACCAACCAGACCCCCCCCCCCCCCGCCCCCGCCCCCGCCCACCCCGCACAGGTTTACTGGGTGAAATCCGGGTAGAAACTATCCGGATTCACCAAAATTCAGATTTGAGCATCCCTGGTCACATGTCACTTCGAGTATCCTTTGAAGGGAACCTGATCAGCTTGTAAAATCAGAATCTGCACTTACCTGGGGCTTCCTACAGCCCACCGTAGCCCGTGAGGTCCCCCGGCGTCCTCCTGGCTCATCTCCCGGTCCCGCTGGCGGCTCTGTTATTCTACGATTTCGGCCTGAAGTCGTCATGGCTGCTTCCCGCCGCAGACAATACGCATCATCACGCCGGCCGGCTAGGCATCATCACGTCAGGCAGAGAGTCCTGCGCATGCGTGGTTCTCTAAGATTGAGCCGCGCATGTGCAGGACTCTCACGCTGGCCAGCAGGATGACACGTATTGTCCGCGGCCGGGAGCAGCCCTGATGACTTCAGGCCGAAGTCATAGAATAATGGAGCCGCCAGATTTCTCCACATACTGGGTGGTTTTCTGTACAATTTGATTGTAAAAATTTGATCAAATGATCACATTTTAGGGGCATATTGTACCCTTAAAGGGGAACTGAAGAGAGGGGTATATGGAGGCTGCCATGATTATTTCCTTTTAAGCAATACCCGTTGCCTGGCAGCCCTGCTGATCCTCTGCCTCCAATACTATTAGCCATAGCCCCTGAACAAGCATGCAGCAGATTAGGTGTTTCAGACTTTAAAGTCAGATCTGACAAGACTAGCAGCATGCTTGTTTCTGGTGTTATTCAGATACTACTGCAGAGAAATAGACCAGCAGGGCTGCCAGGCAACTGGTATTGATTAAAAGGAAATAAATATGGCAGCCTCCGTATAACTTTTACTTCAGTTCTCCTTTAATGAGCATGTTTAGCATAGGTTTTCAGCTTGCTAGTGCAGGTCAGGATAATAAAGAGGAACTTGACTGCATCACATGATGGTTAGGGGAACAAGATGGCCGCCACGTCTCTGGAAGGTTCTGAAGTCTTTGCTGAATTTCTGCTCATTAGCAAGTCCAAGAGTCCAGACTCGCCATCGCAGGAATGCACCACAGTCAAGCGCAGAGGGATGCGCAAAATAACGCAACGCTTCATCCCGCATAGAATTAGCAGGAGATGGAGAGAGATGGAGTCCGGCGCTGATGTGATTCCTGGAACCCACTGCAAATCGCAAATCGCTAGCGTCTTTAATTAGCGTTTTGTAAGCGATTTCATGAGCGTTTTCTGGCGATTTTGGTAGCGATTTTAAATAGTGTAAGCTTTTTGCCAGCGATTGTGTAGGGATTAGCGATTTTAGTTCTGATTGGTCCTTTCAAGTTATTATATATTTTTTTAAATTCGCAGTCATTTAAAATCGCACATAAATCGCTATCGGTAGCGATTCATGAGCGATTTGCCAGCGCTTATATACTTGACATTGAAGCGCAAACGCTCCCAAAATGCTGCCTGTCCTGCGATTGCCATTTTGCTAATCGCAATCGCTAGTGTGGAATTTGTTACCTTTTGTTTACATTGGCAGAGCGTGTAGGGAAATCGCTAGCGATTTAAAGCGTTCAAAAAAGCATTCTTGATGATCGTCCGGTTTGGCTGGATTAAGCGCCTCTCGTCAGCCCGGGATCCGCTGGAGTATTAACTACAGTATTTTTCTTCATCTTTGTAGCTCCTTGCTGTAGTCTCCCCCGGGAAGAGCTGCGACTCGATAAACGTGCGTGCCGGACCAGGAGATGCTGAGCCTTATTTATGTGCGCAATACCATTCGCTGTATTCAGAGACTTTAAAGCCAGTATGGCTGAAACTCGAAGTTATGGAATAAAAGAATATCGACAGACGCATGCATCTAGTGGCTGGATAGTGTACTGGTTAAAATGGACCTGAACTTGCACAGAACTGAAGAAATACATAGAGAAATGTACTCTGTGTGTATTTAGAGAGTTTAGCCTGTTTAATTCCCCTCATTTGTGACTAATCACAAGTTGTAATCTGATCTCTCCCCTGGGTCACATGACTGCCTGTGGCAGAGATGGCAGATAAGGCCATTTGAAAGCACAGGAGGTTAACAATATGTCTGCTTCCATGAATCAGGAATCAGGAAGTAGAAATAGTGCAGATTTATTTTATTTTAGGATTTGTATCAGGAGGAGGTTCTGAGTTCAGGTCCGCTTCTGATACAGGAGACCAGGGTTTCAATCTCGGCTCTTTCTGTTTTTAGTAAGCCAACACCTATTCAGTAAGGAGAGCTTGGGCAAGATTCCCTAACACTGAAACTGCCTATAGAGGACGCCCTAGTGGCTGCAGCTCTGGCGCTTTGCGTCCTCCAGGAGAAAAGCGCGATATAAATGTTATTTGTCTTTTAGGTTCATGGATTTTTATAGCCTTTTTTTTCTGTTGTGCATATAATGCCTTGTGAATACGCTAGAGAAAACTCCGCTGAGACAATCGCTGTGGGACACCTCCGCTGGAAGGTTCCTGTCACACCTCCCAGGGTTCTCCCCAGGCTCTTTTAGTCAGGTGCTCCACCCGCCTAGTTTTGGTGAGCACCCGGCTGTCATCGGCTGTCACAGAAGCACCTGCATTCTCTCATCTCACCCTACCCAGCTACTTTTTCATGCCACCCGGCTGGAAAAAAATTCTGGGGTGAATACTGCCGCCAGTAAATACGCTACATTTATCGGAACTGAATGTAACAGATCTAAACGGATGCAAACGGATCCTATGCAAACTTTTTGTCAGTCGGTCGATCCCGGCAAGCGGAATGCGAGTTTTGACCCCTAACAATTTTTCCGCACCGGCCAGATGAATTGGATGGCAATGGAGGCTGATGCTAGTCTACGCGAACAGACATCTGTTCTCGCTAGGCTGCTTTCCACGTACGTTACGCAAAATACTCAACTACCGACGTCCATTTGGGCCCCCTGCCGCCACCATCCATTCGGGTCCCTGCACGCTAGAAATGCTGGAATACTGACCCCAGTAGAAACATCAGGCTACAACTGGTTTGCAACAGTCTAATGGGAATCCTCCCTCCTCAGGGAAGCTTCCGATTGGTTCACTGAGTAGCGGACCAATAAAAACCTCTGTGGTGCTCAGGGAAGATTCCCATTGGTCTTTTGCAAACCATTGGGAGCCTGATGCTTCTGATGGGGCTCTGGGATTGGTATACCAGCATTTGTAGCGTGCAGAGGACTATAATGGATGGCAGCAGTAGTGCAGAGAGCTCAAATGGACGGCGGCAGCAACGGTGGAGGAACTCAGCGACAGGTACCGAGCAGGTGGGGAATGGAAAAACTCTTGCCCAATGTAACAGACCAATCAATTAAACCGAAAACAGATCAGTTTTCAAATGGTTCAGCCTAAGGGCTGGTGCACACCAAGAGCGCTTCTGAGCGTTTTTTAAAACTCTTCCAGGGGGAAAACCGCTTGGCTAATGAAAGTGAATGGGATGGTGCACACCAGAGCGGCTCGTTTTTCCCCCAAACGCAAACTTGGGCCCTGCAGCATTTTCGCTGATTTCTGAGGTGATTCTGCCTCAATGTAAAGTCTAGGAAAGTGGAAAACCGCTCTGAAAGACGCTAGATCAGAGCAGTTTACCAGGCGTTTTTTGTTACAGTAGCTGTTCAGTTACAGCTTTACTGTAACAAAATAAAAGATCTGCTACACAAAAACCCTCCAAAAAATGCTAGGCATGCTTAGAAAACCTCTCTACACATGCCTAGAATCGCTCTGAAAAACCTCTTCAAAAACCGCTAGCGTTTGCGGATCCGCTAGCGGTTTTTGGTGTGCACTGGCCCTAACAGACGTCCCATACCATCACTTAGTGATTTGCCATGATAGAATGTTGAACAAGTACATTGTCTGTCTCCGCATAGCAGTCCCTTATCCCCTCTCCATAGAACAACTCACACTGTATGGCTGCAGCCAAACAGTGTGTCTGTACAGCACTCAATCCCTGAAATGGCACCCTAATGATCAATCCATATTCATTAGGTAGACAGTAATTCAGCCTGTGTAAATAGCATTCAGCTTCCTATTGTTTTATGCTGCACTGCATCCGTTTGGCCAGGAATCCTAAGCTCAGAGTTTGCCGATTACGCCGGGTGTGTTGGAACAGTTGCAATGCGTACATCGCTTGTTTAATTAGGCCTGGAACCCACTACAAAGCGCTATTGATAATCACAATCGCTAGCGTTTTTAATGAGCGTTTTGTAAGCGATTTTCATGAACGTTTTCTGGCGATTTTGGTGGCAATTTTAAAAAGTGTATGCATTTTGCCAGCGATTGTGTAACAGTTTGCGATTAGCGTTTTTTAATTATGATTGGTCCTTTCAATTTTATTTTTTTTTTATAGTGTGCAGTAATTTAAAAACGCTACCGAATCGCTCTGTGTAGATATTGACGAGCGATTACGCCAGCGTTTATATACTTTACATTGCAGAAACGCTAATGCTAAAAATGCTCCAGTGGAATTTGGCCCATCCATTTGAGCACTTAGGGAAATCGCTAGCATTTTGAAAACCTCCCTAAACGCTCATAAAATCGCTCTAGTGGGTTTCAGTCCTTACTCCTGCAGGAAGAGGAAGGTTACCGGGTGGAGAACATAACAAAAGCATGCCAATTCCTTCATTGTAAAATAACGTAGTTTGACTTTCCAGCTAATGTCAGACATTCGAAGCCGGCTAACATTTAAAATGCACTTCATTACATAAAGGAAGATTTACTTTTAAAGAGGAACTCTTAAATCAGCTGCCATTCACTAAGTGCTTTTAAAAATACAGAACCCCCCCCCCTTCTGCCCACCGGCAGAGCTTTCTGTTGGTGGGCTCTGATTGCTCACACAATGTTTGTTTCTTTTTTTTCTTTTTTTTTTTTTTTTATAAATTTGCCTTTTTTTTTGTATTATTATTATTATTATTTGTTTTTTTTACCTCCCTCCCACCCCCAACCAATCACATCGATCGGCTGTCATAGGCATCAGCCTGTGACAGTTGATCGCTCCTGTGCCTCCCAGGGGGACAGCAGTGTGACACGGCTGTCCCCAGTACATAGCTGCCAGAGATCACAGCGCTGTACAATGTAAATAGTCGGGGGTTTCGCCGCCTAACAGTCTCCTAGCGGCGATCGCAGCTGGGAGATTGAAATGCGCGATCGCTGCTGGGAGACTGAGATGCATGCGGAGATGTGTGCGCATCGGCCCGTACAATCTCCTGCAAAACCCCGCCCCAGGACTTCACGCCAATTGACATTGAGTGGTCCTGGGGTTGTCGCCGCGTCCACGCGAATATCTTTTATACGAGGTACATTTTAAACCATGTTCATACTACCAACTGATGTCGGCAGTCGGATCTGATCACCTTGAGTGACACAGAGCTTCAGCTGATGATTATTAGTATTCGGCCCCCTTGAAGTTTTCCACATTTTGTCACATTACTGCCACAAACATGAATCAATTTTATTGGAATTCCACATGAAAGACCAATACAAAGTGGTGTACACGTGAGAAGTGGAACAAAAATCGTACAGGATTCCAAACATTTTTTACAAATCAATAACGGCAAAGTGGGGTGTGCGTAATTATTCAGCCCCCTGAGCCAATACTTTGTAGAACCACCTTTTGCTGCAATTACAGCTGCCAGTCTTTTAGGGTATGTCTCTACCAGCTTTGCACATCTAGAGACTGAAATCCTTGCCCATTCTTCTTTGCAAAACAACTCCAGCTCAGTCAGATTAGATGGACAGCGTTTGTGAACAGCAGTTTTCAGATCTTGCCACAGATTCTCGGTTGGATTTAGATCTGGACTTGGCCTTTCTAACACATGGATATATTTTGTTTGGATATGTTTTGTTTTAAACCATTCCATTGTTGCCCTGGCTTTATCTTTAGGGTCATTGTCCTGCTGGAAGGTGAACCTCCGCCCCAGTCTCAAGTATTTTGCCGACTCCTAGAGGTTTTCTTCCAAGTTTGCCCTGTATTTGGCTCCATCCATCTTCCCATCAACTCTTACCAGCTTCCCTGTCCCTGCTGAAGAGATGCACCCCCCGAGCATGATGCTGCCACCACCATATTTGACAGTGGGGATGGTGTGTTCAGAGTGATGTGCAGTGTTAGTTTTCTGCCACACATAGCGTTTTGCATTTTGGCCAAAAAGTTCCATTTTGGTCTCATCTGACCAGAGCACCTTCTTCCACATGGTTGCTGTGTCCCCCACATGCCTTGTGGCAAACTGCAAATGGGACTTCTTATGCTTTTCTGTTAACAATGACTTTCTTCTTGTCACTCTTCCATAAGAGCCAGCTTTGTGCAGTGCACAACTAATAGTTGTCCTATGGACAGATTGCCCCACCTGAGCTGTAGATCTCTGAAGCTCGTCCAGAGTCACCATGGGCCTCTTGACTGCATTTCTGATTAGCGCTCTCCTTGTACAGCCTGTGAGTTTAGGTGGACGGCCTTGTCTTGGTAGGTTTACAGTTGTGCCATACTCCTTCCATTTCTGAATGATCGCTTGAACAGTGCTCCGTGGGATGTTCAAGGCTTTGGAAATCTTTTTGTAGCCAAAGCCTGCTTTAAATTTCTCAATAACTTGATCCCTGACCTGACCTGTCTTATGTGTTCTTTGGACTTCACGGTGTTGTTGCTCCCAATATTCTCTTAGACAACCTCTGAGGCCCTCGCAGAGCAGCTGTATTTGTACTGGCATTAGATTACACACAGGTGCACTCTATTAAGTCATTAGCACTGATCAGGCAAGGTCTATGGGCAACTGACTGCACTCAGACCAAAGGGGGCTGAATAATTACGCACACCCCACTTTGCAGTTATTTATTTGTAAAAAATGTTTGGAATCATGTATGATTATCGTTCCACTTCTCACATGTACACCACATTGTATTGGTCTTTCATGTGGAATTCCAATAACATTGATTCATGTTTGTGGCAGTAATGTGACAAAATGTGGAAAACTTCAAGGGGGCCGAATACTTTTGCAAGCCACTGTGTATACCTGCTTTCTATTGCTGGGAATACACAGCTCGATTCTGCGCCTGATCATTTTTCCCGCTCGATTCTCTCATCTCCCGCTCATTTTTCTTAGCTAAGTATTTCCAGCATATCATCCTGAATTTATTTTACTCACAGTATTGCAGCCAGTGAGGATTGTTTCTGTATGCTGGATGTGCTGGGCACAGTCCTCCATAGTAATGCCCACAGTTAGAACTCTTCTCTGTAATTTCTTCTTCACACAAATGAAAAGATGAAAAATAAGCCTTAGTATTGCTATTTGCTAGTAATTACTGGAAATATATATGGCATTTATAATTTTAGCTACCTTTTGATAGTTGAGCCTGTTACGTGCTTATGCAAATGAAAGGTCTTCCTATCACGGATTTTAGAGTTACATTTAGAGCAAATGATTTACTGTAGTTTATTTTTGGATTTGGTATTGATCTAAAGCTCTGTCATTCCTGAATCAGGTTATGTAGGGTTGTTAAAGGCTGTGTGACCTGTAATTTAGGTTGTCTGCAAAGATCGTATATTCTTTAGCAAGAACTTTACCCCTTTAATATGTTTATCTTGCTTTACTGGAAATAGTTTCAGGGTAAGTATGTAAATAACTGTGTGGAATCCATTTTTACAGCTAGGGCCGTTTGTAGACTATTTGCTGCCTGACGCACACTTGTGGGGATGCGCACAGCACCTGACAATTCACTCTGCTTCATTTTAATGTTCTCACATGACATGCTGCAGCTCATCACAATAGCACACTGGCTGGCTGTGAGTCTGTGACAAACACACTGCTCCCCCTCAGCCACTCCATTCCTCCTCAGGAAGGTACATACAAAACAAACATGCTGCCTCTGAAATCTCTGCGCCTGATGCAAACGTTTCACCTTGCTTCATGAGAGAACCGGCCCTGTACAGACCAGGAGTGTTCAAGAGGGTTTGATTCACATTCACCTGGGCATTTCAATTGCTATAAGGCAAAGGGGATCCAAGAGTTATGCTGGAAATACACGTGAGTTTTGTTTTTTTTTTGGCAGATTTACTTTCCGATTGTTTTTCCAATCCATTTCCATTTACTTCTATGAGGAAATCAATCAAAAAAAACGATCAAAATCAGATCGGACCTGTCGGAAATTATCGACCCATCGATCTGCCAAAAAATCTCATAGTGTATTCCCAGCATTCGTGTTTGTTTTCTAGACCAATTTGGGACAACATTTTTACGATGTAAACAGAGACGCCAACAGAATAAAATAGGCTAAAAAGGTTAAAAATGCTTGGAAGGCTGTGGTGGACTTACCTCCTAAAATCAGACACAAAAACTGTCAATTTCAACAGGCATACATTTATTGTGGTACTCCACAAAGTGTTGCAATGTGTTTCACCGGTATAGTTCCGCTTCCTCAGGCAATAAAATGGAGCATGTAACAGTAGTAGGTCAGGGATGCCCCTGGCGCCTCTGTCTTTTGATAATGATTTTGTTTTTTTAATATGGGACAACACTTTTCTATCGTAACCCCAAGGACTTTTACTGTATCTCTGGACAACTGAATGCCTCCCTTCACGAATCCTGGCATCCTCTGGCATCATCGCGACGTTACTACATGCGCCATTGTCACATGGTACAGGGCTTGCGGTGATACGGACACCCCTGGAGGCCAGGATTTGCGCCAGCTTGTGACACACACATACACTTAGGGTGGCAGCAGAACGATTTCAAATAGAGTTTGCAATTTAATCTATTGGAAATCGGTGAGCAGTGTGTGGGCAGGCAGTCGATCAGAGTGGAATCTAGTGGTCAATCTGGTGGTACATCGACTGATGTATGCCCATATTAACACCCACCCAGTCTCTGTAGCCTTCTCATCACATCCGCGTACACACGCCTGATTCCTTCAAACGACGAGTCGTCAGACGCCGAGCGGATCAGTCAAAACCAGCCTTATCAGCCTGCCGACAGACTGTACACACAGGGAAACTGTCAGCAGAACGGTCGCCCCGCGGGAGGGTCTGACGACCCGTCGTTTGGAGGAATCAGGCGTGTGCATGCGCCTTTAAGCCTTTTGGATAAGCGGACACGACCACCAGATGTGTATCAGATCACACCACCCTTCACGTCTGCAACAGTTCTCTGAAAAGCTCTCAGGTGTCTTGTGGATCAACTCGGCGGTTTAATACCATAAAGCTTAAAGGGGTTCTGTTGCTTTTTTAAAAAGCAAAAACTGCCACTTACCTGGGGCTTCTATCGCCCCCCTGCAGCTGGAATGTCCCGCGCCGTCCTCTTCCGATGCTCCCCGCCGCCAGCACCAGTGTAATTATTTGTCTAACTAGACGAATAGAAGTGCGGTTGCGCGGCCTCGCGCCTGGGCGCGTCAGCGGGGGCTTACTGCACAGGCGCAGTACAGGAAAACTTCATACTGTACAGTAAGCTCCCGCTGAAGTTTTGAAGTTAATACCAATTATTTTTTTCCCAGGCGATGACATCACCCAGCCCCTCTACTACAGCGTGAAAGTGGTATGGTTGGTTAGCACTGGGTTCTGTTATAGTTTTTGAGATATTAAAGATTTTTATAAAGGTGAAAAGTTCACAATAAACCAGAAACATCTCAATAGTGAAGTGAATGAAGGCTGTGTGAACTTTTGATCTTTATAAAATTCTTTAATATCTCGAAAACTATAACAGGTAGAACGGTGATTTTTGCAGCACAAATGGGCACAAACCCAGCGCTAACCAACCATACCTCTTTCCTGTCCGTGTGCTGTTGTAGGGGGGGGGCTGTGTGACCTTTTGACCTTTACAAAAAACTTAAATATCTCAAACGATAACAGGTAGAACAGTGATTTTTTTGCAGCACAAACTGGCACAAACCCAGCGCCAACCAACCATACCATTTTCATGTCCATGCGGTGTTGTAGGGGAGCTGGGTGATGTCATTGTCTGGGAAAAAAATAATTTCTATTAACTTCAAAACAAAAGCAGCAAAAATCTTTATTTTTGCGGCACAAATGTAGCACTAACCAATCATGCTGGAATTTTTATTTGCGCTGATTGTAGGGAGGCCAACGTCACACTGCCTTGTCGGTTGTGTAGCAGACAATGTGTTCTGTTGCTAAGCGGGACTGTTGGCTTCTTACAAGACCAATTGTCCTGAGGGTGTGATCACGCTTGTCATTGGGGCCAATCACTGCACTCCCAGCTACCGACGAGCTGAGCTACAGAACCCCCAGCGCTGTCCTTACCTAATATTTAACGCCCCGCGGTGCCCAGTGCAAGCGATATGTTACCTGTCGGTGGCCTCAGCTTGCTCCGGGCTCCCTCCGCTGCCCATACACACACGTTACTAGGCAACCCACTGGCTGCCTAGTAACGTGGGCATGTGTCTGACATCACACACGCGATCTTACTAGGCAACTGCGTGAGACGCGCAGAGGAAGCCCGGAGCAAACAGAGGCCGTGGACAGGTAACGTATCGCTTGCACTGGGCACCAGGGGGGACGTTAAATAATAATAAAATATTATGGGGACAGCGTCGGTGAGGTGGTCGGATGCGGCATCACAAGGCCGATTCCTGGCCGATGTATGGTTAACTGGTTAAGGGCCCTTGTCACCCAAGTGTGTAATAAATAACTCCTTATCTGAAAGTAGGCCTAGAAAGAGATTTTGAATTCTTCTATTGTAGTAAGGTCTTTCTGGTATCTAAAGTAAATATATACTGTATAGTAAATAACTCCTTATCTGTAAGTAGACCTAGGAGAGGATTTTTTTATGTATTTTGGGGGATGGATGTATTTTGGTCTTAAAGGACATTTGAGGTGAAAATAAACTCATGAGAAAAACATTTGCATCTATCCTCCTTCTTCTAAAAATGACTTTTTTAGACATCCCACAGTTCTATTTTATATTTAAATCAAGTTTTTAAGTTTTTACTGTTTCATTGTCTCTGCTCAATGACGCCTTCATTGAAGTACGCCAGAGCTGAAATCTATGAATTATTGACCCTTTTTATCTTTTTCCTGCTCCAGGAAACCATTTACTGACAAGAAAGTATCTTATGGCTGTTATTCCTTATCAGTGAGGGTTATGCTGTAGTTTTATCCCGTCCGACCTGGTCCTGACCCGGATAGAAACTGTCACTTGCATACCTGATGTTTAACTCTTTCGGGCAGAGAAATTTAAAAAAGGAACACAGCCTAGTTATTTGTGTGCTAGGCACTGTACATACCCATGTCTATCTCATCATGTCACATGTCACCTCGGTTGTCCTTTGACCTGTGCACATGCTAGATTAAAAGACCACTGTCGGAAAATCTTAAAATGTAAAATATACCGTATATACTCGCATATAAGCCGACCCCCCAACTTTTCCCTGAAAAAACAGGGGAAAATGATTGACCCCCATATAAGCCGGGGGTAGGAAATGCTGGATTGGTGCAGCCCCCCAGTGTGTCCCAATATAGCTAGTATAGTGCCCAGTATAGGTAGGTAGTGTCCAGTATAGCTAGTATAGTGCCCAGTATAGCTAGTAAAGTGCCCAGTATAGCCAGTATAGTGCCCAGTATGGGTAGGTAGTGCCTCAGTTTAGCTAGTATAGTGCCCAGTTTAGCTAGTATAGTGTCCCAGTATGGCTAGTAAAGTGCCCAGTTTAGTTAGTATAGTGCCCAGTTTAGCCAGTATAGTGCCCAGTTTAGCCAGTATAGTGCCCAGTTTAGCTAGTATAGTGCCCAGTTTAGCCAGTATAGTGCCCAGTTTAGCCAGTATAGTGCCCAGTTTAGCTAGTATAGTGCCCAGTTTAGCTAGTATAGTGCCCCAGTATGGCTAGTAAAGTGCCCAGTTTAGCTAGTATAGTGCCCAGTTTAGCTAGTATAGTGCCCCAGTATGGCTAGTAAAGTGCCCCAGTATGGCTAGTAAAGTGCCCAGTTTAGCCAGTATAGTGCCCAGTTTAGCCAGTATAGTGCCCAGTTTAGCTAGTATAGTACCCAAGTATGGCTAGTAAAGTGCCCAGTTTAGCCAGTATAGTGCCCGGTTTAGCTAGTATAGTGCCCCAGTATGGCTAGTAAAGTGCCCAGTTTAGCTAGTATAGTGCCCAGTTTAGCTAGTATAGTGCCCCAGTATGGCTAGTAAAGTGCCCCAGTATGGCTAGTAAAGTGCCCAGTTTAGCCAGTATAGTGCCCAGTTTAGCCAGTATAGTGCCCAGTTTAGCCAGTATAGTGCCCAGTTTAGCTAGTATAGTACCCAAGTATGGCTAGTAAAGTGCCCAGTTTAGCCAGTATAGTGCCCGGTTTAGCTAGTATAGTGCCCCAGTATGGCTAGTAAAGTGCCCAGTTTAGCCAGTATAGTGCCCAGTTTAGCCAGTATAGTGCCCAGTTTAGCCAGTATAGTGCCCAGCATAGGTGGGTAGTGCTCCCCCCGCGGCCGCCGCTGCTGCTATTACCTTGTTAGACAGCGGCCGCTTCCTAATCCGCGTTCCTCTTCTTTCTCAGAGTGTATCACAGCAGCGCGCCCGGCGCTGCTGCTGTGACGATGCAGGGGGCAGGAAAGAGCGGTTCCCTTGGTAACGGCGATACAGATCGCCGCTATAGGGAGCCGCGCTCTTTCCTGCCCCCTGCATCGTCACAGCAGCAGCGCCGGGCGCGCTGCTGTGATACACTCTGAGAAAGAAGAGGAACGCGGATTAGGAAGCGGCCGCTGTCTAACAAGGTAATAGCAGCAGCGGCCGCGGGGGGAGCGGGGAGGGGGGGGAGCGGGGCGCGGACCACCAGACCACCCACCACTAGACCACCAGGGAAGACTTGCATACAAGCCGACCCCCCAACTTTTGACCCCCTTTTTGGGGGTCAAAAATTCGGCTTGTATGCGAGTATATACGGTATACAGAAAAGAGGTGCCTTTCTTCCAGAGTAAAATAAGCCATAAATTACTTTTCTCCTATGTTGCTGTCACTTACAATAAGTAGTAGAAATCTGACATTAGCGGTTTTGGACTAGCCCATCTCCCCATGGGAAATCCTCAGGGTTTTATTTATTTTCAAAAGCACTTAGTGAATGGCAGTTGCTCTGTCAAACTGCCAAAATAGTGCGCAGCAAGCACTGAGGCTGGCCAGCATCTGTTTATAAATCTGTTTCAAGGAGTGTCTCTATAAAGAATAAAGGCCATGAGGAGAATCCCCCATGAAGAGATGGACTAGCCCAAAACCTGTCGGTAATGTCAGATTTCTACTACTTGCTGTAAGTGACAGCAACATAGGAGAAAAGTAATTTATGGCTCACTTTACTCGGGAAGAAACCTGCTTCTTATTTGTATGTTTTTACATGTACAAGATTTTCGCGACAGTGGTCCTTTAACCTCTTCAGGAAGATATGCTTACACCCCCTAGTGACCAGGCTATTTTTTACAATTTAGGCCACTGTGGCTTTAAAGAGAACCTGTGCTGAGTAAAAATATTTAAAATAAACACCTGAGGTAACTTCAAATGAACATTACATAGTTCGCCTCGCCATCAGTTCCTCTCAGAAGCTCACCATTTTCTTCTGACAATAATCCCTTCCAGTTCTGACAATATTTTGTCAGATCTGAAATATATCAGTTGCTGTCAGTAAAATATCAGTTGCTGTCAGTTATAGCTGAGAGGAAAGCTGATGTACCAGGTAATGTCCATGTTTCCCTATGGCTCAAGTGGGCGATGTTACAGTTTAACTGTGTGCTGACCAGAAAGCTGTTATGGGTAATGGCCATTTTCAAAATGGAGGACGGAAAATTCCATTGATCACAGTGAACAAACAGGACGCGGGACAGGAGAAAGACACTGAGGAGTGACTACATGGAAGGTAAGTATGACTTGTGTATGCTTATTTTGACTTTTAATCTTCAGTTCAGGTTTTCTTTAAGACCTTGTTGCAGGGCCTTACATCTCAGCACACAAGTGATTCTGCTCCCCAAAAGAGCTTTCTGTTGGTGGACTCTGATCCCCCCTGCTGTGTTTATTTATTTTTTTATTTATTTGTGGTTTTTTTTTTTAATAAATATTGCCATTTTTCTATTTATTTTTTTAAACCCCTCCCTCCCCCCGCCAGCCAATCACAGCGATCAGCTCTCATAGACATCAGCTTATGAGAGCCAATCGCTCTCAGGAGTCTCCCAGGGGGACAACTGAGTGTCCGTACAGCGCTGCCATAGATCGCAGTGCTGTATGGTGTAAATCGCCATCTAACAGTCTCCTAGCGCGGATACTTCAAGCGGAGGTGTTGTGCGTGCAATCTCCTGCAAAAGCCCGCCCCAGGACTTGACTCCAATTGGCGTTAGGCAGTCCTAGGGCTGCTGCCGTGTTCACGCCAGCTGGCGTGAAGCGCTCGGCAAGGGGCTAAAGTCTCAGCCGATAATCCAGTGTGTGTTCAGAGGCACCCGACTAGCGTCTGCCGCCCGGCCACTGATTTGCCAGGTGAATCCTCTCATCCTGTCTGATGGTCGCTCTGGTGGCACATCGACTGATATATGTCCCCCCCAACCAATTGCAGAGTCAGTCAGTGTTGTATATTAATGCTTTTTCCCACGTTACCATGCGTTCCTCACCCCGGCACATAGCCCATCTTCCCTTGTGTAATAAATGTGGGGATAGGTATTGGACGTCCGTCATCAAGTATTTTTGCAAAAATCTTTAGGTCTTTATTTAGTAACGAGATTGGTCAGTCGTTATAACACAATCGGGGGTCTTTCTCTTGTGATGGATGACGGTAATGCGCGCCTATAAGGATTCACATAAGTGTCTTCCATCTTTGGGGGTTTTATTAAAAGTTTTCACCAAGTACGGTGTCAGCACTTCTTTACGTGATTGATAACAGTGAGTCGTTCGAGCGTTTGGCCCATCACCATCTGCTTCAAGGTGAACAGGGAAGCCTCCTCTGTTATAGAAGATTTTATATCTTTTACAGCGTCGTCCCTCAATATAGACAAAACGTATTTTCACGAGACAGAATCCATTTCTTTCTCCTCGTTTCAGCGATGGAAGTCTTAAAATAATAAACGTTCTCAAAGCAGAATTTAAAGTGATCCACCATCTCATCAAGCTCATAGGTTGTAGAGATATCAGGTTCAATGATAAAACAACTGACCTGCAGGTGCTTATTATTTATTTTTTATCTAGACACTATAGATGTTTATATATATACACGTCTGGCTATACATTTTTTTTGTAAAGTGATTTTGTTTATTAGTTTTTGACTTTTCTGTAAACGTATTTGTCCCTCAGGCTGGTTTCAGACTGCAACCCAGTGTTGGCTGCTTTTTAACTTCTTGCCGACCGCTCCACGCCGATTGACGTGGACGCGGCGGCAGCCCCAGGGCCGCTCCACGCCGATTGGCGTGAGCGGTCTTCTATGGGGCTAGCAGGAGATCGCGCGTGCATCCCTGCTTGGAAGGCGGAGCTTGGACCTTAAACAGTCTCTGGCGATCACCGCTCGGAGACTGTTAGACGGAGAAACCGCCGTCTAATATTTATTTATTTATGTATTGTATTTATAAAGCGCCAACATATTACGCAGCGCTGGACATTAGTTTAGGTTACAGACAATATTTAGGGGTGACATACAGCAAAATGACAATACAGGAATACAAGAAAACCAGATCACACAGCACAGTATGAGTACAAGGTAATGCTTAGTCACTGGAGGGGAGCATGGAGATTAGGCAAGTCACTCAGATCCATAGGATGGGTGTACAGTAATGGAGGTGCATGATCAGGTTGGACACAAAAGGAGGAGGACCCTGCCCAAAGGCTTACAATCTAAAGGGAGAGGTAGGGACACGAGAGGTAGGAGACCAGAGTTCAGCTGTGGGTTTAGAGCACTTGTTAGGGGTAGTATACCTGTACAGCACTGCGATCTAAGGCAGCGATGTACTGGGGACAACTGTGTGACACGGCTATCCACCTGGGAGACAAAGAAGCGATTGGCGGTCATTGGATGAAGCCTATCACAGCCGATCGCAGTGATTGGCTGGCCGGGGGAGGGAGGGGGGGAGAGTAAAAAAAAAAGGCAGATTTATTTAAAAATACATTTATTAAAAAAAAACACTGGGGGGGGATCAGAGAGAAAATGGGGGGGGGGGGGGGAGGGATTACTTGTGTGCTGAGTTGTGCGGCCCTGCAGTGAGCCCTTAAAGCTGCAGTGGCCTTTTTAGTAAAAAATGTCCTGGTTGCTAGGGGGGTTTAACACCGCGGTCCTCAAGTGGTTAATAAAAGTGGAGGTGGAGCTTATACGGCGGTGTTCTGTATTTATAGTCCGTCTCCAGATAACAAGCCTCTGGTTTAGTTTTTCCTTCCCATCCCCCCTCCACCTGGAGCACACGGCGGGTTCCTAACAATCGATGCGTCCCCGGAGGAGATTGAATTGCTTCTAATGACCTAGGAGTGAGCAGGATAACGTGCTCCATTGATCCAGCGCTGCTGCAGGGTTCTGTCACTTAACTCTCGGTTTATTCCCGGGTCCCGTTCGGGAATCCGATGTCACTGGGAATTCAGCCTCCGTACGCTGGGGGTACAGAGGGGGACATTTATCATGAGTGTCTGAGACAAAATATTGGTAGGTTTTTAGAAATCCGCGGAGAACTGTCTTAGTACAAAGTACAATCGCTAGCGATTTCTGGCAGCGCTTTGCAAGCGATTTTGGGAGCGATTTCCCTGCTCCTATACAATTCATTAGAAGAGAAATGCCCCCAAAATGCTGCATATCCTGCGATTGTGCCTAATCGCATTCGCTCTAGTGGAATCTGTCCCATCCATTTACATTAGCAGAGCGTTTAGGGAAATCGCTAGCGATTGAAAGCGATCTCTAAACGCCCCCAAAAAATCTATTGGGTTCCAGCCCTCAGAAATATTAAGAAATCACCAAATAGTGCAGTTTCCTTCTTAAACTGTTCTTAAATAGGAGGAGTTAGGAAGGTCTCTCAGGCAGTGCAGTGTGCGAGGGAAATTGCTGTTGCTGAGGTAACCAATACATCTGCTGCCTGTATTGCATCAACGCCCAGCCCTGGAAGGGTTAAGCACAGAACAGCTTCACAGGATTCAGCAGGGGGAGGAGCACTTCAGAAATCATGTCTAGCCTGCACTGCTGCACAATCTGTAGAAGTGCTGTTAAAGGACCACTATCGCGAAAAAGTAGGCAGTTAAAATCTGAAAGAACTGTCAGGTTTTGGGCCAGTCCATCTCTTCATAGAAGATTCTCAGGGCCCAGGCTATCTAGCCACATCACATCACTTCCGCGTCTCCCGATGTGTATGGAGGGGCAGATGCGGCCATGCAAGAATTTGCAAGAATCTACAACATGCTGCAGATTCTCGGATCGCACCGCTCTGCACGCAATGCGTGCAATGGAAACTGTTCCATTACCGTGTATTGGGTTCAGGTCACCCACGGTGTGATTCGGCTATGTAGCCGCATTGCACCGCTTCTTGTGAAAATGTTAGCCTATTATAAATTAGGAGTGGTTCAATGTGGAGTGGAGAATGGACAAAAAAAAAATGTCCTGCAGGATGTCATTTTTTTTTTTTTTTTCTGTGCGCGCTTAAGGTGGCCACACACTATTCAATTAAAAGATCCAATTTTTCTCGAATTCGATAATTTCGATCGGTTGTCCCGATAAATTGAGAGCTTTTCTTTGTTTTTGTTCACTAAATCCGATCGAATTTCCCATTTTTTTTTTATTTTTTTTTATTTAATTTCGATTTTTGGAGAGTGGACATGTTGGAAATTTCATACCAACTTTATCAAGAATTGTAGGTTTGTGATGGATTGTCAATTACTTGATGTACAGTTGCAATCATTTTTTTCTGAGATTTCAATTATTTTATTCATGATTGGGGAAAAAAGGAACATAGGTGTGTGGTACATTGGTCAGATTTTTGAATCGTTACAATCAGTCAGAAAAATTGATTGCTATTCTTGAATTGATCAGATATTTAAAAAATTGTGTGGTGTGTGGCCACCTTTATGCCTTGTTCACATTGCGTTCCCTTTGCATGTCCGTCCGCGTTGGGCTGTTTTTGAGCTGTCTTTTTTTTTCCCGATTCCCGGCGCTTGGGTGGGCGATTCGTTTTTGTGCCTAGCGGTTTTCTAAGCGTTTTTTTTCCAAGCGGTTTTGTAATTCACTTCCTGACACAAGTCAGGAAGTGAACTCTTGGACCAGTAATAGAATAAATACAATGTATTTATTCTAAACAACGCGAGCGCAATCGCTACACAAAGCAATATTGTCAGCGTTTTGCGTTGCTCCTATACTTTCCATTGAGGCGAAATCGCCTCAATAAATGGTCCAGGCACCGCTTTACTGAACGGACAGCGCACGACCTGCGCTGATATGAACCTTCTCATAGACATTCATTTTAAAAATCGCCCACGTTTAAAAAAAAAAAAACCCCGAAAACGCCCACAGTGTGAATGACCCCTTAGACTTCCATTTTCTTAAGGTGGCCACTAATGATCCAATTTCTAGCGAAAAATCATTTGAGCGATCAGAAATTCTGATCGGAAGTGAAATATTGTAATACATCGTTCACTACACCATCAACGAACCAATCTTTGCTGCCTATCGATCACAACCAACAGGAAAATCCAAATTTTGGTTCGACGAAAATTCATTCGGACATTTTTTTCACTCGTTCATAATCGATTGCGTCCACCAATGGAGATTATTTCCAACCAATCCGACCAGAATTTCTGATCACTCAAACAATTTTTCGCTAGAAATTGGACCGTTAGTGACCACCTTAAGACCTCACAATACCTCTGCTGATGGACAGAGCTGGGAACTGGCCTGTAGAGATCACAGGGAATATTTGTCTTGGGTTGAGACGTCGGTGTGTAGTAATGATCAGAATCAGTGGAAAGGTCACCTAGAAGTCCTTGCATGGCATAATTTCCCATGAGCAGCGCTGTGTGACATCCAGACGATTGTGTGTACCTGCGCAGGGCGCGACACTCCTGCCGTGTTTTCTTTCATTGGCAGATAAAGGAACGCAAGTGGCTAATTTCACTCTAAAAATAAACTCATTGCGCGTACCGCCTGCCACATGTCTGCGTTCTTGTGCAGAAGCGATGGAGACCCGTCCGTCCTGCAGAACCGGTTCTGCGAGATCAGGCATCTGCCATTGCGCAGGGTACAAAGAAGCAGATCGCAGATAGTGTTATCAATGACTTGTTATAACGGATGAGAAAGTAACTGCTTTCAGTTTCGCCACGTGTCGCCCTATTGGTCGTGTGTACTAAATTTTTCCCTGAGTAGAATACACTGAAAATTACTCCTATGTTGCTGTCGCTAACGGTAAACAGTAAAAATCACTGACAGATCTGACAGGTTTTGGACTAGTCTATCTCCTCATGGGAGAGTCTCAGAATTTCCTTTCTACAAAAGCACTTCCTGGGAAGGATCTACACAAACATGCCAGCCAGCCTCCCTACTCGCTTGCACACTATTCAGTAACTGAGCAACTGCCATACAGGAAGTTCTTTTGAAAATAAAGAAAACCGTGAGAATCCCCCATGAGGAGATGCACTCGTTCAAAACCTGTCAGATTTTTATAATCTATTGTAAGTGACAGCAACGTAGAAAATAAGATTTATAGTGCATTCTACTCTGAAACATTTTATACATTTGCATACACATGCATTTTTTAATTTTAATTTTTTTGGGTCCCTTTTGATCAGATAGACATGTACAGTGCCAAGCACACAAATAACTAGGTAGTGTTCCATTTTTTTCCTTCTTTGCCTGAAAGAGTTAAACATCAGGTATGTAAGTGGCAGTTCCTTTCTGGGTCGGACTGGGTCAGACTACAGTGTGACCCTCACTGATAAGTAATTACAGCTATAAAATACTTTCCTGGCAGTAAATGGCTTCTGAGAGCAGGAAAGAGATAAAAGGGTCAATAATTCATAGATTTTAGCTCTGGTATACTTCAATGATTGTGTCATTGAGCAGAGACAATGAAACAGTGAACACTTAAAAACTATATTTGAATATAAAATGAAACTGTGGGGCAAATGTTTTTCTCATAGGTTTTTCACCTCGGAAATCCTTTAATTAGGAAATTGATTAACGCAAATTTGAAGTGAAAAAAGTTAGATGCTCACCACCCTAGAGGGAATCTCATCTAGCCATCCGCTGCTCGCCCTGATCCTCTTCTTTGTAGTTGCGCTCCCCTCGATGTATGAGCAAGGCCTCGCTGTGCAGGGGCCACTATGGTTTGCACATAGCCACTTGCGCACAGAGGAGAAAGCACTGAACGTGCGGTTCTGTGCTGCTGCGCAGGTGGGGGCTGTACTTTGCACCGTGCTTGTACACAGAGGGGAGCGCTGCCAAGAGCGCCATATTTGACATTGTTCACTATTTGTTTAGGGTCCCAGAAGAGGAATGAAGGGGCCTAAGTAGATTGGGGAAGCCTCTCTGCACTATCTGTATCTAACTTTGTTTTCCGCCCCACTTCAAGTATACCTTAAAGCGGTATCGTCACCATAAAAATCAAATTTCAACAGCAACTGGTCTGAGTGTATTAAGTGATAAAGATGCTA
This sequence comes from Hyperolius riggenbachi, assembly GCF_040937935.1. Classification (NCBI taxonomy): domain Eukaryota; kingdom Metazoa; phylum Chordata; class Amphibia; order Anura; family Hyperoliidae; genus Hyperolius; species Hyperolius riggenbachi. Next base: position 9,303,443 of record NC_090656.1, read on the forward strand.
ATCCTGCATTCAAAACTTCCAAAACTTTTTCTGCTGTTATGATTTGGAGTTATCACATAATTAAGGAGCACTGGCCCTTTAGTAGTCGTGCCAAATAATTGCATGCTGGGGATTCTTTTTATCTATAATGTATTCCTCCTCTTTCCTTTATTTCCCTGCCAGCTGCTTATCTGAAACCGAATCCCCTACTCACTTGTGTTTACAAGCAAGGCTGAGGCGACTCAGCGATTGGAGGAGACAAGAAAAAAAGTAAAGGGCAGAAATGACATCACGAGTTAGCACTGTGGGCAAAAGACATGGCCCCCACCAGGAACAGAATTCTCGTAATTTACTATATAACATTCACTGAAATCAAAACGTGGACAGTACAATACATGTGTTATGTAAGTAGATCAAGTATTTATCTACTTATAAATGTGTTTTTCCCCCTTGGCATAGTATGGCTGATTCTACTGATCCGAGATAAACTTTTACTCATTGCAGAATTGTGTTCCTTTCATATAGTTTATAGGGCATTCCTCAAGCCAAATACTTTTTTTCTTTTTTTGCTTTGTACTCTGTTTTGTTTTAATACTCTAATTCCCTGTAAACTAAACAAGCCTCGCTCACAGCTTCTCCAGAAAGCCTTGGCACTCAGTCCCAGGTAGAAAGGGCTTATGGGAGCTCAGTCTGGGCAGGAGGAGGAGGAGCTTACTAGCCAGAGATTTCTGAGGCAGAGGGGATGAGGGAAGAGTAGAGGGGACTGAATGTGTCACAGGCTGAGAGCTGGAGATGCTATTAGCTTGCCTGTGTGCAATATGACAAACAGAACATGGCAGCTCTCATTGTATCACAGAAATAAATAATCATCTACTGCTGAAGCTGTTTTCAGCTAGATATGCTGTGTAAACTATCTAAACTTTGGATAAGATATATAGACAAGTTACTTGTTATAATTAGTTTTTAATCTCGAATCCGCTTTAAGGCTCTGTTCCCACTTCTACCAGACCACATGTGGCCAGTGGGGGGCGAATACCTTACCTTCGCCTGTCTGTCGCTTACCGCAATGGATCCCGCAGACCCATTGCACAGAGACAAGTGTGAATGGCTCCGATGTATAAAATAGCTGTTCACTGTCAGTTTAGCGATGAGCGGACAACGGACAAAAATGTTCTCCGAGAGCCAATCAGCCATTTTTTATCAGCCTGCTAGCCGTGATCACGGGCTAATAAATCTGCAGTGTGTTCACTTCCTGCTTTCATGGAGGCAGACTAAGGCCCGGTTCTTATTAGCGTGTATGGTGTAAATCGCCATCTAACAGTCTCCTAGCGGCGATACTTCAAGCGGAGGTGTTGTGCGTGCAATCTCCTGCAAAAGCCCGCCCCAGGACTTGACTCCAATTGGCGTTAGGCAGTCCTGGGGCTGCCGCTGCATTCACGCCAGCTGGCGTGAAGCGCTCGGCAAGGGGCTAAAGTCTCAGCCGATAATCCAGTGTGTGTTCAGAGGCACCTCACCAGCGTCCGCCGCCCGGCCACTGATTTGCCAGGTGAATCCTCTCATCCTGTCTGATGGTCGCTCTGGTGGCACATCGACTGATATATGTCCCCCCCAACCAATTGCAGAGTCAGTCAGTGTTGTATATTAATGCTTTTTTCCACGTTACCATGCGTTCCTCACCCCGGCACATAGCCCATCTTCCCTTGTGTAATAAATGTGGGGATAGGTATTGGACGTCCGTCATCAAGTATTTTTGCAAAAATCTTTAGGTCTTTATTTAGTAATGAGATTGGTCAGTCGTTATAACACAATCGGGGGTCTTTCTCTTGTGATGGATGACGGCAATGCGCGCCTATAAGGATTCACTTAAGTGTCTTCCATCTTTGGGGGTTTTATTAAAAGTTTTCACCAAGTACGGTGTCAGTACTTCTTCTTTACGTGATTGATAACAGTGAGTCGTTCGAGCGTTTGGCCCATCACCATCTGCTTCAAGGTGAACAGGGAAGCCTCCTCTGTTATAGAAGATTTTATATCTTTTACAGCGTCGTCCCTCAATATAGACAAAACGTATTCTCACGACGAGACAGAATCCATTTCTTTCTCCTCGTTTCAGCGATGGAAGTCTTAAAATAATAAACGTTCTCAAAGCAGAATTTAAAGTGATCCACCATCTCATCAAGCTCATAGGTTGTAGAGATATCAGGTTCAATGATAAAACAACTGACCTGCAGGTGCTTATTATTTATTTTTTATCTAGACACTATAGATGTTTATATATACACGTCTGGCTATACATTTTTTTTTTTGTAAAGTGATTTTGTTTATTAGTTTTTGACTTTTCTGTAAACGTATTTGTCCCTCAGGCTGGTTTCAGACTGCAACCCAGTGTTGGCTGCTTTTTAACTTCTTGCCGACCGCTCCACGCCGATTGACGTGGACGCGGCGGCAGCCCCAGGGCCGCTCCACGCCGATTGGTGTGAGCGGTCTTCTATGGGGCTAGCAGGAGATCGCGCGTGCATCCCTGCTTGGAAGGCGGAGCTTGGACCTTAAACAGTCTCTGGCGATCACCGCTCGGAGACTGTTAGACGGAGAAACCGCCGTCTAATATTTATTTATTTATGTATTGTATTTATAAAGCGCCAACATATTACCCAGCGCTGGACATTAGTTTAGGTTACAAACAATATTTAGGGGTGACATACAGCAAAATGACAATACAGGAATACAAGAAAACCAGATCACACAGCACAGTATGAGTACAAGGTAATGCTTAGTCACTGGAGGGGAGCATGGAGATTAGGCAAGTCACTCAGATCCATAGGATGGGTGTACAGTAATGGAGGTGCATGATCAGGTTGGACACAAAAGGAGGAGGACCCTGCCCAAAGGCTTACAATCTAAAGGGAGAGGTAGGGACACGAGAGGTAGGAGACCAGAGTTCAGCTGTGGGTTTAGAGCACTTGTTAGGGGTAGTATACCTGTACAGCACTGCGATCTAAGGCAGCGATGTACTGGGGACAACTGTGTGACACGGCTATCCACCTGGGAGACAAAGAAGCGATTGGCGGTCATTGGATGAAGCCTATCACAGCCGATCGCAGTGATTGGCTGGTCGGGGGAGGGAGGGGGGGAGAGTAAAAAAAAAGGCAGATTTATTTAAAAATACATTTATTAAAAAAAAACACTGGGGGGGGATCAGAGAGAAAATGGGGGAGGGATTACTTGTGTGCTGAGTTGTGCGGCCCTGCAGTGAGCCCTTAAAGCTGTAGTGGCCTTTTTAGTAAAAAATGTCCTGGTCGCTAGGGGGGTTTAACAACGCGGTCCTCAAGTGGTTAATAAAAGTGGAGGTGGAGCTTATACGGCGGTGTTCTGTATTTATAGTCCGTCTCCAGATAACAAGCCTCTGGTTTAGTTTTTCCTTCCCATCCCCCCCTCCACCTGGAGCACACGGCGGGTTCCTAACAATCGATGCGTCCCCGGAGGAGATTGAATTGCTTCTAATGACCTAGGAGTGAGCAGGATAACGTGCTCCATTGATCCAGCGCTGCTGCAGGGTTCTGTCACTTAACTCTCAGTTTATTCCCGGGTCCCGTTCGGGAATCCGATGTCCCTGGGAATTCAGCCTCCGCACGCTGGGGGAACAGAGGGGGACATTTATCATGAGTGTCTGAGACAAAATATTGGTAGGTTTTTAGAAATCCGCGGAGAACTGTCTTAGTACAAAGTACAATCGCTAGCGATTTCTGGCAGCGCTTTGCAAGCGATTTTGGGAGCGATTTCCCTGCTCCTATACAATTCATTAGAAGAGAAATGCCCCCAAAATGCTGCATATCCTGCGATTGTGCCTAATCGCATTCGCTCTAGTGGAATCTGTCCCATCCATTTACATTAGCAGAGCGTTTAGGGAAATCGCTAGCGATTGAAAGCGATCTCTAAACGCCCCCAAAAAATCTATTGGGTTCCAGCCCTCAGACATATTAAGAAATCACCAAATAGTGCAGTTTCCTTCTTAAACTGTTCTTAAATAGGAGGAGTTAGGAAGGTCTCTCAGGCAGTGCAGTGTGCGAGGGAAATTGCTATTGCTGAGGTAACCAATACATCTGCTGCCTGTATTGCATCAACGCCCAGCCCTGGAACGGTTAAGCACAGAACAGCTTCACAGGATTCAGCAGGGGGAGGAGCACTTCAGAAATCATGTCTAGCCTGCACTGCTGCACAATCTGTAGAAGTGCTGTTAAAGGACCACTATCGCGAAAAAGTAGGCAGTTAAAATCTGAAAGAACTGTCAGGTTTTGGGCCAGTCCATCTCTTCATAGAAGATTCTCAGGGCCCAGGCTATCTAGCCACATCACATCACTTCCGCGTCTCCCGATGTGTATGGAGGGGCAGATGCGGCCATACAAGAATTTGCAAGAATCTACAACATGCTGCAGATTCTCGGATCGCACCGCTCTGCACGCAATGCGTGCAATGGAAACTGTTCCATTGCCGTGTATTGGGTTCAGGTCACCCACGGTGCGATTCGGCTATGTAGCCACATTGCACCGCTTCTTGTGAAAATGTTAGCCTATTATAAAATAGGAGTGGTTCAATGTGGAGTGGAGAATGGACCAAAAAAAATGTCCTGCAGGATGTCATTTTTTTTTTTCTGTGCGCGCTTAAGGTGGCCACACACTATTCCATTAAAAGATCCAATTTTTCTCGAATTCGATAATTTCGATCGGTTGTCCCGATAAATTGAGAGCTTTTCTTTGTTTTTTTTCACTAAATCCGATCGAATTTCCCATTTTTTTTTTTTCTTTTTTTTTTTTTTTTAATTTCGATTTTTGGAGAGTGGACATGTTGGAAATTTCAGACCAACTTTATCAAGAATTGTAGGTTTGTGATGGATTGTCAATTACTTGATGTACAGTTGCAATCATTTTTTTCTGAGATTTCAATTATTTTATTCATGATTGGGGAAAATGGAACATAGGTGTGTGGTACATTGGTCAGATTTTTGAATTGTTACAATCAGTCAGAAAAATTCAGTCAGATTGCTATTCTTGAATTGATCAGATATTAAAAAAATTGTATGCCTTGTTCACATTGCGCTCCCTTCGTGTGTCAGTCCGCGTTGGGCTGTTTTTGAGCTGTCTTTTTTTTTTCCCGATTCCCGGTGCTTGGGTGGGCGATTCGTTTTTGTGCTTAGCGGTTTTCTAAGCGTTTTTTTTCCAAGCGGTTTTGTAATTCACTTCCTGACCCAAGTCAGTAAGTGAACTCTTGGACCAGTATTAGAATAAATACAATGTATTTATTCTAAACAACGCGAGCGCAATCGCTACACAAAGCAATATTGTCAGCGTTTTGCGTTGCTCCTATACTTTCCATTGTGGCGAAATCGCCTCAAAAAATGGTCCACGCAGCGCTTTACTGAACGGACAGCGCACGACCTGCGCTGATATGAACCTTCTCATAGACATTCATTTTAAAAATCGCCTGTGTGTAAAAAAAAAACCCCGAAAACGCCTACAGTGGGAACGAGCCCTTAGACTGCCGTTTTCTAATGCTGGGCATACACGGGTTGATCTGGCGGCCGATCAGCCACCGGATCGACTTCACTGCATCCCCGCTCGTCCGTGCGGATCGATTCCCGCTCGTCCCCGCCAGCGCTCCTTATCAGCCGCTCGATTCCCCGGGATCAAACGGGGAATCTATCCGGCAGGACATCGGACCTGTCGGATATTATCAATCGAGCCATCGGCGGCTCGATTGATAAGGATACAAGTTGCTGTGTATGCCCAGCATAGGACCTCACAATACCTCTGCTGATGAACAGAGCTGGGAACTAACCTGTAGAGATCACAGGGAATATTTGTCTTGGGTTGAGACGTCGGTGTGTAGTAATGATCAGAATCAGTGGAAAGGTCACCTAGAAGTCCTTGCATGGCATCATTTCCCATGGGCAGCGCTGTGTGACATCCAGAATATTGTACCTGCGCAGGGCGCGACACTCCTGCCGTGTTTTCTTTCATTGGCAGATAAGGGAACGCAAGTGGCTAATTTCAATCTAAAAATAAACTCATTGCGCGTACCGCCTGCCACATGTCTGCGTTCTTGTGCAGAAGCGATGGAGACCCGTCCGTCCTGCAGAACCGGTTCTGCGAGGTCAGGTGTCTGCGATTGCGCAGGGTACAAAGAAGCAGATCGCAGATAATGTTATCGATGACTTGTTATAACGGATGAGAAAGTAACTGCTTTCAGTTTCGCCACGTGTCGCTCTATTGGTCGTGTGTACTGAATTTTTCCCTGAGTAGAATACACTAAAAATTACTCCTATGTTGCTGTCGCTAACGGTAAACAGTAAAAATCACTGACAGATTTGACAGGTTTTGGACTAGTCTATCTCCTCATGGGAGAGTCTCAGAATTTCCTTTCTACAAAAGCACTTCCTGGGAAGGATCTACACAAACATGCCAGCCAGCCTCCCTACTCGCTTGCACACTATTCAGTAACTGAGCAACTGCCATACAGGAAGTTCTTTTGAAAATAAAGAAAACCGTGAGAATCCCCCATGAGGAGATGCACTCGTTCAAAACCTGTCAGATTTTTATAATCTATTGTAAGTGACAGCAACGTAGAAAATAAGATTTATAGTGCATTTTACTCTGAAACATTTTATACATTTGCATACACATGCATTTTTAATTTTAATTTTTTTGGTCCCTTTTGATGAGATAGACATGTACAGTGCCAAGCACACAAATAACTAGGTAGTGTTCCATTTTTTTCCTTCTTTGCCTGAAAGAGTTAAACATCAGGTATGTAAGTGGCAGTTCCTTTCTGGGTCGGACTGGGTCAGACTACAGTGTGACCCTCACTGATAAGTAATTACAGCTATAAAATACTTTCCTGGCAGTAAATGGCTTCTGAGAGCAGGAAAGAGATAAAAAGGTCAATAATTCATAGATTTTAGCTCTGGTATACTTCAATGATTGTGTCATTGAGCAGAGACAATGAAACAGTGAACACTTAAAAACTATATTTGAATATAAAATGAAACTGTGGGGCAAATGTTTTTCTCATAGGTTTTTCACCTCGGAAATCCTTTAATTAGGAAATTGATTAACGTAAATTTGAAGTGAAAAAAGTTAGATGCCCCACCCTAGAGGGAATCCCATCTAGCCATCCGCTTCTCGCCCTGATCTTCTTTGTGGTTGCGCTCCCCTCGGTGTATGAGCAAGGCCTCGCTGTGCAGGGGCCAGTATGGTTTGCACGTAGCCACTCGCGCACAGAGGAGAAAGCACTGAACGTGCGGTTCTGTGCTACTGCGCAGGTGTGGGCCATACTTTGCACCGTGCTTGTACACAGAGGGGAGCGCTGCCAAGAGCGCCATATTTGACATTGTTCACTATTTGTTTAGGGTCCCAGAAGAGGAATGAAGGGGCCTAAGTAGATTGGGGAAGCCTCTCTGCACTATCTGTATCTAACTTTGTTTTCCGCCCCACTTCAAGTATACCTTAAAGCGGTATCGTCACCATAAAAATCAAATTTCAACAGCAACTGGTCTGAGTGTATTAAGTGATAAAGATGCTAATCCTGCATTCAAAACTTCCAAAACTTTTTCTGCTGTTATGATTTGGAGTTATCACATAATTAAGGAGCACTGGCCCTTTAGTAGTCGGTGCCAAATAATTGCATGCTGGGGATTCTTTTTATCTATAATGTATTCCTCCTCTTTCCTTTATTTCCCTGCCAGCTGCTTATCTGAAACCGAATCCCCTACTCACTTGTGTTTACAAGCAAGGCTGAGGCGACTCAGCGATTGGAGGAGACAAGAAAAAAAGTAAAGGGCAGAAATGACATCACGAGTTAGCACTGTGGGCAAAAGACATGGCCCCCACCAGGAACAGAATTCTCGTAATTTACTATATAACATTCACTGAAATCAAAACGTGGACAGTACAATACATGTGTTATGTAAGTAGATCAAGTATTTATCTACTTATAAATGTGTTTTTCCCCCTTGGCATAGTATGGCTGATTCTACTGATCCGAGATAAACTTTTACTCATTGCAGAATTGTGCTCCTTTCATATAGTTTATAGGGCATTCCTCAAGCCAAATATTTTTTTTTTTTTTTTGCTTTGTACTCTGTTTTGTTTTAATACTCTAATTCCCTGTAAACTAAACAAGCCTCGCTCACAGCTTCTCCAGAAAGCCTTGGCACTCAGTCCCAGGTAGAAAGGGCTTATGGGAGCTCAGTCTGGGCAGGAGGAGGAGGAGGAGCTTACTAGCCAGAGATTTCAGAGGCAGAGGGGATGAGGGAAGAGTAGAGGGGACTGAATGTGTCACAGGCTGAGAGCTGGAGATGCTATTAGCTTGCCTGTGTGCAATATGACAAACAGAACATGGCAGCTCTCATTGTATCACTGGAATAAATAATCATCTACTGTTGAAGCTGTTTGCAGCTAGATATGCTGTGTAAACTATCTAAACTGTGGATAAGATATATAGACAAGTTACTTGTTATAATTAGTTTTTAATCTCGAATCCGCTTTAAGGCTCTGTTCCCACTTCTACCAGACCACATGTGGCCAGTGGGGGGCGAATACCTTACCTTCGCCTGTCTGTCGCTTACCGCAATGGATCCCGCAGACCCATTGCACGGAGACAAGTGTGAATGGCTCCGATGTATAAAATAGCTGTTCACTGTCAGTTTAGCGATGAGCGGACAACGGACAAAAATGTTCTCCGAGAGCCAATCAGCCATTTTTTAACAGCCTGCCAGCCGTGATCACGGGCTAATAAATCTGCAGTGTGTTCACTTCCTGCTTTCATGGAGGCAGACTAAGGCCCGGTTCTTATTGGCGTTAAAAACTATCCGTTCCCGGATTGAAAGGAAACGGATGCAAATGGATCCAATGTTAACCTATGGATCAGTTTACATCCATCAGTTCTGCACGATCCGCTGAACGGACTGCCAGTTTCCTGCTGAACCAATATTTCCGGACCGGTAATCAGATCCTTTTTCACAGATCCATTTGCCTCTTAATTGCCAGTGTGAATCGGGCCAAAGGGTTAACATCCCGTTTTTACCAATTAGCTGCTCTGCCGAGGAGTGCCACATTTCTGTGCTGACACAGCTGAGAGATCAAATTACACGTGTGATTACTTGAAGATGAGGGGCAATTAGACAGGCTCTTCTCTCTAAATACATACAGGGTGCATTTCTCTTTGTTTTCCTCGTGTCCTGTGCAAGAGATCAGGTCCACTTTAAAGTGTACCCGCGATGGAGAAAAAAAAAAGTTTACTTACCTGGGCTTTTTCCAGCTTTCCGTTATCTTTCTGGTCCCATGGTGCAGTGTGCATAGACTCGTAACTGCGCATACGCAGGACGCAATCAATGAGGCGCGTTGCTGGGAGGGCGCATGCACTATAGTGCGCGGCCCCAAGAGCCCGTGGACTTTATTGGGCTGACAGCAGCACAACAGAGGGAAGCACGAAGGACACCGAGGGACCTGAAAGGCTGGAATAAGCCCCAGTAAAACCACCTTTTCCCTCCGTATCGGGTTCACTGTAAATATTCTGTGTACATTGGCTTATGGTCTGGTCTGTAAAGATAAGGAAAGTTTTATATTACTGTCAGTATCCTGTATCCAAGTACCGGCTGCGCCCGACGCCCATGTTTACCGATTTTATGGTGTCCTCTCCTTGCACCTGCATTTCTCTTTTTATTGGCCGTGTCCTGTATACACAGAGGATCCCTGACGCCCACACTGGTCACACAGCCAATAAGAATTCCAACAATGGCTGCTGGAAGACAGGTGGAAGACCCAGTGAGAAATGTCTTTTTTTTTAAAGAGAACCTGTCCTTTATTAAAGTGTGTCTGGGAGCTTATAAGTTCACTAGCAGAAACCTCCGGATAGTCCTGAGTCTGCGTACATCGAAAAAAGGCATCCGGAAAAAAGGGCGCCGGGTTTGCCGGAAAAAGTGTCAAATTAGAGATATTCTACTACTAAATTTCCATAGTAGAATATTGGTAGTATGTACCGATCTTTTACTTTTGGCTAAACCTAACCTTCCTCTCACACAGAACCCTCCCTTAACCTCCCCGGGTGGCGCCTTCCCCTCTCCTAACCCTTAACCCCCCTCCCCCCCCCCCCCCCCCCCCCCAACGTACAGCTAAATTTGGACGCCATTAGCGGCAATCATTATAGATTTCCGCAGTCGCGGGCGCCGGGGTTTGCGTTGCGCCGGGGTTTGTGGAAATGCAATGCAGCAATTTGCATTTCCACCAACCCCCGGAGCCCCCGATCGCATCGGGCACCTGCGGATGTAGAAATCTTTAATGATTGCCGCTAATTCCTGTGCCCAAAATTAGCTGCTTTCTTGCAAGGTAAAATTACGGCGCCAGCAGGTGCATACACAAGGGGAGAGGGCCCACGCCTGGGCTGTATAATGGAGCCACTTGTGTGCTGGTATTGCCTCTGGGCAGGAGGGGCTCTTTGCTACTGCCCTGTGTGGCTGTGCTCATACACAAGGGGAGAGGAGTCGTGAAGAAGAGTGTCATGGGAAGAAGCAGTGGGCTGAAGAAAGATCGGAGAAGCCTCCTGGTCATCCAGAGGCTTTCATCTACTGAGGTAAGTATCTTATATTAGCATTTTTCCATCACAGATTTACTTTAATAGAAAATAAATGCCACTTTCAAAATGGTTATATACCTTTATATTCTCGTGTATAAGCCTAATTTTTCAGCACACAAAATGAAAAGTTACCCCCTCGGCTTATATGCGAGTCAGTGGAGCAGAATGTATGGTGGAGCTTGAGCAGGTTATGTTACTGGCAGAGAAGTGTAAGGATCGTGCACTAGTGATCCTGCTCTTACCAGTTGGCTCTCTACTGTGTCCGTCCCCCCATCCCCTGCAGCATGGTGTGCAGAGTGTGCTGCTCAAGACTACCTGTGTCCCTGGCTTGTGGAGCGGAGCGTGCAAGCAACGTGTCAGTGGTGCAATGCTCGGGGATTCTTCCTGTGTGGCAATCGTTGTGTCTTATATCTATGCTGCCATCTAGCAGCATCTTGAAACACAGTTGTATCATCCTTGGGGCACATATGGCTATACTGGGGAGGGGGCTTATATGTGAGTCAATCACTTTTTCCTGGTTTCTGGGGGAAAAGTGGGTTCCTTGGCTTATACGTGAGTATATATGGTACATATTTTTCTTTTTTGCTTGCATCCTGAAATGTAAGCCCACACAAACAGTGTTTTTCCCAGAAATTTTTCCAACCAAGTGGCATGAAAAAGTAGCCATATGTGTTGCGATGGTGGAATGCAGGGCCGGTGCAATTTTGCTTACAGTATAGGAGGTGGTGAGCCGATTGACAGCCAGCGATGGGTAAAGGATCACTCCACTGCCTAATGAGTAAATAAAAATAACTCTAACTCAATCAAGTGTAAACACCTTCTCTACTACACACAAAGCTAAATGGCTTTCACCTCTGGTCAGTTGTAAGCACAATTCCATGAGCACACCAGTGCTTGGTAGTGCAACTGAAAGCAAACAGTCAATTTTGGGTGACTAGATCTGGTCAAAAAATCTCAGGGATATAAGTTGTAGATAGGCACAAGTCTGGAGTTAGATAAACAAAATTCAAAAGCTATATCAATACTCAGGAGCACAGTAATCTATAGAATTAAGAAGTGGAAAGTGCTACTTCTAGGACCCTTCTTGCGACAGTTTGACCTTCCCAAGTGGGGGGAAGAGGGAGGAGGAAACTGGTCAGATGGGCTACCGAGAGTTCCATGGCAGCTTTGAAGGTGTTACAGGAATTTATGGCACCGAGTGGTCATTGTGTGCGCAAAACAATGTCATCACGAGTACTCCTTGTATGGGGTACATAAGGCTATTGGGGCTGGGAGGAGCCACGGGTAATTAAATATAATTTGTGCCCCCATTTCAGGTGCACTTTAACTGAGTGGCTTAGCTTCCAGTTCTGTCTTCTTATGTCAAGTGCTTCCCTTCCCCTCTAGTCTCCACAAGGGAGCTGTGAGCTGTACTGTTAGGGCATTTCATCATATGTAAATACCATTAAGATGAATGGTTTCCATTTACTGAAGAATATCTTTCTATGTTCTTTCCTTGTACAGTATAATCTCATTCTAGTACACTCCGGTATAGTAAACTAAATATCCAGGTCCCGGCCAAGTCCCATTATAAGTATATGGGAGTAACACCAGGTATAGTAAACCCGCAAATAGAACTGCTGTTATAGTGAACCTGTTTTTTGTCCCCTGTGGTATTTTGTATCTGGCTATAGTGGAAAGTGGGCGGGTACATACGTCATTCGGAGGGCCATGAGCCATGGTTAATGGGTGGGTGGGCTGGCAGCCACTTGTAGCCGGCTCTCTACCTGCTACCTACTATGAACACTGCAAGCTGGGGAGACCTATTCCTGTGCAAGATGTTGCATGATTATTGCATGCAAATCCCTGCATCTTGAGGCACTGTTCATTTTAAAGGATACCAGATAAAATAAAACCTGAACTGGGCAGGGAAAAAAATTAGATACTTACCGCTTCTGTCACTCCCCGCCATCAACCGCCGGTCTTCTCCAATAGATGCCGGTGTCCGAGCGGCTCCACCTCTGACCTGGATTATCTTCACTTCTGCCCGGCACATAATGACAGGAAGTGCGCACACTACCCCGCCTCCTCCGTCCTAGCGTCTGCGCTCCACTGAAAAGCAAGCGTCAGACGCTAAGTGATTAGAGCACAGGACAGAAGGAAAACGCAGAGAAATGCACCCTGTATGTATTTAGAGAGTTTAGCCTTTCTAATTCCCCCTCATCTGTGAGTAATCACAAGTGTAATTTGGTCTCTCAGCTGTGTTAGCCTGCTGCCTTGGCAGAGAAGCTAATTCGTAAACACAGGATGTTAACCCTAGTCTGCTTGCATGAAAGCAGCTGTACAACGGAACATCACCCTGCCGACAAAAAATATGTGGGACCTGCAGACACATTTACTCCACTGACAGGGTAACGATACCAGGTTCACAACAGGAGTACAGAGTACAAGGCACATTTTCTTGTGGGTCCACCAATCTGGTATATCTGATCATGTGTGCTAAATGCCCCAATGTTATGTACGTGGGAGAAACTGGACAAACTCTGCGCAAACGTATGAATGGACACAGGCACACTATTAAAGATACCAAATCTGGACTCCCAGTTGCTACACACTTTCGGTCCAACGGACACAGCATGGATGATCTTCGTGTCATTGCCCTGAAGGGCGGCTTCAAAACGTCAAATGACCGATTAATAGCAGAAACAAAATTTATAAATTGGTTCAAAGCTGTGCAGAAGGGTTTGAATAAGGACAACAACTTCTTATATTGGTACGAGGCGGATGATATTTAAACTTTCTCAGCCATTCTAGCTGAACTTGTGAACTCAGAATTTACGATACCTCTGGGTCAGTCCAACTCCCAGGTCTGTGAGCAATGGAGTAAACAAGGATCCTTATCTCAGCTAACAACCTCTAACCCCATTTAGATGGTCTGTTTCACTGAAGACATCCTAATAACATGTATTTATGCTTAAAAAAAAAATCTATGTTTTCCCTTTTGATGGTGCATGTTTATAGCTGTCTGTACCACCAGCCTGCAAACTAACAGGATGTAAGCCAGACGAAGGCTGCAAGGCCGAAAGCTTGCTTATTTTTATTCATTTTTAGTTAGCCAATAAATGGTATCATCCTGATTTAAAACTTCTTGTTTTTCCATGAAAGCAGGAAGTAGACACACTGGGAGGATTTGTATCAGCTGTAACAAAGAAATGTTTTTTTGTTTAAATGTTATTATGCTGTTGCTTATCTTTTTAGAGCAGAGAGGAGTTCTGAGTTCAGGCTCACCTTCATTTGTAGTCATCCCAGCGGCCCCGCCCCTTTGCTTTCTATAGCGCATTAAAGGGCAACACACCTACCGCGGTAATTTAGTCACCGGGGAAAGCCATCAGTAGAATATTGGTAAAATTACTGACATTATACTATTGGGCGATACTTAATACAATTGTAGAATATCGGTAATATTATTTGATATTTTCCTATCGCTAAACCTGACCCTAAAGGTGGCCACACACCATACAATTAACAGATCCAATTTTACACCGATTCGATAAATATGATTGGTTGTATCAAAGTATCAAAAGGTTTTTTTTTCATTCGTTTGAGAATTCTGATTGAATTTCCCGAAACCTCTGCGCCCCCTATTGCTACGCCACTGCTGCTATTTATGCTGCTTTAGGTCACACGACCAGGTTTTTGGCTGTCCTGTGGAAGGTGTACAGCGGTGCAGCACACAAGGGGTGGCTGTACCATGAGGCATATGAGGTATGTGGCGGATGTCAGCTGCCTGTTTAAGGGGTTATTAGAACAATGAGCCATGTGTTACGCGGCTCCACCTGACGTCACTCTGTGTACTCTCTCATTTTAATCCAATGTATACTGGCAGCGATGTGCCTCTGTTTGCCAGTTATCTGTGCTGCCGCCGCCCTCCTCAGTGCGCAGGGAAGCTGGTACTTCACAGAATTAGGTCACTTCAGGGGAAGAGGAGGATTCTGGGAAAGAAGGTGCTTCGCGTTTCACAGCAATATGAATAAATACACATCTACATGGATTCCGGCTCCCCTGCCCCCAATAAAAGCTATTTTCTCACTCACTGTGATGTTGTTCAGCTGATCTGTGATAATGAGGAAGAAAATATGGAGCAATAGAAGGAAGGCAACAGGATTATTCACAGCAGCCAATCAGGGGTTTCCTTTTATGCCTGATACACACCAGGCCATTTTCATGTCAGATTTCGGATCAAATCGATAACTTCCGACAGGCGATTTTGTACAGAAGTGATTGGAAAATTGATCAGAAAAGCGATCACAAACCGTTTTTGTCAGTAATTATCGATTAGACCTGAAATCTGATGGGAAATTGCATGATGTGTACCAGACATTACATTTTGTGTTTTTTTTTTTTTTCTTTTTTTTTTTCTGTCCTTATTGCAAACTAGCTGAACCTGAATTAAACTCTCAAACTCTAATTTACAGACATGATGGTGAATGAATGTAAACAGCGAGTGCGAAAACTCGCATGCAAAATGCGCATACAAACACATGCGTTTTCACAAATTCGCAATGGAAACGCATGTCCACAACTGTACTCAAATCACATGTGAGACAGCGAAAATTTGCCCTATGGAGTGCACAAAAATCGCATGGCTTCCTTACTGTGATAACTCCTAACGTCAAGGGCCTAAACGCTCCCCAGAAGAGACGTCTTGCCTGTCTTTATTATAAACAAGAGAAAGCAGATATTATATTCCTACAGGAAACTCATTATGTTCATAACAAAGAACCCAAATTTTGGCACAAACACTATCCACTAACCTACTTCGCCTCATCCCCTCACAAAAAATGTGGTGTAGCGATCATACTCCATAAGAGGCTCAACTTTATAGTCGATAAGACACTTAGAGATCCCGAGGGTAGATTTTTGATCCTGATTGGCGAGTCTAATGGCTTACGTCTCACTCTGGTAGCTGTTTATGCACCTTCCGAGGGTCTGCGCCCATTTCTTCATAAACTGTCCTCCAAGATCCTCTCACACAGAGAGGGCAAACTTATTATCGCAGGGGACTTTAATGCAGACTTGGACGGTCCCCGGGGTCGTGCGAGATCTCCCCCCAAGTGCCTTATCAAGTTTTTGGCCGATACTGGTACGTGGGATGTCTGGAGGGCGCTGCACCCAGGGGAGGGGGGGCACACCTTCTATTCTAACCCCCACGACACGTACTCGCGAATTGATTTTGTGTTCATAGATGCTCCCTTACTCTTAGAGGTTGTTAGTGCTGAACGCTCTGAGATATCATGGTCTGACCATGCCTGTTTCCAGGTAGCCTTCTCCTCCCTCGTCCCGCGCCCTGCGAGTAAATGGCGGATCAATGAATCCCTTTTGGTGGATCAGGAGGTTAAGTCGCTACTAACAGCGGAAATTACCTCATTTTTTAGAAGAAACCAGGTTGGGGACACTTCCCAAGGGCCACAAGGCCACTATTAGGGGCGAGTTAATTAAAATTTCTTCCACCAGACGCAAACAAGCTATGACCAGGATTAATTACCTCAAATCTGAGATTAGAAGGTTGGAGCTCCAGCATGCTATGAGACCCTCCCCCACTCTTTTGGCTCAGATCAACTCCCTCAGACACGAGCTTAAAGAGGAACTGTAACGACAAAACGGCCCCTGGGGGGTACTCACCTCGGGTGGGGGAAGCCTCAGGATCCTAATGAGGCTTCCCACGCCGTCCTGCGTCCCTCGGGGGTCTCGCTGTAGCCCTCCGTACAGCCGTGACGCAATATTTACCTTCCTGGCTCCTGCGCAGGCGCTCTGATGCCTCTCGGCGCCGAAGTAG
Source organism: Hyperolius riggenbachi (assembly GCF_040937935.1). Lineage (NCBI taxonomy): Eukaryota > Metazoa > Chordata > Amphibia > Anura > Hyperoliidae > Hyperolius > Hyperolius riggenbachi. The sequence continues at coordinate 9,319,860 of NC_090656.1, forward strand.
ACGGAAATACCCGATCTCCGTCGGGTCCGCTCTACTGCGCAGGCGCCGGAAACTTGCGCCTGCGCAGTAGAGCGGACCCGACGGAGATCGGGTATTTCCGTCTATTTCCATGCCGAAAGTCGCCACAGCGCCCCCGCTGGAGCCAGCAAAGGTAAATATTGAACTGACAGTCGGCACAGTCGCCGGCTGTTCGGAGGGCTGCGGCGAGACCCCCGTGGGACAGAGGACGGCGTGGGAAGCCTCATTAGGATCCGGAGGCTTCCCCCACCCGAGGTGAGTACCCCCCAGGAGAGGTTTTTGTTGTTACAGAGTCTCTTTAAAGCTCTCCTCCTTCAAAAAGCGATAGAGCCCTTCGTTTAGTCTCACAAAAATTCTACGAAAAAGGGGACAAGCCTGACACCATGTTAGCACAAAAATTGAGTAACCGATTGACCTTAAACAGGCTCAACCCGGTTAAAGGGAGGAACGGAAGGCTCTTGCACGATCCTGCTCAAATCATTCAGGAGTTCCAAAGCTATTACGCCTCGCTGTATGACGGCACAACTACAGATCAAACTAAAGTCTCAGCAGCTGGCATCTTGGAATATCTGAACGATACCCAGATCCCAACCTTCTCACCCAATAACCGGGAGTCCCTCAATGCCCCAATCACGCCCAAGGAGGTTTTAACTGTAATTAAAAAACTCAAATCCTCTAAGGCACCTGGTCCGGATGGATATACAGCTTCTTACTACAAAGCCTTTAAGCAAGTGTTAGCCCCAGAGCTCTCGGCCCTCTATAATAAAATTCTTAAAGGGGAAGAGGAGTTCCCACCAGATATGTCCTGTGCAGCTATAGTGGTCATACCAAAGCTTGGCAGGGACTTAACTGAAGTTGTAAATTACAGACCCATCTCACTTATTAATGTGGATGTGAAAATATTTTCCAAAATCTTAGCCAATAGATTGAACCCAATCCTCCCGAGCGTTATCCATCCGGATCAGACAGGCTTTGTCTCGGGTAGGCAGACCACTGATAATGTTAGGAGAATAGTGGGCCTGATTGCCAGGATGAAACGCTGTCAGACGCCTTCTCTGCTCCTCTCACTGGATGCGGAGAAGGCGTTCGACAGGGTGGACTGGAGATACCTCCGTTTGGTATTGCAGAAATTTGGTGTTAGGGGGGAATTTCTAAATGGTGTCAGAAGCCTCTACGCTAACCCTTCAGCGTACGTATGTAATATGGGCATAACCTCTCCCGTTTTCCCCATTAGGAATGGTACTAGGTGGGGGTGCCCCCTCTCCCCCCTACTATTTGCTTTATGTATCGAGCCTCTGGCTATTAAGGTGAGGGGGTCTCCAGACATTCCAGGTATTGCGGTGGGCAGGCTTGAATTTAAGACCGCCCTGTTTGCGGATGATACAATCTTCTCATTGGCCAATCCCGGGGTCTCGGTCCCAAACCTCTTTAAGGAAATTGACCGCTTTTGCTTATACTCAGGGTTTAAGATTAATAACTCCAAATCTGAGGCTATCCCGTTTGGACTCTCAAATGTCCAACAGGCATCTCTCTCTCAGACCTTTGGGTTTAAGTTTAGACCTGGGGGGATTAAGTACTTGGGGGTGACGGTATCGGACGATCTCGGGGACCTCTACAGGCTCAATTACACCCCCATCCTTAGAAAACTGCACAGTCTCTTAGACGAATGGCAGCACTTTCAGCTGTCCCTCCTAGGTCGCATCTATGCTGTAAAGATGACACTACTCCCCAAAATACTCTACCTCTTCCGAGCCTTGCCCATCAGAATTATTAGAAGGGATCTGGAGGTTTTGCAATCCAGGATAACGAATTTTATATGGTCTGGTCGCAGACCCCGCATTAAATATGCCCACTTGGCCAGGCATAAACTCCAGGGAGGTCTGGGCGCCCCCAGTCTATTACATTATTTCTACGCAGCTAGGATTTCTCAGTTGTTCCAATGGTCCGCTCACAGGGGTACAACTAGATGGGTCGATCTGGAGCAGGAATTAATCCACCCATTCCCCATTAAGTCCAAACAGGTATAGACCAGAGGCGCCAAAAGTATAAAAACAATTATTAAAAGTTCTAAAATGCTTAGGAGGCAGTGGTGGACTTACCTCCTGCAAGCAGACCCAAGAGGCTGTATAATTCAACAAAGTGTTTATTGGGTATACTCCAGGGGGATTTCGCAACGCGTTTCACAGGCTTTGCACCCGCTTCCTCAGGCAACAAACAATAGGAGCATACATCAGCATTTGGTCAGGGACACACTCGGCGCCTAGTGTGTCCCTGACCAAATGCTGATGTATGCTCCTATTGTTTGTTGCCTGAGGAAGCGGGTGCTAAGCCTGTGAAACGCGTTGCGAAATCCCCCTGGAGTATACCCAATAAACACTTTGTTGAATTATACAGCCTCTTGGGTCTGCTTGCAGGAGGTAAGTCCACCACTGCCTCCTAAGCATTTTAGAACTTTTAATAATTGTTTTTATACTTTTGGCGCCTCTGGTCTATACCTGTTTGGTCATATATATCCACCCTGGTGGAGGGGGATACCCCCTGTTTCTACTGTCTACAGAGTGCGACTTCTTAATCCTGAGTGAGGACAGGAGAATCTCCTCACCTGCCTACACAGTGGTTGCCTGGAGGTAGCCCTGGTTTGTGAGTATAAAATTTATACTCTTTCAAATACCCACTTGTTTTGAACATATTACACTATTGGGCTCTCGGTTTCTCTTTTACATATTCCCCATTAAGTGTCTCCTTTGGACACCTAAGCCATGTCTTGGCCCTAATTCCGAAGCATTCCCTATTGCGGAATCACTAATCATCAAAAAATCTCTAGGCAAAATATTGCCCCATCTGGCCTCCTCTTCTAGTCTTGAATCCTTATTCTACAACCTAGACTTTCAGCCTGGGGTGTGTGGAGGGCTAGGGGGATTGTCTCAGTAGCGGACATATTGTCTCAGGGATCCATCTCCTCCTGGCCGCAGCTACAAGAGAAATATCAACTCCCAGACTCGGAGGGGTTCAGATTCATGCAAATCAGACATTTCTTGCAGCATAGATGCGCCGGGGGGCTCCGACTAGCCCGATCTAACTTAGAGTCTACATATTGTTCTACCCCCTTACCAGAGGGCCTTATCTCTAGCATGTATTATGACCTCTGGTACGCCAGGTTCTCTGGCCCCTCTAAAGCGATGACTAAGTGGCAGGATAGACTGGGGGCCCTCACGGACGAATCTCAGTGGGAGGTCATCTTCTCCGCTATTGCCAGTTCTTCTAGACATACCTTAACCAAGGAAAGGAACTATAGGCTGCTTTATGACTGGTATAGAACCCCAGTCCAACTGGCCAAATAGAACCTAGTTTCTTCGGATCATTGCTTCCGGGGCTGTTCGGCCCCAGCGGACCAATCACATTGCTGGTGGTCCTGCCCCTTAGTTGCGGGATTCTGGTCCCAGTCCTTTACCTTGGCTTCGGAAGTTCTTGGGAAACAGATCCAGCCTAACCCCTGGTCGGCCCTATTTCATAAGCCTATTCCGGAGCTATCCAAACATCAAAACAAACTCCTTGGGCAAATCTGTGGGGCCTCTAAGGCTTTACTGGCCAAACACTGGAAATCTCTCCCTCGCTCCAGGCCCGAGCTCATTAATAAAATCCAGTATATTTACACCCTGGAGAAGATGACCTCATACATTAGAGAGAATATGCCCGCCTTCGAGAAAATCTGGGACCCCTGGACAGTGTGGAAGTCGTCTCAAACTTAAGCTCCCTCCCTATGTTTCCCCCCACTCTCCCCCCCCCCCCCCCTACGCCCCAGTATCCTTATTATATATACCCAAGAAGGTCTGACCATGGCAAGACTGGTTTCATGGCTATCAGTGCTCTCTAATGTTTTTATTTCCTGTTGTTTCTTTTATTTTTGGCTTATTTGTTACTTTCTGTAGAATTCTGCATTGTTCTAGTGAATTGGTAATCTCTCCATAATCCCCCCCCCCCCCTAAAAGGTCTCAATGCCCCCACAGTTGCTTGGGACATGCTGCTGTCATCTCAGTTTGGGGTGTTAACCTATGATATCACCATTGTATAATGAACAATGCTGTACTTTTGTTATTTGTTTGGAAAATAATAAAAACAAAGTTTTAAAAAAAAAATCGCATGGCTATGCAATGCTCAATGCAATTTATGCACCTTTTTAAAATCAGTAGATAGACAGATGTTCCCCCAGTATAAGGTAGCCCCCCCATATAGATAACTAGGTGTGCCCCCGATATTAAGAAGTACCCTCCCCAGCAGAGCCGGGACAAGGTCCTCCAGCACCCAAGGCTGAGAAACCAAAGTGCGCCCCTCCATCCCTCCCACCCCAGCCGTCACACACTGATTGCTATTACACTAAGAGGCCCCTCCATCCCTCCCACCCCAGCCGTCACACACTGATTGCCATTAGACTAAAGGGGCCCCTCCTCCATCCCTCCCACCCCAGCCGTCACACACTGATTGCTATTACACTAAGAGGCCCCTCCATCCCTCCCACCCCAGCTGTCACACACTGATTGCTATTACACTAAGAGGCCCCTCCATCCCTCCCACCCCAGCCGTCACACACTGATTGCCATTAGACTAAAGGGGCCCCTCCTCCATCCCTCCCACCCCAGCCGTCACACACTGATTGCTATTACACTAAGAGGCCCCTCCATCCCTCCCACCCCAGCTGTCACACACTGATTGCTATTACACTAAGAGGCCCCTCCATCCCTCCCACCCCAGCCGTCACACACTGATTGCCATTAGACTAAAGGGGCCCCTCCTCCATCCCTCCCACCCCAGCCGTCACACACTGATTGCCATTAGACTAAGAGGTACCCCAGGGACGTAACTAGAAATCACTGGGCCCCCTGCAAAACATTGGATGGGGCTAGTGCACACATCTATGTCTTCAAAACTTTGTATGATTCCTTATCAGTGGCTGAGCAGATGCAGTCATTACAACAATTGTGCAAAGAGCAGAAAGTTTTTTTTTCTCTCTTTGCCCTTAGTCATCAGTCTCTCAGGATGGGGCCCCCTGTGGATTCTGGGCCCCCCTGCAGCTGCATCTCTTGCAAGGTCTATTGTTACGCCCCTGCAGGGACCCCATCCCCACCATTACCTTAATCTCTAGTTATCTGTCTTGCAGTGACTGCCATGTATCCCCTTTTCTTATTTCTCTCTGCTTCAAACACAATAGGAGAATGATAGCTGAGTGAGTTGTACGCCCCCTCCTACACAGCGCCCTGAGGCTGGAGCCTCTCTTGCCTCTGCCTCGGCCCGGCCCTGCTCCCCAGTATAGATAATCAGTTGTGCTCACAGTATTAGGTACTACAGTAGTATCCCTTTATAATAAACTCCAAGGCCCCAGGAAAAGTAGTTTACTATATCAGAATTGGTCATACATTGTATAATTATACAAACGTATTTGCTGGGACTTGGGGGTGGAGTTTACTATATCCAGAGGTTTACTATATCAAAGTTTACTCTAACGAGATTCTACTATAGTACTATATGTACCTATGTTTATCTCATCAGTTTGATAAAGACTACAAAGAGGCCCGGTTGTTTGATAGACGTTTGGAAAATCTGTGTGTGTGGCCAGCATTAGAAATCGTTGCTGTAGTTCTATCACAGGCGATCTATAAAACAGTTCAGCTGATTCCGGCGCTCGCGTTCTGAGAACTGGCGGCGTCTTTCCTCCCTGGCGGGCGTCCCAGTTCATTAAATAACCTCAGCGCGTTCCTTCATCTCCTCTGCACGGCACCTGGGCTTATCTACTGGCCTGAGTCAGACGGAGGAATGTAGGAAATGGTCCAGGGGAGGAAGGGGGGGGGGGATATTTGGGACAAGTAATCGTCTCTTGAACACATCGTACATACAGGAATATTAATTTCCTTGCAATGCCCTGATTATGCAGATTTTTTTAAAAGGCATTTAATAAAACATTGCATAGTGTTTTATTTTGTTTTTTTGTTTGTCTTTAAAGAGCTTTTGCTGTATAAAAAGGTAAAATACCCACTCTACGTTTTTATAGAGTCTGAGTCTTATCTGCTCACACCCAGTAAAGGTGGCCACACACAATACAATTTTTTTAAATATCTGTTCAATTCAAAATTGGCAATCAATTTTTCTGACTGTAACATTTCAAAAATATGTCCAATGTACTACACACCTATGTTAAATTTTTCCCCAATTATGATAAAAATGATTGGCAACTCTAAGAAAATTGCTGGGGTGTGTATATTAATAAATTGACAATCTAACACACACCATACAATCTTTAGAAAAACTGAAGAAAAATTTCCAGCATTCTGGATCAATTAAAAATGAAAAAAAAAATGGGAAATCCGGTCAGATTTTTCAGTCGATCGAAAAAAAAAAAACCTTTCGACTTTTTCGGGAGATCTGATCATATTTATCGAAGTGCTGTAAAATCGGATAATTTTATTGTATCGTGTGTGGCCACCTTAAGCCTCAAACACCCCATAATAACCCACCTGTTCAGTTTGGCATTTGCAGAAATATAACTTTTGTTGTGTGAATACTTCATCCTACTAATTACTGAATCTGAGAGAGCCTAAGCGCTGTGAGTCCTATGGGTGAAAAGCGCTATAGAGACGTTTTTGTTATTATTAAAATTGGGAATCCTGAATAATTCCATGCATTTTACTATGTGTCACTACAGGGCCTCTTAAACACGCACCCATCAGGAACCATTTTGATTAGACACGTCTGCCTGGATGCAGGACGAGTAATCGTGTCTTGAGCGTATCTTGCTTGCAGGAATATAGTCAGCACCTCTCAATGGCGTCTTTGCTTTGTTACCGCAGGTGGACGAGCAGTGCGAGCTGAAATCGGTGGAGCAGGGAGATGATGTCATACCATTAGCAGCCAAAGAAGCCAGCCGACTGAGCGAAGAGGAGCTAATTAAATATTTACACGTGAGTCTCCCATCCATTTATATTTAGCCCCTCATCAGTAAATCACTTCTCGTTAGTGTTTAATTACATGTCATCACATGCCAGGCTATCTCCCTGCAACTGTGAGCTGCTTCCGGTGCCTCCTTTCCTGCCTTTCTATGCGCTTTACACTTTTAAAATGACTTAGAATGGGGTTCTGATCCATAATGCAACTTGCCTCCCGTAAATTAGGCGCAGCACATAGGAAGTAATGAGAATTACGGCTATAGAGGCACTCAGTGTTTAATTTGAAAAAAAAGAGGTACTGTATTTTTTGGACTGTAAGGCCTATTTCCGTGCCCATTTGGAAGGGCGTATGACGTGGAAAAATGCAACAGCAGCAGAAGGGCTAGACAGCCCTTCTGCCATTCACATCAAAGGCGCTGCGCAACAGTATGATGCGCTATGATGCGTTTGCGTACTGCTGCCTGCATTTTGCCCGCAAAAGCAGAGCTGACCCATCACTGTCAATGGAGGGGATCAGCAGAGCAGCGGGTAGCAGCGCAGATGGTGTGCGATCGTACGCGTTGCGTTCTGATCGCACGGTCATCTGCGCTAGCTAGCTGTGAACGATGCCTAAGACTCCCCTTTTCTCCCCCAATATTGGGGGGTGGGGGTGGAAGTCACTGCGGCCTATAGTCCAAATGCAGGGAGCTCCTGACTTGTGAACGCTGCCAATACCAACCTCTAACCCACCGCAATGCCGGGGACTCCCTGTACTGTGCCCATGCAGAGGAGGACACAGGGGACACAAATGGGCCTAGAGGGGGACACAAAGGGGCATAGAGGAGGACACAAGGAAGACACAAGGGGTACAAAGGGGGCATAATCCACAAGATGCCCCTTCACCATGGATGCACCAGATTTAGTATATAACTTTCCCCTGGTCTTTGTCCTCTAAGCCTGGGTGTGTCTTATAGTCAGGAGCGTCTTAAAGTCTGAAAAATACAGCTGCCGACAATAGTCGATACCCAAATTACATATTCCCCTCATGTTGCGACAGGGAGAGCGTTAGGGTCCTTTTACACTTAATGCGTTAGTATGTAAGCGTTGGTATGTGTTAGTTTGCGTTAGTACACGTTTTTTTCCATAGCAGTGCATTGTGAAAAAGATATCAGATTAAACCGTGTATAGTGAAAACTGAGCCATAGAAAAACATGGGCATTACTTTGAAAATCAGTTTTCTTTCAGTTTTAACTGAGAGCAACTGGTTAAGTGTAAATAGGCCCTGAGGCAGGCTTGTGTTCTGTGTCCTCAGTGCAGATTCTTGCTGCTACCACATTGTCCTGAACAGCTAAGCCCTTAGGGCTGGTACATTGTTTATCTTGCTATTGTATTGCTGCTTTGTGTCCAGTGCACAACTTAGCTGTTGGAGACTGCTGGTCCTAGTAGTGCATCGACCATAACCCAATAATCCTTCACCACCTCTACTGGCATCTAGTATCCACTACTGCCCCCTGTATAAGCCCTCATTGCTGTTGGAGACAGGTCTGCTGGTCCTAGTAGTGCACCAGCCATAACCCAATAATCCTTCACCACCACTACTGGCATCTACTATCCACTACTGCCCCCTGCATAAGGCCTCAGTGCAAAATCAGTGGGGGGGTTTTTTTTTGGTCACTTAACTATCAATGAACTACCTCAGCCCGACCATAGAGACTGGACAACCACGATCTTGTGCGCACGTTTGTGGGAGTGCAAGAGAACGGCGGCCACTACACAATGACTGCCACCAGGAGGACTAACATTTATGTCCTGGAGGTTTCAACTAGCAAAAACAATGATTTGTTCACCTGACGTTATCACTAAAGCTCTTTGCGGTTGTTTATGGTGCGTTTAATGCGGCAATTCGTCTGTCAGTGTGAACCGAGTCTAACCCTTACACTACCTTATCGCCGTATATGCATATCAGACGTTTTAAAGCACTTAATTCCACAGATTTAGGAATGTACTGTGATTTCTGCCCTTTAGTGATTAAAACAAGACTCTGCATCAACTTTTGGTGGGATTTTGGCATAGATCCCCCTCCGGCATGCCACGGTCCGGATGTTAGACCCCTTAAATTAACTTTTCCATCACTTTTGAGACCAGAAACAGTCCCTGTAGGTTTTAGGGCTGGAACCCACAGGAGCGCTTTTGGCAGCGTTTTGGCAGCGCTGCGATACGCTAGCAGTTTGCCAAAACGCTCAGCTGATGTTAATGGATGGGGCAACTTCCACAGGAGCGTTTGCGTTTCTCAGAAACGCAAACGCAGGACCTGCAGCATTTTGGGAGCGTTAGCGCTTCAATGTAAAGTATTGAACCGCTAGCGGAAACGCTCAGCAAAACCTAAACTGAGCGGTTTTGCTAGCGTTTTGCGGTTCAGCACACTGTAACAAAATGAAAAATAATTCACAGGACCAATCAGGATAAAAACGCAAAACGCTACGCACCCGCTGGGCAAAAAAATACAATGTTGCAAAACATGACCAAAAACGCACATGAATCCGCTTGCAAACCGCTCAGACAAAATGCTAGCGGTTGCGTTTTGCGTTTGCTGATTCCAGTGGGTTCCAGGCCTACAAGTTTGTCTGCCCATTGAAGTTTACGGTGGTTTCGCTAGATTCGCCTGTTTTGCGAACTTTTGCGGAAATTTGCGTTTGTAGTTCGCAAACCGAAAAATTCATGTTCGGGCCATCACTAATAATCATTTTTTTCCCCCTTTGAAACAGATATGCCCCAATCAGATTACATTTATGGGGTCCTTGTATTTCACATTTGAATTGCTTTTTTCATGTTGTGACATGCTCTTTTAAATATTTATAACACACAAACTGATTAAGGAGTGTAGCCAGTTATCCTGTCCTGTCTTCCTCAGGTGGACGAGAACAGTGGTCTATCCGAGAGCTCCGTCCTCCAGCGGCGAGTCAAACATGGCTGGAACGAGTTTGAGGTGGACAACTCTGACCCCGTGTGGAAGAAATACCTGGGCCAGGTGAGTGATGCTGTCACAGGCACACAGAACCCTTTCTCAAAAGAATGACTTTAAAGAGAACCGGTAATGAGAAAAGGGCCCCTGGGGGTACGTACCTCCGGGAGGGGAAAGCCTCTGGATCCTATCGAGACTGCCCCCTGTCCTCTTCCATCCCACGGTGGTCTCTCTAGGCCCCTCCGAACAGCGGGGATGTAAATATTTAGCTTCCCGGCCCCAGTGCAGGCGCAGTAGAGCGAACCCGACTGGGATCGACTATTTCCACCTAATCCCGAGCGGAGAGCCGCTACTGCGCCTTCGCTGGAGCCGAGAAGGTAAATATTTACATGGCTGCCATTCAGAGGGGCCTAGAGAGACCACCGTGGGATGGGAGAGGACAGGGGGAAGTCTCGATAGGATCCAGAGGCTTTCACCTCCTGGATGTACGTACCTTCCATGGGCCCTTTTTTCATGACAGGTTCTCTTTAAAAGAGTTTCAACTGGGTTGTGGGGTTTTCTAGATATACTGAAATAGTTTATTTAGAAATGAATTTGATTTGACTTTTAGAAGTTTTTTTTTTTTGTTTTTTTTTGTATTTTTTTTGTTATGCTTCCTGTTAGGTAAGGAATAAGCAGTCTTAGCCAGGCATTTTATTTTCATTTGAAAGATAGCACTACTGTGCATCTGAACTGAAAGAGATACGAAGGCTGCCATATTTATTCCCCTCTAAATAATACCAGCTGCCTGGCTGTCCTGCTCATCTCTCTGGCTGCAGTAGTGTCTGAATCACACACCAGAAACAAGCATTTGGCTAATCAAGTCAGACTTCAAACGAGGCGCCATCTTAGTATAGGGCATGCCTTTAACCACTTTCGCCTCCTGGACGTACTAGCTACGTCCAGGAGGCCATGTGCGCGTGCGCACGCGGCCGAACATGCACGCGCGCTTCCGGTCAGCAGATCGATAGCCCAGGAATCAATGAATCGGGCTATGGTGTCCGATCACTGATTCCTCTCCCTCGCAGAAAAAGCGACAGCTTCTCTCGGAAGCTTCGCTTTTTCTGGCTTTTGCGTCCCTCTAAGCGTACATGTTACGCTTAGAGTGACATCATGTAAACAAACTCATGGCTGCCATCTTGTGGCCAAAAAGTAAAACTACAACAAAATGTAAAAAAAAATAATCACATATTTACTGAAAAAAATTACTGTATACATCCCACCCTCCCAAAAATACCCAAATAAAATGTTTACTATAAAAAAAATAAAAATGTAAATATTTACCTAAGGGTCTAAACTTTTTAAATATCAATGTAAAGATGAAATATTTGTATTTTTTTTTTTTAATTTAAAACTTGTAAATAGTAATGGATGCAAAACGGGAAAAATGCACCTTTATTTCCAAATAAAATATCGTCGCCATACATTGTGATAGGGACATAATTTAAATGGTGTAATAACCGGGACAAATGGGCAAATACAATACGTGAGTTTTAATTTTGGAGGCATGTATTATTTTAAAACTATAATGGCTGAAAACTGAGAAATAATGAATTTTTTCAGTTTTTTTTTCTTATTCTTAGTGTTAAAATGCATTTACAGTAAAGTGGCTCTTAGCAAAATGTACCACCCAAAGAAAGCCTAATTGGTGGCGGAAAAAACAAGATATAGATCAGTTCATTGTGATAAGTAGTGATAAAGTTATAGGCTAATGAATGGGAGGTGAACATTGCTCGGATGCATAAAGTGAAAACGACTGAAGGCTGAAGTGGTTAACCTTCCTGGCGGTAACCCCGCCAGGAACGTAGTTCGGGGTTAGCCGCGCAGGAGGTTTTCTCAGGCCCCGCTGGGCCGATTTGAGTAATTTTTTTTTTTTTTGCTGAACGCAGCTAGCACTTTGCTAGCTGCGTCAGCACTTCGATCGCCGCCGCCCCGCGCCGATTCGCCGCATTCCACGTCGCAGCACAGCCCCCCCCCCGCCCAGACGCCTGCGCTGCCTGGCCTATCAGCGCCAGGCAGCAGCAAGGGGTGAATCGGGACTCCCTTAGACGTCACGACGTCCATGACGTCGGTGACGTCATCCCGCCCTGTCGCCATGGCGTCGGGGGAAGCCCTCCAGGAAATCCCTTTCTTTGAACGGGATTTCCTGATCGCCTAGCGCCGGATAGCCGCTGAGCGGCTATCATGTAGCGAGCACTAGGCTCGCTACATGATTTAAAAAAATAAAAAAACAAAAAGGCTGCGCTGCCCCCTGGCGGTTTTTAATATACCGCCAGGGAGGTTAAGCCAGACGACTTCCAACAAAGGCGTGCTATGACCCCTCTGGAGGAGAATCTTGCAATGGCCATGCGTGTCACTTCCTCTTCCTGCTTCATTCAGTGATGCACTTCTCTAACAGAGAAGACAGGGTGACCCGGAAGTTATAACATAGCCAAGTTGTCAGCCGCGATTTTTACATTGAAATCCAACGAAAACTATTTGGTGTAGATTAGAATGGTGATTCAGGCATCAAATGTAAGAGGAGAGCACAAGCTACAGAAAGGTATGCATCTTTAAGTACTTTGCAGTACTGGTCGGAGTGTTAAAGGCATACCCATGAGAGGCGCTCGGAGTCCCTTTAAACAATCCCAGTTGCCTGTATCAGAAAAAGGAGATAGAAGAGAGTGCTTCTATGGTGCAATATATTTAATTCAGTTTGCAAAACTGCACAATAAATGCACGTATGAGATAGCAAAAATATCTCACATGCCTAATGTTCCACTCTTCGGACATCACAAGTGGCCAGTGGGGGCATCAACAAGGGGTGCATGGTAGGTCTGGAGTCCAGGCAAGTTCCGTGTGTCGGTGACAATGACCATGCGCTTCACTACACCAGTGTCACTGACTTGACAAAGACAGTTCAGGGTCTATGGCTAAAAGTGGCAGAGGATCAGCAGGACAGCCAGGCAATGTGCATTGTTTAAAAAGAAAGAAATATGGCAGCCTCCATATCCCTTTCACTTCAAGTTTCCTTTAAAGGATACCTGAAGTGACATGTGACATGATGAGATAGACATGGGTATGTACAGTGCCTAGCACACAAATAACTATGCTGTGTTCCTTTTTTTCTTTCTGTGCCTGAAAGAGTTAAATATCAGATATGTAAGTGGCTGACTCAGTCCTGACTCAGACAGGAAGTGACTACAGTGTGACCCTCACTGATAAGAAATACCAACTATAAAACACTTTCCTAGCAGAGAATGGCTTCTGAGAGCAAGAAAGAGGTAAAAAGGGGAATTCCTTATCAGCGAGGGTCACACTGTAGTCACTTCCTGTCTGAGTCAGGACTGAGTCAGCTACTTACATACCTGATATTTAACAGAGAAAGAAAAAAAGGAATACAGCATAGTTATTTGTGTGCTAGGCACTGTACACACAGGGACGGATTTGTACTTTCCAGTGCCCTAGGCCTGCTGTCACCAAGCCCCCTCCCCCCCCCCAAATAAAAAGAATTGTCCAACACTCTGACTAGCGATCATTGGTTTGAATGGGCTCATCTCAGTTGTGCTGCTCTGCCCCCCATTCAACAAATAATTCCTGTAATTTGCGCTCCTGCCCGACTGTGCACAGCAGCCGATAGTGTTCTGGGCAAGCATACTTGCGAAATGACGCTGATGTATGACCGGTACTTGTCAAGAATGCATAACACTGTACCGGCCATGGGCAGGAGCGAGAAATTACAGGGAGCACGAATGGCCAGAGAATGCGCTGCTTCTTTGTCCTCTGTGCGACTGGCTGCAGTCGGAGTCACCAACAGGTGGCAGGGCAGTGCAATGGAGAGAAGCCCATACAAGACAGAGAACAGGTAAGTAGCAAACATCCTGTCAAGACCCACTTTGGATGTTCTGTTGTAATTATAGTGGACCTGAACTCAGAACTTCCTCTCTGCTCTAAAAGATTTGCAACAACATAACCTTTCAATAAAAACATTTTTGTTACAGCTGATACAAATCCTGCAATAAATCTGCAGTGTGTCTACTTCCTGCTTTTATGGAAGAAGACATATTTTTAACATCCTGTGCTTTCAAATGAGCTTAGCTGTTGTGGCAGTCAGGTGACCCTCACAGTGTAGAGATCAAATTACAACTTGTGACACAGAGGAGAGGGGAATTAGACAGGCTCTCTAAATACATACAGGGTACATATCTCTGTTTTCCTTCTGTCCTGTGCAAGAGTTCAGCTCCACTTTAAAGCATCTGAATGACATTTATTTATATTTGCTGAAAAATCTATGCATCTCTTTTGAATGCTGAATGTACATATGGTGGTTGCTCTAACATATTGGCAGTATACGGGGACAAAGTCTGAAGAAGGCTTATTTAAATTGCCTTTAAAACGTTTTTTTAGGGTAAATGAGGCATGTGGCATCATGTTTTTCTAATGATGTGGGGACTTAAAATCCCTCTCTCTCTCTCTCAGATGGGAAATCCGAGTTTGCTCGGACAGTGCTATTCAGATTTTAAAAAAATATCCGAATTGCTATTCAAAGTTCTGATAGTGGAAAAAGTTCAGATTATCTGGGTAGTTCGGATACCCAAATATTGGATGAGCACCACTGCTCAGGTGTTATTTAAAATGACAGTTTAGCATTGAAAGGGAAGAAAACAGCATTTTTTATCCTGCAGTCTCATAGATGGTAGGAGCTGGAGGACAGAAAATTAGTCAGGAAAGAGTTAACTAAGGAAGAGAAGCGACCACTGCTACTAGGAAAAAAAAAGAAAAACAGTCATAAATTAGGATTAGATAAATTAACAACTGCAGGGGTCAGTGTCAAAGCTGTAAAAGAGGTAAAGAAACTGCAGATATCACTGATGTTTGGGAATGCCTGCATTAAAACTCAGCGGAACTTGGTTCTATCTGCTTTGTAATGCAAATCTCTGGTATTTCTCACATCGATCTGTAAGTCTATCATACAAAGGAATGGATTATCAGGTGACCGTTATGATTGATCCTGATTGTTTTAACACATCAGGAAGTGAGAGAGAGATGCTGGGATTGGGGATCTCTGGAATTCAGCTATTAGTGCAGAGCAGGGCGCTGACTGGCTGCGCTGCAGGACCAGAAGAGGTGATTTACTTTGACATATGACCTCTTCTCTCTCCAAGTCATGCCGCCCTTCTTATCTTATCTAATTTTATCGCCATGGCCTTTCTGGCCTTTCCAGAAATCCGGCCCTGCGTACACATCATCAAGTCACATGTCACTTCGTGTATCCTTTAACCTCTTGATGACCAGCTAACGCCGATTGGCATAAACTAGTCGTCTGCGGGTTTTCATGGAAACGGCCGCTCGTACGAGCGGCCTTTCCATGTCCGTTCACGGAGGGTGTCTCCGTGAACAGCCGGAGAGCCGCCGATCGCGGCTCGCCGGCAAAATTAAACACGCGGGGAAGAAATCCCGCTGTTTACCACATACGGCGCTGCTGCGCAGCAGCGCCGTAAGGCAGATCGCCGATCCCCGGCCTCTGATTGGCCGGGGATCGCCGGCCTATGATAGGCTGAAGCCTATCCTTCAATGCGCAGGACGGATATCCGTCCTGCGCAGCTCACAGGGGGAGGGAGAGGGACGGAGCGCAGAGAACGCTGAGGAGGGGGGCTTTGAAGAGCGCCCTCGCAAAGCGCAGCAAGCCGGTGGCGATCAGACCCCCCCAGCAGGACATCCCCCTAGTGGGGAAAAAAGGGGGTAAATCTGATCGCCCTGGCTCTATCCTGATCTGTGCTGCGGGCTGGAGAGCCCACGCAGCACAGATCAGCCATAAATCCCCTGGTCGTCAAGTGGTTAAGGCCGCCTCCGTGTCTTTGGTCAACTATGTCTGCTGCTCTTCCTTCTTCACCTGTGATATAAAGCCTGGTGTAATTATCCACGTCAGTCAGACCTAATTCCCTAGTCTGGCGCAGGCACTGTGTCTGCAGTGAGCTCAGAACCTTCCAGAAGCCACACAAAAGGGCCTATTTGTTAGGATCGGGGCTCCCAATATAAAGTGGTACTTGTTATCCAATTTTAAAGCAAGCCGTAAGTGAAAACATAAAAACAAATGGCCTCCAGTAGAGGAAAGTCCCTGGATAGTCCCGGATCCTCCTTGTGCTCCCTGTTGCATAAGCTCTCATGGACCCAAAGCAGGTAATATGGGCACCTGCAGCACTCCATTACAATGCATACCACACCCGGGGGGTAATTTGGGCGCTGTCGCCGCTTATTGTGGCGCAGATGTCAGCAGAGGGGGTTTCACATGAATGCTCGTAGGTGTGCGTCCGTCCAAGTACAAGCTTCTTCGTTCTGCCGCATGTACTGTACTCATGTTTGCCCAGTACAGTGACGCTCGTTTGTGGACGGGAGGGTCCATGGCAGCACCGGTGGGCTACAAGAGGAACTGGGATGCCTCTGGACCATCTGCGTAGGCAAGTATTGCGTTTCAGCTCTCCGCCTCCTTTAGCCCGAATGAATGTGCGTTTTTGCACTTTGGTTCAACCTAAATAGCTCCAGAAAATGCTGCATTCAGCATGTTTGTGACTTTACACCAAACCGCAGCGCCACTGTGGGAACACCCTCATAGGGTGACGCTGCACTAGCACTTTGCTGATCAGCTACCCAATCACCCTCGGGGGGCCACGGTATCGAATTGGTCGGCATTTTCGTCTAGCAGAGCTGGGTCCCTAGTTCAAATCCCAGCCAGGGCCCTATCTGCACAGGGTTTGTATGATCTCCCTGTGTCTGTGTGGGTTTCCTCTGGGCACTCCAGTTTCCTCCCACATCCCCAAAAAAATACAAATAAATTAATTCGCTTCCTCCTAAATTGGCGGTAGACAACACATACACTGCACGATACATACATAGACCTACGACTATGGTAGGATTAGATTGTGAGCTCCTTTGAGGGACAGTCAGTGACATAACTATGTACTCTATACAGCACCGACATCTTCCGCAGCGCTGTACAAATACTAAATAATAATAATTAATGCAGTCCAGGTTTGCTTCTGTGCTCCACAGCCCTGGGTAGCCGCTGTAATTCGTGTCTTTCCTGGAAAGCACTAGGACGCCCGCTGGCTCCTTGGGGCGCTGCCAAGAGGTTCTCTGTAATTTCACTTAGTGGAAGCAATCTGTGGCTCCCAGTAGGATAGGGCAGCGGCCCGGTGCAGCCTCTGAAAACCTGTCAGGAAAATAAAATGGAGCCTAATAATGGTGCACTTTATACACTCTGTGAGAATTACTGAGAGAACACTTAGCAGGTTTCTCCGTCCTCTGGAGAGCAGGAAAAGGTTTGTATAATCCCCGGCCTGACCTGACTGACTGCCAGAGAGACATTACTAGCATGATGTTACCGTGTGTGGTGTCATCACCATTCTTTACATCAGACTTAAAGAGAAACTCCGACCAAGAATTGAACTTCATCTCAATCAGTAGCTGATACCCCCTTTCCCATGAGAAATCTTTTCCTTTTCACAAACAGACCATTAGGGGGCTCTGTATGGCTATTTTGTGGTGAAACCCCTCCCACAGTGTGATGTCAGCACCATGGTACTGACATCACACTGTGGGAGCCTGGTTGCATTGTGGGAAATAGCAGCTGTTTCCAACTGCCAAAAAAAAGCAAGCAGTATCTTCTTCCAGTGACATCACCTGCCAGCAGTAAAAATGTCACCATGTGATAAATGTCAGAATGTAAATCAGGGAGAGGAAATATTTTACAATAGGCCAACAGTGACTAAATCATTTATATATAATTATTGTAAAAATTAAGCCCTTTTTTATTAATTATTTTCACAGAAGTTCCTCTTTAACAGCGGTCTAAGTAGGCCTGCCCAGCAAAATGTTGGATGAAGCCCCCTCTGTATTAGTACAAAAAAATAAAAACCAAAATGCAGCGTATCACATAAATAGGCAGTGTTGCGCAAACATAACTAGGCGGAGTTACTTGGCTTCTGTGCTGGCTGGTCTGGCTTTCTGCTGGGCGGGCTGCCTATTTGGGCGGGCAGCACCCCCCCCCCCCCCCCCCCAGCATTCCCTGACCTTCTAGTGGACTTCCTCCCATGCTCCCACAGACCTCCCATTGAGGCACTACTACTCCCAGCATGCCCCCATAGAATAACCACAGCTCCCTTCATGCCCCCATAAAGGCAGCACAGTGCCCAGCATGGCACCAGAGCACCCACTATGCCCACATAGAGGCTCCACAGCACCCAGCATGCCCCCGATTGATGCACCACAGCTCCCAGCATGCCTGCCATTGAGGCACCACAGCTGACTCTGCCTGGGGGACATCCAGGGCACCTGAGAATAGATCCGGGGCACATGCCACTGATCTTTGGGGCTAGCAACGCCCCTGCTAAGGCTACTTTCACACTGCCAGAGAAAATGCTACATTTATTGAAACGGAACTGAATGGATCCCAACTGATGCGAGCGGATCTGATGCAAAGCAATATGATCCATTCACATCAATGCTTTTGGATTGAATCCATTTGTTCCAGCAATGGCTGGATAGTGTAATGGTTAAGGGCTCTGCCTCTGACTCAGGAGACCTGGGTTCAAGGGAACTGAAGTAAGAGGTATCCGGAGGCTGCCATATTTATTTCCTTTTAATCAATACCAGTTGCCTGGCAGCCCTGCTGGTCTATTTCTCTGCAGTAGTATCTTAATAACACCAGAAACAAGCATGCAGCTAGTCTTGTCAGATCTGACAGTAATGTTAGAACCAACTGATCTGCTGGATGCTTGTTCAGGGGCTATGGCTAATCGTATTAGAGGCAGAGGATCAGCAGGGCTGCCAGGCAACTGGTATTGCTTAAATGGAAATAAATATGGCAGCCTCCATATCCCTCTCACTTCAGTTGCCCTATCAATTCTTGGCTCTTCCTGTTCAGTAATAGGGTATGCAAATTTTCTGCGTTTATGCAAATGTATGGACGTTTGTATGCAAATATATGCAGGTTGAAAATGGACCAATCCAATCCCGCCCAGGTTTAAATGGATTGGTCCATTTTCAAGCTGCATTATATTTACATACAAATTTACATAATTTTGCATTCACTCAGAAAAAATTGATCATCCCTATTCAGTAAGGCAAACACAGAGAAGGGACACCAAGAGCCCGATGTAGTGTGGTATGTACTGGTAATTGAATGAGAATGGTAGAGTAATGAAGCTATACTCACAAAGCAGGTTTACCATCCAGGCAACCACTGTATAGGCAGGTGGGGAGATCAGACCTGACCCCACTCAGGATTAAGAAGTCGCTCTCCATAGATGAGGGAAAAATCCCTCCACCAAGGGTGGATTAATATAGCGTAAACTGGATCAAAGATACAAGTTTATTTACATACTCCAGAGGAAGATGCAACGCGTTTCGTAGGTGTGACCCCCGCTTCTTCAGGTAATGGATAAGGAGTACAAGCATGCAGGTCTGTAGTTGGGCCAAGCACCTGGCTACAACTGGATTGCATTAGACCAATGAGAATCGTCCCTCCCCAGGGAGGATTCTCATTGGTTCACGAAGCAGTGCGACATTTTTTGCCCAAGGACTCCTTGCTGAATAGGTGCTGGCTTACTGAACAGGAAGAGCTGAGATTTGAACCCTGGTCTCCTGTGTCAGAGGCGCAGCATTGGGGCAAAATGTTGCAGATTTTCACAAGTAAGACCCCTGCTTTATTGAGCCTGTAACTCACTAACCTGGAACAAGTATGCAGCCAGCAGATTCCAAACACCAATCCCGGCTGCTTGTTTGTTTGTTTTCATTGACTCGCAAGCATTTAGAAAAGCCAGGGTCAGGGTGATAGGTTCAGCAACGGCATCCCTTACACTTCTTCTGTCATGCTGCCCCTATGCTTCGAAACGCCTTGCCACACCCAATCAAGACAGCTCCACCCTGGAAGTATTTAAATCAACACTGAAAAGCAACCAGTTTAGTCATTTATGATCACATGACTTTTCCCCTGTACACATCACTATGTACTGATCTGAGCTTTTGCGCTTTGGGTCGTACTGGAGAAAAGCGCTTTGCAAATGTCTTGTTGTTTTCTTCCTGCAGGCTCGCTGTACTCTGCGTTGTCTGTCCTTTATTCCCACACGCGCTTCACACTTTAATATTCTGTCTGGACACCTTTTGCTTGATGGTAAAAATAAATTATTCTTCATGGTCGTCATGGGAACCACAAGTGTCGCTGATCGAAGGCTTACATAAAAGAATAAAACGAGAACCATCGCATTGTGCATCTTTTCAATGGCAAAGTGTATATCGTATGAAAGGCAAAACTCAGGAACGCCGGGGTTCAGGTTGTGCTTCAGGTATCCGCCAGGGCTGTGGAGTCGGTACAAAAACCATCTGACTCCGACTCCTCAGTTTATGAACAACACACCAGACAGGTCAGGGATCAAGTTATTGAGAAATTTAAAGCAGGCTTAGGCTACAAAAAGATTTCCAAAGCCTTGAACATCCCACGGAGCACTGTTCACGCGATCATTAAGAAATGGAAGGAGTATGGCACAACTGTAAACCTACCAAGACAAGGCCCTCCACCTAAACTCACAGGCCGAACAAGGAGAGCGCTGATCAGAAATGCAGTCAAGAGGCCCATGGTGACTCTGGACGAGCTGCAGAGATCTACAGCTCAGGTGGGAGACTCTGTCTATAGGACAACTATTAGTTGAGCACTGCACAAAGTTGGCCTTTATGGAAGAGTGGCAAGAAGAAAGGCATTGTTAACAGAAAGCATAAGAAGTCCCGTTTGCAGTTTGCCACAAGCCATGTGGGGGGCACAGCAACCATGTGGAAGAAGGTGCTCTGGTCAGATGAGACCAAAGTGGAACTTTTTGGCCAAAATGCAAAACGCTATGTGTGGCGGAAAACTAACAGTGCACATCACTCTGAACACACCATCCTCACTGTCAAATATGGTGGTGGCAGGCTCATGCTCGGGGGTGCTTCTCTTCAGCAGGGACAGGGAAGCTGGTCAGAGTTGATGGGAAGATGGATGGAGCCAAATACAGGGCAATCTTGGAAGAAAACCTCTTGGAGCCTGCAAAAGACTTGAGACTGGGGCGGAGGTTCACCTTCCAGCAGGACATCGACCCTATACACAAAGCCAGGGCAACAATGGAATGGTTTAAAACAAAACATATCTATGTGTTAGAATGGCCCAGTCAAAGTCCAGATCTAAATCCAATCGAGAATCTGTGGCAAGATCTGAAAACTGCTGTTCACAAACGCTGTCCATCTAATCTGACTGAGCTGGAGCTGTTTTGCAAAGAATAATGGGCAAGGATTTCAGTCTCTAGATGTGCAAAGCTGGTAGAGACATACCCTAAAAGACTGGCAGCTGTAATTGCAGCAAAAGGTGGTTTTACAAAGTATTGACTTAGGGGGCTGAATAATTATGCACACCCCACTTTGCAGAATGTTTGGAATCATGTATGATTTTGGTTCCACTTCTCACATGTACACCACTTTGTATTGGACTTTCATGTAGAATTCCAATACAATTGATGCATGTTTGTGGCAGTAATGTGACAAAATGTGGATAACATCAAGGGGGCCGAATACTTTAGCAACCCACTGTATCTCTGCTTCAGCTTACCAAAAGGACCACGAGGCCCAAAATCTAGAGTACATATTGTCTCGGCGCAGCTCAGTTTGGCGCGGGAAGAGCAGAATGACAGCTGTCCCTGCTGCCGCTAATCTCCAAAGCGGGATTAAATACTATTTCCCCTCCGAGTCGTCGCAAGTCAGAGGGGGCTGTAATTCAGGGTCTGGCAGCCACCACAGCCCAGAATTACCACTACGCGGGGTGCGCATCATAGCATTGCTGCTGTGACAGCACCCAGCTTTGGCTCACAGCCGAAATAACCAGCTTCGCCAAAGTTTAGGTGCCCACCTTGGGCTCTCTTTACAGGGGCACTATCGCGAAAAATTGTAACATTTAAAACATATATGTAAACACATACAAATAAGAAGTATGTTTCTTTTAGATTAAAATGAGCCATAAATTACTTTTCTCAGATGTTGCTGTCACTTACAGTAGGCAGTAGAAATTTGACATTACTGACAGGTTTTGGACTAGTCCATCTCTTCATAAGAGATTCTCAGCATGGTCTTTATTCTTTATAAAGACACTAGCAAAAAGGCCCGCCCATTAAAAAACGGGAGCTAGGTCACAGCGGTTACCCCCCGCAATGCGCGCACATACGCGTCCCACTTGCTCGTTCACCACCACTGTCTCAAGTATATGCACACAGGGAGCTGCTTGCTTGGCAGGTGGAAAAAGCTGTTATTTCCCACAATGCAATGAGAACCTCTGTGAACCACACACAGCAATCTGTCAGATGCAGCCCTGTGTCCTAACTGCCCTGGCTGCGCACATGCTCAGTACAAGAAAGCCAGGGACACACAACCATTCAGTTGATGACGCAGGGACACTTGCATTTTATTGTATAGGATTCCTTAAAAAGGAGTTATACAAAGGTGCTGGCCAGCCTCCCTCCTTGCTGTACACTTATTTGGCAACTGCCATTCACTAAGTGCTTTTGAAAATAAAGAAAGCCTTGCAAATCCCCCATGAAGAGATGGGCTAGTCCAAAACCCGTCGATAATGTCAGAGTTCTACTACCAACTGTAAGAGACAGCAACATAGGAGAAAAGTAATTTATGGCTCATTTTACTCTGGAAGAAATGTACTTATTTGTATGTACGGTATGTGTTTACATGTATTTAAATTTTACAATTTTCTCGATAAGGAGCGAATCAAGCACTCTGGGTATTTGGCCTGAGCACCCCTAATAAAACGTTTGGCTCATATCACAGGTGTGAAGGAAACCTCCAACTTTCTCTTTAGCAATACGGGCAGGTGGGAATCTGAAAGCCAGGCTGCCACCTTGTCTAAGATCTTCCTCCTTTTCTGCATGCAGCTCTTATGGTGCCCATACATTTACAATTTTTTTTCTCTTTTTTTTTTTTTTTTTTTTGATTACCGGTAGATCATTTAGTTCGATTTTTCTGTTAGATCAAATATAAAGATTTTTCCAACATGTCCGATCGAATTTTTATTGAAAAAATGGGATAATCGTTCCTTTTTCTTAATTGAAAATAAGATTCAATTCGATCGTTTTGGTTGAATACACGGGAAAATCTAACGTTTTTATTGTACCATATATGGGCACTATTAGTGTAACAGTTCCTTTCTGTATCTAAACATTACAAAGAATAGCTGAAGTTGAACTTTAAATATGAAGTTTCTAATATTCTCACCCCCTTGTTTTGTCAGTTTACAAACCCTCTCATCCTGTTGCTGTTGGGCTCCGCCTTGGTCAGCGTCATCACAAAGGAATACGAGGACGCGGTCAGCATTACGGTGGTAAGTTGGGAAAGGCGTGGTGACTTCTACTGCCGCTATTATCAGTCCCCTTAATGGACCTGTTACCTGTGCTCATCTATAACTCTCTCTATTCTCCAATCAGCATCTCTCCATCCTCCAACCTCCCCTCTGTTCTCCACCTGTGATGTGTCATCCAGCTAACCTCTTGCTCCTCCCCTACTGTGTCTCTATATCCTCTAGCCACACCTCTATGTCCCCCAGCTACCTCTCTGTGTCTCCCAACTACTTCTCCGTGTCCCCCAGCTACCTCTCGGTGTCCCCCAGCTACCTCTCGGTGTCCCCCAGCTACCTCTCTGTGACCCCCAGCTACCTTTCTGTGACCCCCAGCTACCTCTCTGTGTCCCCCAGTTACCTCTCTGTGACCCCCCGCCTACCTCTCTGTGTCCCCCAGCTACCTCTCTGTGTCCCCCAGCTACCTCTCTGTGACCCCCAGCTACCTCTCTGTGACCCCCAGCTACCTCTCTGTGACCCCCCGCCTACCTCTCTGTGTCCCCCAGCTACCTCTCTGTGTCCCCCAGCTACCTCTCGGTGTCCCCCAGCTACCTCTCGGTGTCCCCCAGCTACCTCTCGGTGTCCCCCAGCTACCTCTCGGTGTCCCCCAGCTACCTCTCGGTGTCCCCCAGCTACCTCTCTGTGACCCCCAGCTACCTCTCTGTGACCCCCCGCCTACCTCTCTGTGTCCCCCAGCTACCTCTCTGTGTCCCCCAGCTACCTCTCGGTGTCCCCCAGCTACCTCTCGGTGTCCCCCAGCTACCTCTCGGTGTCCCCCAGCTACCTCTCGGTGTCCCCCAGCTACCTCTCGGTGTCCCCCAGCTACCTCTCGGTGTCCCCCAGCTACCTCTCTATGTCCCCCAGCTACCTCTCTATGTCCCCCAGCTACCTCTCGGTGTCCCCCAGCTACCTCTCGGTGTCCCCCAGCTACCTCTCGGTGTCCCCCAGCTACCTCTCGGTGTCCCCCAGCTACCTCTCGGTGTCCCCCAGCTACCTCTCGGTGTCCCCCAGCTACCTCTCGGTGTCCCCCAGCTACCTCTCGGTGTCCCCCAGCTACCTCTCTATGACCCCCGCCTACCTCTCTGTGTCCCCCAGCTACCTCTCTGTGTCCCCCAGCTACCTCTCTGCGTCCCCCAGCTACCTCTCTGCGTCCCCCAGCTACCTCTCGGCGTCCCCCAGCTACTTCTCGGTGTCCCCCAGCTACCTCTCTGTGTCCCCCAGCTACCTCTCTGTGTCCCCCAGCTACCTCTCTGTGTCCCCCAGCTACCTCTCTGTGTCCCCCAGCTACCTCGCTGTGTCCCCCAGCTACCTCTCGGCGTCCCCCAGCTACCTCTCGGCGTCCCCCAGCTACCTCTCGGCGTCCCCCAGCTACCTCTCGGCGTCCCCCAGCTACCTCTCGGCGTCCCCCAGCTACCTCTCGGTGTCCCCCAGCTACCTCTCGGTGTCCCCCAGCTACCTCTCTGTGTCTTTGAGCTACCTCTCTCTGCCCCCCATCTACCTCTCTCTATACCTCCCAGATACCCTTCTCTGTCCCCCAGCTACCTCACTCTGTCCCCCCAGTAGTGATGGGCATGTCTAGGAGAACTCTTGGAGAAGCATGTGATTTGTTTGATCAGCTGATAGATTTGCAAAGCTCTGATTTGCTGTTATCACATCCTGCTTTAGCACATGATCATGACTGATGTATAGACAGATTGACCAAGAGACAGACCGGTTGCCTGCCCATATACTGACACTGGTACACTGCAGACCAATCCCTCCGGAGGGACTGGACATTTATATTCAAGTGCAGCCAAGCAGGTGTCATCGCTAGGCCGATTTCAGATAATTTCATGCGGAGCTGAAACGTTTGGGGATTGGTCTGCAGTGTACCAGTGTCCCCCAGCTACCTGGGTTCGTCACATTGTCAAAATATTTATTGCCTTTACTGCCTGCATGTTGAATGATCGTCCTGTGACACCCAAGTGTTTTGTGTACAGCATCTCCAAGCCTCTAAGGCATTGTCCTCACACAGAGCGGGCCTACTGCCGCTATGCAGCACACAACCTCACCCCACCATTGTTCTGTGCATACTATGAAGGTGACCTGTTCTGTCTTTTTGTTGCTGCAGGCAATCCTCATCGTGGTGACTGTGGCCTTTGTGCAGGTACGTAGTCACATGTAACAGGCGGGAGGGGCCGGGGAGGGACAGTGAAGGTATTTTGATGAGGAGGGAAAAGACGTTTGTATGTATTGACAAGCTGTCCTTTTATCTCTGGCAGTCCCGCTAGGTAAATATTACCAGCATGACCTTTCAGCGGAGACTTTCGCAGCACAGACTGCTTTCCTCCTGTCTGGGCCACTTACACTTTATTAATCCAAATGCGCTACTGTCTTCTTTAAATGGGACTAAACAGATTAGCCACAGCATGATAACATTCATGGACAGAACATTTTCTCCATAACAATTTATGGAAAAAAACAAAACTAAACTGAGTTTTACAAGTTGGCTTCACTTTACACTCAAAGGATTATTAGTAACACCTGTTCAATTTCTCATTAATGCAATTATCTAATCATCCAATCACATGGCAGTTGCTTCAATGCAGTTAAGGGTTTTGGTCCTGGTCAAGACAATCTCCTGAACTCCAAACTGAATGGGAATGAAATGTGATTTAAGCAATTTGGAGCGTGGCATGGTTGTTGGTGCCAGATGGGCCGGTCTAAATATTTCACAATCTGCTCAGTAATTGGGATTTTCACGCACAACCATTTGTAGGGTTTACAAATAATGGTGTGAAAGGGGAAAAACATCCAGTATGCAGCAGTCCTATGGGCGAAAATGCCTTGTTAATGCTAGAGGTCAGAGGAGAATGGGCCGACTGATTCAAGCTGATAGAGCAACCTTGTCTGAAATAACCACTCGTTACAGCTGAGGTATGCAGCAAAGCATTTGTGAAGCCACAACACGCACAACCTTGAGGCGGATGGGCTACAACACCAGAAGATCCCATCGGGTACCACTCATCTCCACTACAAATAGGAAAAAGAGGCTACAATTTGCACAAGCTCACTAAAATTGACAGTTGAAGACTGGAAAAATGTTGCCTGGTCTGATGAGTCTCGATAGAGTCAGAATTTGGCATAAACAGAATGAAAACGTGGATCCATCATGCCTTGGTGGTGGTGGTGGTGTAATGGTGTGGGGGATGTTTTCTTGGCACACTTTAGGCCCCTTAGTGCCAATTGGGCATCATTTAAATGCCACGGGCTAGCTGCGCCTTGTTTCTGACCATGTCCATCCCTTCATGACCACCATGTACCCATCCTCTGATGGCTGCTTCCAGCAGGATAATGCACCATGTCACAAAGCTCCAATCATTTCCAATTGGTTTCTTGAACATGACAATGAGTTCACTGTAATAAAATGGCCCCCACAGTCACCAGATCTCAACCCAATAGAGCGTCTTTGGGATGTGATGGAACGGGAGCTTCGTGCCCTGGATGTGCATCCCACAAATCTCCATCACCTGCAAGATGCTATCCTATCAATATGGGCCAATATTTCTAAAGAATGCTTTCAGCACCTTGTTGAATCAATGCCACTTAGAATTAAGGCAGTTCTGTAGGCGAAAGGGGGTCAAACACCGTATTAGTATAGTGTTCCTAATAATCCTTTACGTCAGTGTATATGGAGCATTGAAAGGGTTAATGTGGAATTACATTCAAAATGTCCCCCTAATGATTAAACATTGTAAAACAATGAATATGAAAGACTATTATTATTATTATTACTTAGTATTTATATAGCGCCGACATATTACGCAGCGCTGTACAGTGTATGTATATGTATGTATGTATATATATATATATATATATATATATATATATATATATATATATTGTCTTGTCACTAACTGTCCCTCAAAGGAGCTCACAATCTGATCCCTACCATTGTCATATGTCTATATTATGTAGTGTAAGTACTGTAGTCTAGGGTCAATTTTTTAGAGGGAGCCAATTCACTTATCCGTATGTTTTCGGAATGTGGGAGGAAACCTGAGTGCCCGGAGGAAACCCACGCAGACACGGAGAGAACATACAAACTCTTTGCAGATAGTGCCCTGGCTGGGATTCGAACCAGGGACTCGGCGCTGCAAGGCGAGAGAGCTAACCACTACGCCACCGTGCTAACCACTATACACCCCGCGACTTGGCTGCCGATCGACCATCCGTGCCCTCGAGCATTGGTCGCATGTATTGATAGGACATGCTGCAAGATGTAGGGCCGACATGTTAGATCGGGTGATCAGCAGTAACGATGTGTAATATCGGGACAAGCCACAACCGTGGGACAGTGCCGGGGTCGACGAGACGGCGTCACTAGGACAATGCCCAAATATTTCTTGCTGATCTTGATCGGGAATCGGCGTGCGGTTTATGGCGCTCAACAGATCTTTTTCCGATCAGATTCAATCAATGAGAGATCTGTCTCTTGATAGATCTGCCAATACATTGTTAGAAGTGTGGGCATCTTAAAGGATACCCGAACTGAAATTTTACATAATGAGATAGACATGTGTATGTACAGTGCCTAGCACACAAATAACTATGCTATGTTACTTTTTTTCTTTCTCTGCCTGAAAGAGTTAAATGTCAGGTATGTAAGTGGCTGACTCAGTCCTGACTCAGACAGGAAGTGACTACAGTGTGACCCTCACTGATAAGAAATTCCCCATTTTTTCCTCTTTCTTGCTCTCAGAAGCCATTTTCTGCTAGGAAAGTGTTTTATAGTTGGAATTTCTTATCAGTGAGGGTCACACTGTAGTCACTTCCTGTCTGAGTCAGGCCTGAGTCAGCCACTTACATACCTTATATTTAACTCTTTCAGGCAGAGAAAGAAAAAAAGGAACACAGCAGAGTTATTTGTGTGCTAGGCACTGTACATACACATGTCTATCTCATTATGTCACATTTCAGTTCGGGTATCCTTTAAGACTGCTCTGATATCTTTTAAATGCATATTTACACCTCTCTAAAGGCTCGTACACACGTCGGATTTCTTTTAAACGACCCACCGTTTGGACGTCCGGTTGTTCAGTCGTCCGGACGTCAAATCGGGCGTGTGTACAGTCCGTTGTTCAGCTGATATGACTGGACTTGAACGATCCGCCAGGCGAATAGTTCAAGACCAGTCTTATCAGCTGAACGACGGACTGTACACACGCCCGATTTGACGTCCGGCCTATTTGACGACCGGATGTCCAAACGACGGGTCGTTTAAAAAAATCCGACGTGTGTACGAGCGTTAAAGTTAACTGATATTGTTGCTAGCTGCCGGACAGATGATCAGACTGACTCCTAATTAAGTAATTTGTGAGCAAATAAAGGAGAGAAAGTTATCTTGGGATCAGTCAGTGAAAGGGTTCAATGGGATTACACTCAAAATTAAATGTTCACCCTTATGCATTAAAGACAGTCAAAAATTAATATGAAAGACTAAGATAGTGCTGACGTATTTTGAATGTATAAATAAAGGCGATAAAGTTATCTGCTTCCCCCCCTGGCTACACGGTTTCCTACACTTCCATACTCCAATAATGCTGCTAAATGAGGTGATAAGCAGGAGTTTTAACCCTTCCAGTTCCTTGAAAAATAGATGTTTTTAGCTGTTAATTTTATGTTGTGTTTAATGCTTTTATGCCTGGTACACACTGTGAGATTTTCTGTCGGATTTACTGTCAGATCGATTATTTCAAACATGTCCAATCTGCTCTCCGATCGATTTTCCGAGCATTTTCCAATCGTTTTCCGTTCACTTCGATAGGGAATCGATTGGAAAATGCTTGGAGTTCAATCGGAAATCAGATCGGACATGTTGGAAATAATTGATTTGACGGTAAATCGGCCAGAAAATCTAATAGTGTGTACCAGGCATAAAGGGGTTCTGTAGGGGGCTTTGAAAGTAAAAACAGACCCTTTACTGGGGTTTCTACCAGCCCCCTGCAGCGGTCATGTCCCACGCCGTCCTCCTCCGATGCTCCGTTCCCCGCCGCTGGCACTGGTCAATTATTCGTCTAACTAGACGAATACAACTGCACCTGTGCGGCTATGGCCACGTGCGTCCCAGCTCCTGCTCGCGTCTCTGGGAGCTGCCTGCGATGTAAGCTCCCGGAGACGCGAGCGGGAGCTGGGACACGCGTGACCACAGGCGCAGTTGTATTCGTCTAGTTAGACGAATAATTGAATGGTGATGGCGGCGGGGAACGGCGGACCGTAGGAGGATGGCGCGGGCATCCCTCTCCCTCCCCCTGTGCCAACCTAATCACCATAGGGAGGCGATCGGCACTCGCCTCCGCCTCTCATAGGCATCAGCCTATCAGAGGACTTCATTCCCCAGCCAATCCGGGGACAGCCAAGTGTCAGCCGTACAGCGCTGCAATCTCCAAAAGGTAAACAAAGGGGAATTACTTCCCCTTTCGGCAGAAAATGGCCTGCTGCTAGCTCTGCTCCGTGAACTGGCAGAGAACGATCGTGCATGCGCGCACGTGTTCCCTGCCAAACTGCAGCTCCAGGACTTGACTCCAATCGGTGTTAGACGCTCCTGGGGCTGCCACCGCGGTCATGCCCATTGGCGTGATGCGATCGTTAGGTAGTTAAAGCACACCTGCATTGACAGAAAATGTATGATGTGGCCATACCTGAGGGTTCCTCAGTGCCCCCATATACTGTGTGGCCACCTCATACATTTTTACTTAGTTCAGGTACCCTTAAAGAGAACCTGAACTGAAAAGTAAAAGTCAAAATAAACATAAACACGTCATACTTACCTCCCGTGTAGCCTACTCATCAATCTCTTTCTCCTCTCCTGCGTCCTGTTTGTCCACAAACATCAATGGAATTCTCCTTCCTCCATTTTGAAAATGGCCATTACCCCATAACAGCTTCCTGGTCAGCACAATGTTAAACTGTTATATCGCCCACCTGAGCCATAGGGAAACATGAACATTATCTTGCACATTCAGTTGTAACTGACAGCTGCTGATATATAACTGACAGCAACTGGTATATTTCAGTTCTGACAAAATATTGTCCGAACTGGAAGGGATCACTGTAAGAAGAAAATGGTGAACTTCTGAGAGGAACTGATGGTGAGGTAAGTATGTCATATTCATTTGCAGGTACGTCATGTGTTTATTTTCAATAGTTTTACTCACTTCAGGTTTCCTTTTAAAAATGTAAAACATTTATTGTTAAAAATGTTAAGCTGAATTATAAATCGGAGTCTCATTGCAAAAATTTATTAATCACTATTTAGTAGTTTAAAGCTAAGACGTGAAACTTGCTGAAAATGAATTATGATTCCATATCTGTTCTTCTAGGAATATCGCTCAGAGAAATCTCTGGAAGAGTTAAACAAATTGGTTCCCCCAGAATGCAACTGGTGAGTTTCCTGGCTGAACATGGGGCACCTTAAAGCAAACCTGTATGATGTAATGAATTGAATGTGTAGTACAGCTAAGACATAGAATATTAGTAGCGAGGAAAAAAGTCTCATGTTTTCCAGTACAGGAAGGGTTAAAAAGTTTTCAGTTGTTATCTATGAAAAAAAGTTTCTCTGTCCTATTCGACCAACTGTGTTGAATACAGTCCTGTTTTCTGAAGCATTTAAAGGGACCCTGAGCAGTGCGGCACAGTGTAAATAGGCGGCGATCACGCCGTCTAACAGTCTCCCAAGCAGGAATAGCTACTCGGAGACTGAAGAGGGGGCGGAGCTCTAATGCAAATTACAGCCCCAGGACTTGACGCCAATTAGCGTTAGGCGGTCCTGAGGCTGCCGCCGCGGCCACGCCCTTTGGCGTGACACAGTCGTTAGGTAGTTAAATGAATCATAAGCATATATAAGCTTGCAGATTGCCTGCATAGCACATGGTAAATAGTGGGTGGTAACTCATTGCAGCCAATCAGAAGTTAAAGGAACACTGTCGATGAACATGTTTTTGTTTTGTTTTGTTTTTTGAGAGAGCAAATTCTTGAAACTAATGATGTATACATTTTAATTGCTTATCTCTTTAGTTTAATGCATCAAATTCCTTGTACTCTTAAAGGACAACTGAATTGAGAGGTATATGGAGGCTGCCATATTTATTTCCTTTTAAGCA
This sequence comes from Hyperolius riggenbachi, assembly GCF_040937935.1. Lineage (NCBI taxonomy): Eukaryota > Metazoa > Chordata > Amphibia > Anura > Hyperoliidae > Hyperolius > Hyperolius riggenbachi. The sequence goes on from NC_090656.1 coordinate 9,351,330, forward strand.
ATACCTGGCTATCGTGCTGATCCTCTGCCTCTAATACTTTTAGCTATAGACCCTGAACAAGCATGCAGCAGATCAGGTCTTTCTGACATTATTGTTAGATCTGACAAGATTAGCTGCATGCTTGTTTCTGGTCTAAATCGGACATGACTGCAGCAAAAGAGAGCAGTAGAGCTGCCAGGCAACTGGTATTGTTTAAAAGAAAATAAATATGGCAGCCTCCTGATTCTTCTCATTTCAGTTGTCCTTCAACTGATTGCAAGTCTGCTCAAATCTGAGGGGAGAGTGAACCATGAGGGGAGGGGAAATTCCCTCACAGTGCATCGGTTAACTCTGTGTGTGAGGGAAAGCTCTCAGCAGCTGCCTGTCTCTGACTGAAATGTCTGAAGACAGGAGAGGAAATGTAGCTTGTTATAAACATTTGTCATTGTCTGTGACATCAAAGCTTTTCATACTTTTTTGCTTTCAGAGAAAAATACTCTGTAGTCTGAAATGCAAAAAAAACAACACTGTCTGTGCATTGAAGCAGACACCCCTTTTGAGAATGATTTGTTCCAATAGAGCTAAATCCTACACACAATGTATTAAAGCTTTTGCCTCTGATATTTAACTTGAAAAGTAGGGATTGTGATTTTAGAACCCTTGGTTTGATAGTTTTCCTTTAATGATTGGCAAGCAGGAGGACTCTGGTTTATCTCTGATAAGCCATGTTTAAAGAGACTCTGTAACAAATTTTTCAGCCTTAGTTCTTCTATCCTATAAGTTCCTATGCCTGTTCTAATCTGCTCTAGCTTACTGCAGTCTTTCCTAACTGCACTGTCTCTGTAATAAATCAATGTATCTTTCCTCTGTCCTGTTTGTCAGGCTAAGGCTTGATTGTGTGGAATGTGCAGGGCTGCTTGTGATTGGTAGAAGCGATACACACCCTCTGCACAGGGCCGGCCTTAGGTTTTACAGCGCCCTGAGCGAAGCCAGATTATGGTGCCCCCCCCCCCCCCCCTCATCCTACACCTACACACACACACACACACACACACACACACAAGGAATAGGTAATATTGGGATGGACAGACAGACAAATATATATACATTGAGAGTGAGAGTGAGAGTGAGTGAGTGAGACAGAGACAGAGAGAGGAGGAGGAGAGAGACAGAGACAGAGAGAGGAGGAGGAGAGAGACAGAGACAGAGAGAGGAGGAGGAGAGAGACAGAGACAGAGAGAGGAGGAGGAGAGAGACAGAGACAGAGAGAGGAGGAGGAGAGAGACAGAGAGAGGAGGAGGAGAGAGACAGAGAGAGGAGGAGGAGAGAGACAGAGAGAGGAGGAGGAGAGAGACAGAGAGAGGAGGAGGAGAGAGACAGAGAGAGGAGGAGGAGAGAGACAGAGACAGAGAGAGGAGGAGGAGAGAGACAGAGATAGAGAGGGGAGGAGGAGAGAGACAGAGACAGAGAGAGGAGGAGGAGAGAGACAGAGAGAGGAGGAGGAGAGAGACAGAGACAGAGAGAGGAGAGAGACAGAGACAGAGAGAGGAGAGAGAGAGACAGAGAGAGGAGAGAGAGAGACAGAGGGGAGGAAAGAGAGACAGAGGGGAGGAAAGAGAGAGACAGAGGGGAGGAGAGAGAGACAGAGGGGAGGAGAGAGAGACAGAGGGGAGGAGAGAGAGACAGAGGGGAGGAGAGAGAGACAGAGGGGAGGAGAGAGAGACAGAGGGGAGGAGAGAGAGACAGAGGGGAGGAAAGAGAGACAGGGGAGGAAAGAGAGACAGGGGAGGAAAGAGAGACAGGGGAGGAAAGAGAGACAGAGGGGAGGAAAGAGAGACAGAGAGAGAGGAGGGAGAGACAGAGAGAGAGGAGGGAGAGACAGAGAGAGGAGGGAGAGACAGAGAGAGGAGGGAGAGACAGAGAGAGGAGGGAGAGACAGAGAGAGAGGAGGGAGAGACAGAGGAGGGAGAGAGAGAGGAGGGAGAGACAGAGAGAGGAGGGAGAGACAGAGAGAGGAGGAAAGAGAGAGGACGAGAGAGACAGACAGATATAGGGAAGGAGGGATAGGAGGGAGAAAAAGAGAGAGAGAAAAACATAGGGGGGGGGGGAGGGTGAGAGAGAGGGATGGATGGATAGATAGATAGATAGATAGATAGATAGATAGACAGACAGGATATAGGAATAGATAATCTAGGGACATATATGAGAGAGAGAGACAGAGCTATAGGGATGTATGTATGTTTGGGGAGGGAGAGAGAGAGAGAGAGAGAGAGACAGATATAGATGGATGGATGGATGGATGGATGGGAGGAGTAGAGAGAGAGAGACAGATATATAGGGATGGATGGATGCATGGGGAGATAGAGAGACAGACAGATATAGGGATGGATGGATGGATGGATGGTAGGAGTAGAGAGAGGGGGAAGAGAGACAGAGAGAGAGAGTGAGTGAGTGAGTGAGTGTGTGTGCTGCACAAAGTACGGTCCATTAAGGCTGCATTTCTATCTATGTAAAGCCCCCTGAGTGACTGACCTGCCTCTCTGCTGTCCCCCTTGCTTGCAGTTTGCTGGCACTCTGTGGGAGCTGGGCGATGTGCTCCTGTCACACAGACCTGTGGGCTGCAACAAGTTCCTCTCTGTGGTGGCTCCCTCCATCCCCGGCACTCAGACTGCCAGCCATGTAGTTCAGCGGTGGGTGGTCCAGCAGCATTGATGGCAGAGCGAGGGAAGCCCCTGTATACTTCAAATACAGGAAGTGCTCATTCAGGAAAGCACTTCCTGTATTTGAGATACACAGTGCCACCACTGGGCTCCCTCTGTCATCACAGCTGCCGATTCACCCACAGCTGAACAGGGCTGACAGTGAGTGCCGGAGATCGGAGGGGGCCGCGAGTGAGGGGAATAGAAACCCCTGCACATGCGCCCCTTGGAGGCCGGCGCCCTGTGCGACCGCTCCGGTCGCACAGGTCAAAGGCCGGCCGTGCCTCTGCAGGCCCCCTGCACACTCTGAATGACTCACACACTATGCTTAGCTGAGCCTATTAGAAGCTGGTTAGTTTGTTTGTAAACACTGCCTAAAACTGTTAATTACAAGCCAGGATTGCAGCAGAGAGTGGCAGAAACAGCACAGAGGGGCACAGGAGAAAATAATGAATAGAATGGTATGCTTTTTATTGTAAGAATATTAGAGTACAGATTCTCTAACGTTATTCTCCTGTGTGTGCAGCATTCGAGAAGGGAAACTGCAGCATCTTCTGGCACGGGAGCTGGTCCCCGGCGATGTGATCTGCCTGACGGTGGGTGACCGAGTTCCTGCAGATATCAGACTGATAGAGGTAAGGACTCGCGCGGTGCTAGCATCGCTAGTACTAAACTTATGGCAGAATTTACTGTTGTGCTTAGAGTCATTCGTGCTCCTTTCAAGTTTAAGAAGAATTTCAGCCTAAACAAGCATACTGTCATTAAAGCGGACCCAAACCAAACATTTTTTTAATTCAAAATATTTAGTTGCACCACTCTGACACATACAAATATAAATAAACACTCCTTCAAGCCTATGAGCATTTCAGTGCATGCTTTTCACCCTTCTCTTTTCATAGCTAGGGTTATACAGGTGGCAGCCATTAGCAATTCCTCCATTGCCGGACACCATCTACTCCACCAGTCTGCCGGATTCTGTCCCGGCAATATGAAAGGAAGGGAGGGGTTTCTCCAATAAATGTAAAATATTTTATATTTGCCATCATGCAGCTGAAAAAAGGCTGCTATTTATTATTATAATTTCGAAAATAGATTTTATTTCTGAAATCTTGTATTTTTAGTTTGGGTCCACTTTAAGTTACATTAGTTATGTTATTTAAAATAGATAGGTAATATAATCTCTTACCCACCCTGTTTTAATAGAACAGGCAAATGTTTGTGATTTCATGGGGGCAGCCATTTTTTTCATGGGGGCAGACATCTTTTTGGTTGAAAGGAGGTGACAGGGAGCATGAGACACAGTTCCAACAGTCCTGTGTCCTGATCACCCCTCCCAGCTACTGGCGCTAGGCTTCAAATCTCACATTCAAAATAAAAAAAAAAAAAATTGCGCCAAAACAGCATAAGTAGAACAATATCATCAGAAATCCCCATGATGCTTTGCACAGCATCAAGGGAAAAATGCCCGGGCATTTTTTTTCTGTGCAGCTGAAAATGAGGCTTGGGTAAGAAAAACAAAGTTCTGATGCTGTGAAACTGTTAAAAAAAACAGCAAGCCTTTTCAGTGCTGCTTTTCAGTAGATTTTTAGTCTGGAGGTTCACTTTAATCTCTCGTGGCACAAAACATCATTGTGGCAAGAACTGTGGCCAACAGGTGCGTGGCTAGAGGGGAAGATTTTGTGCCGGAGCCCGAAATCTATGCCAAGGTGCCCCAAATGTTGGGTGTCTGACCCGATGCCCTTAAACTAAGGGGAGAAGACGCCTCTGGACACCAAGCGGTCGGAGGGGGTGAGTAGTGCTAGTGCCGCCCACTGCGTTCTCTGCCGCGGGGGGCGGTGGAGATTGGGAAAGTACGGGGGGGGGGGGGGAACCATGGAATATTATGGGGGGGGACCATTAGATGACCAGGGAATACAGGGGGGGATGTGGGGACTACTTGCCAACCAGGGATTACTATTGGGTGTTTAGGGGACCATTCGACAACCAGTGAATAGTATTTGGGTTAAGAGGACTATTAAACGACCAAGGAATGCTATTGGGGGTTAATAAGACCACCCTGGCGTTCTATTGATTGTGCCAGGGTGGTGACGCAGCAGTATTTTTTGAAAAAAATTTTTTTTTAAATCCTGTAGCTAGCCTAGCGCTAGCTACATGATTCCCTTCTCCCTGCGGCATCCCTCCCACCCCTCCGATCGCCGCCGGCGATCAAGCCCTTTAGGGCTTCCCCCGTCGCCATGGCGACTAACGGAATGACATCATCAACGTTGTGACGTCACAGGGAGTCCCGATCCACCCCTCAGCGCTGCCTGGCGCTGATTGGCCATGCTGCGCACGGGGTCTCGGGGGGGGGGGGGGGGGGGGGGTTGTCAGGACGTAGTTGACTATTTAACACAGAACACCTCATCTTCCTCAGCTTTCGCACGGAAGCGTGATATATCTTCCTCCTCCTGCTCTGATTCTGGCACCCCACTTAAAGGGAATCCGAGCTCTAACTAAAATCAAAATCTGAACTTACCTGGGGCTTTCTCCAGCCCACCGTAGGTCGGGAGGTCCCTCGGCGTCCATCTGGCTCTTCTCCCAGGCCTTGGTCAGAAATGGCTCCCCGGCGTCTCCCGGCGACGCTGGGCCCGAGTGTCGGGCTCCTTCTTCATGAAAGCTGACGTCAGTCGTCACCACGGCGGCCGGCGTGACAGTACTGTGCATGCGCCATTTCTCCCGACCTACATTTGTTTTCTTTATGAGCTCGGATATTCCCTTTAAAGGTAACATGATCTCTCTAAGTGACAGGACATTCCTTAAAGTGAACCTGAAGCCTAATTAAAATAACCCCCCCCTCGTTGCAGCGCTTTCTCCCCCTTTAGCAGTCTTCGACTGATGGGCTAGAGACTGCTCACTTCCGCTGCGGGAGACTTCGGAAGTCTTTATGAGCCCGAGTACTCCTGAAAATAGGCAGCTCTGTTGTGCGCATGCGCAAGTGGGAACAGGAAGAGGAAAGCTCTATAGGATCCAGAGCCTTTCCTCTCCTTAGGGGAGTACCTGTTTTTTATTTTAGACTTCAGCTGTCCTTTGTTTTCATACACCAGTAGTGCCTGTATATTTTACAATCTCCATGAAATGTGTCTAATGACATATTCTCATCTGGCTTCTGACAAGATAGCTGCGAAGCACCCCTCATGTACATTTGCCACACCGCTTCACACTAACTTTCTGTACGCACGCTAGATCGTTCTTGGTGAAGACGGGGCGCCTCTGCCAAGCATCTAGCGTGTGTACAGCGGCACCGATGCGTCAGCGAGAGATCCGGCCTCCCAGATCAACTCATATCGTTGTTCTGCTCCATAGCCCCTCCCACTCCATACCACGCAGTTATGCGCTGCATGTCGTCCCGCCTTCCCTCTCCACAGCAACAAGACGTGTCACTACAGAACTCAGCCATGAACTGTGGCCCAAGAGATCAAGTTACAATCCCTGCAGGTGATAGTGATTCTACGTGTGTACCTACCTAGGACAACTGAAGTGAGAGGTATATGAAGGCTGCCATATTTACTTCCTTTTAAAGTGGAACTGTCACGAAAATCTTAAAATTTAAAACACATACAAAAATGACAAGTACATTGCTTCCCGAGTAAAATGAGCCATAAATTACATTTCTCCTATGTTGCTGTCACTTACAGTAGGTAGTAGAAATTTGACATTACAGACAGGTTTTGGGCTAGTCCATCTCTTCATGGGGGATTCTCAGCATGGCCTTTATTCTTTATACATTCCCTGAAAATGATTTATACAAAGATGCTGGCCAGCCTCCCTGCTCGCTGCACACTTTTTTGGCAGTTGGACGGAGCAACTGTCATTCACTAAGGCCTAGTGCAGACCAGAGAGGTTCGGTCGCGTTTTCAGATCCGATTGCGGATGTGGAAATGCTTGGGTAATGTATTTCAATGGGGTGGTGCACACCAGAGCGGGAGGCGTTTTGCAGAAACGCATACTCCCGGGCTGCTGCAGATTTTGGATTGCAGAGGCGTTTCTGCCTCCAATGTAAAGTATAGGAAAACCGCAAACCGCTCTGAAAAACGGCAGTTCAGAGCGGTTTTCCAGGCGTTTTTGTTACAGAAGCTGTTCAGTAACAGCTTTACTGTAACAGTATATGAAATCTACTACACCAAAAACGCTTCCCAAAACCGCAAAATGCTAGGTGAAACGCTACAGAAAAATAAGAAAAAGGGTTTTTAAAATCTGCTAGCATTTTGCGGATCTGCTAGCGGGTTTTGGTGTGCACCAGGCCTACGTGCTTTTAAAAAATAAAGAAAACCCTGAGAACCCCCCATGAGAAGATGGGCTATTCCAAAATCTGTCGGTTCTGTCAGATTTCTACTACTTACTCTAAGTGACAGCAACATAGGAGAAAAGTAATTTATGGCTCATTTTACTCAGGAAGAAACTTACTTCTTATTTGTATATGTTTATATATCTGACAAGATTAGCAGCATGCTTGTTTCTGGTGTGAGTCAGACACTACTGCAGCCAAATAGATCAGCAGGGCTGCCAGGCAAATGGTACTGTTTAAAACTGAATAAATAAGGACGCCTCCTCTCACTGCAGGTGTCCTTTAAAGCAAACCAATGACTACAAAATTAAAACCCAGACGCTTACCTCACTAGAAGATCATTTTACCGAATTGGAACCACAACACGGCCGCCTGAACCGATCTTTCACACACACACCCTTGTGCAGTGGTTTTAAAGCCTCAACTCTCAGTGTGACTTCCTGGCCTCCTCCAGTACCCGCCGTCACCGCGAGCGCATGTATGATGTCACAACATGTGTCAAGTCACATGGTACCAGCGCTCTTGGTGATGCCAGACACCAGAAGGGGCCAGGAGGTGCGCTGGCGTAGAGGTGGGGGGCTGCACTTTAGGCCGGCCCAGCAGGTGGCAGCATGTGGACGATTTTGAGGTCGATCTGCCCACACATTGCAGAAGTACTGAGCTTGCGCAGAAAGCTCCAAGCCACGTGAGCCACGCACTCGTGCAGACGCAGAAGACGCCGGCCTGGCGAGTTCGGCATCTGCACCAGAGGGAGGGGACCCCGGGCCACCTGCGGGGAGCGGAGCTGCGGCGAGGGCACAGGATCACTGCCAGGGGCTGGAGGAAGCCCCAGGTAAGTAGAACTTAATTTTTTTTCCCCTCAGAACTTTCCTTTAAGAAACCCTAGGAGGAGGTTCCCTGCCCATAAGACATGATTGCGAGATTGATGCTGGTACACACCATGAAATTTCCCGTCTGGTCGATGGGTCACATCAACAGTTCTAAACTGATTTTGGAAATCAGATCGGACCTGTCAGAAATGATCGATTCAACCCATCGATCTGAGGGGAAATTGCATGGTGTGTGCCAGCCATACGACCTGCCAATCAGAGACTTGCAGATTCAGTCACCCAATCACATGGATCTATATACTGTATATCAGTATGTCTCACTCGCAGTCTGGGAATGACAGTTGGACCTCACTAGCTGGATTGGCTGCATTCTGCAGATGCTTCGCCTAGCAGCAATGTCCCGACAATGTGGAAGTATGTCACTCAGTGGCCTGTCGTTGTGTAAGATGACTCAGCTTCCTCCCTGCGTCTCGTCACCGTGGTCCTGTCACCTGGACGAGGCTATAGATTACCTCCTAAGGCTAGATCGCCTGATCCAATGGCCCAATCTGATGGCTTATGCGGCCACGCCTCTCCCTCGGGTCACCTAATTGTGGCGGGAACAATGAGCCCTGACCACTGACGCGAAGCAGTCACCTGACCACAGTGGAAGCAGCGGGGTTAAAATTCCTCATAACTGGCGGTGGTGCTCCCTGGATACGAGAGAAGAATGAGCGAGAGGGCCGAACAATGGGCCTTCAGTTCCTGCTTCTGACAAGAGGTTATTTCTGGAAGCTCAGATACCACACTGAGGCCCTTTCATCTTCCTGCTCCGCCAAACTCACATTGTGCAGTGTAAGATCACCGGCTAAACCACACGCTACCCACATACATGCATATCCTGCTATAAGGGCTTGTTCACATCTAGGGCATTTTCAGCCTTGTTTCAAGCGCAGGCGATTTTCAAAATCGCCCACAAAACGCTTGTGCAATGAATCTCTATGAGAAGGTTCATATCAGCGCGTTGCGTGCGCTTTGTGCTTCGCAAAGCGGTGTCTGGACCATTTTTGGGGCGATTTTGCTATAATGGAAGGTATAGGAAGAACGCTAAACTCTCACAAAATGGCTTTGTGCAGCGATTGCGTTTGCGATTTTAACGAATAAAATCATTGTGTTTATTCTTTTCCGGGTCAAAGAGTTTGTTTCCTGACTTGCGTCAGGGAGTGAATTAAAAATCACTCTGCAAAAGGGCTTTAGAAAAGTGCTTTTAAAAAAAACAGCCCGCAGGCAAGCACTGGGAGGCGCTAAAAAAACACGCACAAAATCGCAAAACACTTGCTTGTTTGATTTTAGATGTGAACAAGGCCAGTATTCCACAGAAGTCTGTCATGGATGGTAGACTGATGATTCTTTCATCACTAGTCAGCATGAAAGAACACCTTAAAGCAGGGGTCTCAAACTCGCGGCCCGTGGGCCATTTGCGGCCCTCGGTACAACATTTTGTGACCCGCGCCGGCAAAAGAGACACGGAAGCGAACTATTTTTGCCTATTTTACCTTATAGTTCGCGTCAGTGCTCCCAAGTAATCCGCCACATCCCCGCCGCTAAACGAGGGCTGCAGAGCCCCCAAATCCCCCGGGCAAACATTCACGACTACGTTGAGGGGCAGAGCTTCCAGCTGTAGCTCTGCCCCTCCTGACGTCAATCGCAGCACGGATCGCCGCCTCTCCCCCGCCCCTCTCTGTGAAGGAAGAGTGAGAGGGGCGGGCAGAGCCGGCGATCCGCCGCTATTGACGTCAGGAGGGGCAGAGCTGAAGCTGAAAGCTCTGCCCCTTCCAGGAAATGCCGGTGGATTGACCCCCCCGGCTCGGGCGATTTTGTGAAATCCCTTATGCAGCCCAGCCTCATCCTGACTTTTCCTCCTGCGGCCCCCAGGTAAATTGAGTTTGAGACCAAGAGAACCTGTACTGAGTAAAAAATTTTAAAATAAACACATGACGTAGCTGCAAATGAACATGACATACTTACCTCACTATCAGTTCCTCTCAGAAGATCACCATTTTCTTTTTACAGTGATCCATTCCAGTTCTGACAAGATTTTGTCAGAACTGAAATAAACCAGTTGCTGCCAGTTATATATCAGCTGCTGTCAGTTACAACTGAATGTGCAAGGTAATGTCCATGTTTCCCTATGGCTCAAGTGGGCGATATTACAGTTTAACTGTGTGCTGACCAGGAAGCTGTTATGGGGTAAAGGCCATTTTCAAAATGGAGGACGGAGAATTCCATTGATCACAGTGGACAAATGGGACGCAGGAGAGGAGAAAGAGAATGAGGAGTAGACTACACAGGAGTATGACCTGTTTGTGGTTATTTTGACTTTTAATTTTCAGAGGGATATGGAAGGCTGCCATATTTGTTTTCTTTTAAATAATTCCAGTTTCCTGCCAGTCCTGCTGATCTCTTTGGCTGCAATAGTGTCTGAATCACACACCTGAAACAAGCATGCAGCTAATCCAGTCATACTTAAAGTGAATCTGAACTCTTGCTCAGGACACAAGGAAATGTATTGTCTGTTTTTAGAAAGTTTAGCCCGTCTAATTCCCCCTCGTCTGTAAGTCATCAAAAGTGTCATTTGATCTCTCAGCTGTGGCAGCACAGAAATTCAGCAGTCATCGGCCGAGACTGCTAATGTGTAAACACAGGATGTTAAAGAGACTCTGTAACATCGGATCCCCTGGGGGGTACTCACCTCGGGTGGGGGAAGCCTCGGGATCCTAATGAGGCTTCCCACGCCATCCTCCGTCCCTCAGGGGTCTCGCTGCAGCCCTCCGAACAGCCGGCGACAGACCCGACTGTCAATTCAATATTTACCTTTGCTGGCTCCAGCGGGGGCGCTGTGGCTGCTTTCAGCTCGGAACTAGACGGAAATACCCGATCTCCGTCGGGTCCGCTCTACTGCACAGGCGCCGTAGACTTGCACCTGCGCAGTAGAGCAGACCCGACGACAATCGGGTATTTCCACCTACTTCGGAACCGACAGCCACCAGAGCGCCTGCGCAGGAGCCGGTAAGGTAAATATTGAATTGGACAGTCGGGTCTGTCGCCGGCTGTTCGGAGGGCTGCAGCGAGACCCCTGACGGATGGAGGACGGCGTGGGAAGCCTCATTAGGATCCCGAGGCTTCCCCCACCCAAGGTGAGTACCTCCCAGGGGACATTTTGATGTTACAGTTCCTCTTTAACAATATGTCTGCTTCTGTGAAAGCATAAAGTAGTCACACTGCAGATTTATTGCAGGATTTTTGTAGGCTGTAACAAAAAAAATGTTTTTCTTTAAAGGTTATTATGCTTTTTTATCTTTTAGAGCAGAGAGGAAGCTCTGGGGTCAGGTCCGCATTCAGTGGGAAACACCGGATCTGCATGCTTGTTGAGGGTCTATGGCTAACGGTATTAGAGGCAGAGGACCAGCAGGTCAGCCAGGCAATCTGCATTGTTACATAAGGCAGCCTCCATATACCTCTTACTTTAGGTTCCACCAATTAACCTCCAAGGGGCGTAGATCATATAACACTGTGGGAGGCGCCCCTATGTTTCAATTTATATAGTGTATAGACCAGGGGTAGGGAACGTATCGCTCGGGACCCGGATGTGGCTCTTTTGATGGCTACATCTGGCTCACATACAAATCAGTAGGAGCTGATGTACTAAGCTCAAGCAGCGCAGCTTAGTGCGGCAGCGCATGTAAAATTTAGTATGCACCCTACTGCTGTAACTTACTCGCGTAACCCCCAAAACGAACGGCTGCTCCATTTGTCCCACCCTGTAACCTGTCAGGTCCAGTGACTTTGTAGGACGAGATCCCTGCACTTTGATTGGCCCAATAGGCTGCCTGTCATTTGACAGGCAGCCTATTGGGCCAAAGTGCCATGTCCCTGGATCTTGTCCTACAAAGTGAATCCACTTCCAAATCAACTAGCTAATTGTACAAGCTGTTAGTCGGTATTTCTCCTGTCTGGCTTTCAGGGAAATTGCTGATGTTGCTGAAACCCAAGAGAAGCTAAAGACATGTCTGACACTTCCGCTGCCCGGCGGATCAACTGTATACACATCACCATGGCAACAGGGATGTGAGCCCTCTGCTGCGCGCGCACACTTTGCCAGTTTGAAACATATTGTATGGCTCTCACGGAATTACATTTTAAAATATGCGGCGTTTATGGCTCTCAGCCAAAAAGGTTCCCTACCCCTGGTATAGACAATTGATCAAAGGTAAGAATAATGCGTCTTACCTGGTAGTAAGACTCATACACATTAGGGTAGTAGAAATCAATTTATTAAGCACTAGGGACAACGCGTTTCGTGACGAAGTCGCTTCTTCAGGTCAATTAACGTGCTATATATCAAAGAACGAAAAGCGTGGGCGCCCACGGTTTTCATTCTTTGATATATAGCACGTTAATTGATATCATTGATATATACACTATATAAATTGAAACATAGGGGCGCCTCCCACAGTGTTATATGCTATACATTACCTCACCACGCGAGGTTACATCACCGTAGTTATACAGTGGTGATTTTTCTCCCGGGAGCAGCGACCCACAAGGTCGAGTGGAGACGGTACTTCTCCACATGATTTGATGGTGGTTGCATTCAAAGGCAACCCAGAATTGTGAGTATATTTTTACTACAATAGACCAGCTCACACAACGATAATACACGATATCGGGTTCCCGGTGTCCCTGTGTCTTATTATCGTTACTAAGGGGCGTAGATATTCGTCTGTGCAAGTTAATGAGAAACGAATGGGCGGATAAAATTGCTCTGGTGCTGAAGTGGTTAAAGTGAATGGGTTGTTTTCCGTGAGAATTTTCCTCTACCTGATGACACGTTATCCGCTGTATTGCTGCCTAGCGTTTCAGTAAACCTCATTGTGCTGCGCCTCACTGCAGACAATGCGATTCTCCACGCCATTTACCGCACAACACTGCTTCTCAGGTTCCACAATGATATTGTGTTCCGCGTTTCTGAGCCGCGGACTCTTGTAAACACCAGCCGGCTCTTTCCGGGAAGATTAGTTATGAGTTTCTCTACGGCTTGTATTTCCTTATGTTTGCTCTGTGAACTGGAGATCTGGTTTTACCTGTTTACTCGCTTATCCTCGTCTTGGTACTTTGTTCTCGTAGACTGATGTGAGTAGGTAGAGGTCCGCGGCGACAGCTGTGAGCGGATAGTGATAGCTACTGGATGTCATCGTTATTGCAGTTGAAAAACAGTGTCCATCAACTTCATCCTTTAGGCCCCTTGTCCACTAGCAATCGCTAGCGTTCGCGCTGAACGTTATCGATTGCGATTCAGCAAAAGTACAACATTTTGCATCGATTTCCCAACGTTTGCAATCGCGATTTTGCTGTGCTATGCACTGCATAGCAAAATCGTGGCAATAATCGCTCCACCGTGCGTTTGCGATTAAGTAAAAAAACGAATCGCGGTAGTGGAAATGACCTACCGCGATTCCTATGTTAAAAAGCAAACCGTAGCGATTTGAAAATCCTTAGCGGTTTGAGATTTTGCGATTCAGCAAACGCTATAGTGAAAAAGGGCCCTTAAAGGACAACTGAGGTGACATGTGACATGATGAGTTAGACATGTTTATGTACAGTCACACGGCAGCAGAATAATGTGCATCAAACGCCAAGTTAAAACCTGATATATTTGGCTTTACAAATTTGGCCTATTTGGCTTAAAGGACCTCTGTCGCGAAAATCTTAAAATTTTAAAAACATGTAAACATATACAAATAAGGACGAATCTTCCAGAGTAAAATGAGCCATAAATTACTTTTCTCCTATGTTGCCGTCACTTACAGTAAGTAGTAGAAATCTGACATTACCGACAGATTTTGGACTAGCCCATCTTCTCATAGGGGAGTTCTCAGGGTTTTCTTTATTTTTAAAAGCACTTAGTGAATGGCAGTTGCTCCTTCCTACTGCCAAAATAGTGTGCAGCGAGCAGGGAGGCTGGCCAGCATCAGCGTATAAATCTTTTTCAGGGAATGTCCTTATAAAAAATAAAGGTCATGCTGAGAATCCCCTGTGGAGAGATGGACTAGTCCAAAACCTGTCGATAATGTCAGATTTCTACTACCTACTGTAAGTGACAGCAACATAGGAGAAAAGTCATTTGTGGCTCATTTTACTCTGGAAGAAATGAACTTCTTATTTGTATGCGTTTTCAATTTTAAGATTTTCGCCACAGTTCCTCTTTAAAGGGGAACTGAAGAGAGAGGTATATGGAGGCTGTCATGTTTATTTCCTTTTAATCAATACCAGTTGCCTGGCAGCCCTGCTGGTCTATTTCTCTGCAGTAGTATCTGATTAAAACCAGAAACAAGCATGCAGCTAGTCTTGTCAGATCAGACTTATAAGTCTGAACCACTGAAACACCTGATCTGCTGCATGCTTGTTCAGGGGCTATGGCTAATAGTATTAGAGGCGGAGGATCAGCAGGGCTGCCAGGCAACTGGTATTGTCTAAAAGGAAATAAGCATAACAGCCTCCATATACCTCTCTCTTCAGTTCCCCTTTAACCACGAGGCATTGCTCATGCAAATATTCATTTGCAATGCCATAATATGCAGGGTCTAAAACAAATTTATCGCAAACCAGTTGCTTTGCCGGGATTAGTTTGCGCAACATTTAGCACTATCTAGGGGTGCCCCGGGGAGCCGCAGAGCTCCAAGCCCTCTCACTGCTCGGAAACCCTGTAGCAGCACCCTGGAGGGGGAGGCTGGGAAGTGCAGGCGACCCCTCCAAGTGTGGCTGGCGCTGGGAACAGCTGCTCACACCCACCTCCCAAAGCACAGACCTCTACCTTACAACATACATGTGTATCCTTACACTCTGCCATATAATAATAATGGCAGTATTTGTATAGCGCCTTTCTCCTGCCGGGCTCAAAGCGCTTGCGAGGCAGCCACTAGAGCGCACTCAGTAGGCAGTAGCAGTGTTAAGGAGACTTGCCCAAGAAACTCCTTACATATGAGCATGACTTGGGAGCAACACGTGTAAGGGGAGTGAAGCAAGGGCCACCCCAAGCTTGTGGGGCTCAGGGTTGCTCCCTTGCAATACACCCTGGGAGGGGGGGAGGGACAGGTGCAGACAGCTCACTCTGGGGCTCACACCACCCAGAGAAAGCCACCCACCACCTGCCTCCATGTGTATGTACGGTGCCTAGCACACAAATGTCTAGGCTGTGTTCCTTTTTTTCTTTCTATGCCTGAAAGAGTTAAACATCAGGTATGCAAGTGACAGTTTCTGCCTGGGTCAGACTGGGTCAGACTATAACATAACCCTCACTGATAAGGAATTACAGCCATAAAACACTTTCCTGGCAGTAAATGGCTTCTGAGAGCAGGAAAGAGATAAAAAGGGTCAATCATTCATAGATTTGTGCTCTGGCATACTTCAATGAAGGTGTCATTGAGCAGAGACAACGAAACAGTAAAAACTTAAAAAACTAGTTGTAAATATAAAATAAAACATTGGGATATAAAAAAAAAAAAAAAGGTTTTTTTTCTCATCAGTATATCGTCACCTCAGATGTCCGACTCCTAGTAGCCATACATCTAGTGATGATGGTCAGGTTCCACCAAGAGATAGACAAGACAAGACAAATAACATTTATATCGCGCTTTTCTCCTGGCGGACACAAGGCGCCAGAGCTGCAGCCACTAGGGGGTGCTTTATAGGCAGTAGCGGTGTTAGGGAGACTTGCCTAAGGTCTCCTACTGAATAGGTGCTGGCTTACTGAACAGGCAGATCCGAGATTCGAACCCTGGTCTCCTGCGTCAGAGGCAGAGCCCTTAACCATTACACCATCCAGCCAATCTCTCTCGAATTGAATCTGAGTAGAGAGAGATCTGTCAGCTGCCCATACGCCGCAGGCCAATTCCCATTGATTGATTTCTGCATGAGGTGTCTCGGGAATTGGCCAAGTGCGCCGATATCAGACACGCTACGTGCTCTACGCCAGCGGTGCGTATAGGGCTCATGGAGGGGCGGGATTCTGAGATTGGCACGGTCTCCACTGCACCAATTATTATTATTGAATTGGATGGTTGATCGGCTGCCAAGAAAAGAGCGGTACGGCCACCTTTAGGCCCATTTTACACTAACCGCGGTGAGTGGCGTTGCGCTACTCTCCCCCACCGCAGCCCGTCGCAGTGGCCATTAATGTGACATTACACACGGTCTGCAGTGTGACACAATGAAACCGAGCTGCTTTGGGGGCTGCAGACGTGGCCCTACTAAGGGCCCCAGTGCGGTCGAGACCTCTGCAGCCCCTATTACTACGCCACTGGTGGCCACCTCCCTCCCTCCCTTCTAAAGTCCCCTGGTATTTAATAGCTACTATACAGTTCCCTTGTGTATAGTGCCCCCCCTTTCCTCCCCTATACAGTTCCCTGGTGTCTAGTGCCTCCCACCCTCCCCTATACAGTTCCTTGGTGTCTAGTGCCCCCCTCCCTCCCCTATACAGTTCCCTGGTGTCTAGTGGTCCTTCTCCCTCCCCTATACAGTTCCCTGGTGTCTAGTGCCCCCCTCCCCTATACAGTTTCCTGGTGTCTAGCAGTCCTCCTCTCTCCCCTATACAGTTCCCTGGTGTCTAGTGGCCCCCCTCCCTTCCCTATACAGTTCCCTGGTGTCTAGTGGTCCCTCTCCCACCCCTAAAATAGGTCCCTTTTTGCACCCCTAAACTGTTCTTTGGCACCTTGTTCCCTGGCACCCCCCTCCTTTCTCTATGCAGTTCCCTCGTGTCTAGTGCTTTCCTTGGTGATCTAGGACTTCACCTCCATTATAGCTTCCCTGGTGGTCTACAGTGGGCCAAACATAATGCAAAGTGGGGTAACCACTTGTGGGACAGATTTGTCCCACCGGACAGAGTTTGACATGTATGCTGTAGTGGTTGATTGGCTCACAGTGTGGTCCTTCCCCTTACAGACTGTGATCGGAATCTGTGCATGCATTTCAGAAGCTAATATCAAGAAAAATCAATTAGAGACACACTTTATTTGAAAGTAAACCAGTCCAACAGTGACAAAGAGTGACATAATGCAAAGTTGCTTATAAAAGGAACGCTCAGCTTTGGACGACACATTTATCATGATAGTTGATGTCAAAATGGGCAAGATGAAAGATTTTGTACATAGGTACAGAGGCCCCAGTAGTGTAAAAATTGTTAAAAGGTTTAAAAACAGGGAGGGTAGTGGTGGACTTACCTCCTCAATGCAGACACAATATACTGTTGATTTTTCTCAACAAAAAGAATTTATTCACCTACTCCAAAACAGTGCAACTCGTTTCATGGTTGGAACCCACTTCATCAGGCAATAAATGTGGAGTATAACAACTCGTGTGACCAGGTGATCAGCTTAGCGCCTCTGTTTTTAAACCTTTTAACAAATTTTACACTACTGGCGCCTCTGTACCTATGTACAGCATTTGAGTCAACCCCTGGTGGAGGGGATTTGGCCCCTTATTTCAGATCTACAGAAAGCGACTTCTTAATCCTGCGTGGGGACAGGTCCAATACTCCCCACCTGCTTATATAGTGGTTACCTGGATGGTAACCCAGACTTGTGAGTATAATCCTATACTTACCTTTCCACAATTCCAGTGCATACTACACTATACTGGGCTCTCTGTGTCTCCCCTCCTTAAAGGAAACATCCAAGGAACGTTAAAAAAAAAAGATCCACTTACCTGGGGCTTCCTCCAGCCCGTGGCAGCCGTCCTGTGCCCTCGCCCCAGCTCCGGAGGCTCCCGGTCTTCTCCCCTGGCGCAGCCGACCTTGCCAGGTCGGGTTCCGTGTCCGCGTCTTCTGTGCTCCACAGTGCCGGTCACATGGTCATCAGGACGGTACTGCGCAGGCGCAGAACTACTATTACTACTGCGCAGTACAGTCCTGATGACGTCGGCCAGACCACGTGACCCACGCCGTGGAGCGCAGAAGACACCGACCAGGAACCCGAACTGGCGAGGTCGGCTGCGCCAGGGGAGAAGACCGGGAGCCTCCGGAGCTGCGGCAAGGGCACAGGACGGCTGCCACTGCCTGGAGGAAGCCCCATGTAAGTGGATCTTTTTTTTTTTTTAAGTTCCTTGGACACTCCCTTTAAGATGAAATATTTAAGTGACTTTGAATGAGGGATGATCACCGGCTTTAGCAGCAGGAGACCATCAAGAGTGCCTTCGGTATCACAGAAAAGTAGGAAAAGATGCCTACTGTGGGCTCTTGCCACTGTGCTCGATCAGTCTCAAATTGGTTTGAGGAACATCAGAGTTTAACCTGCTTCCGTGGCCAGCTCAGCCCCCTGAACTCAATCCTATTGAGCACTTGTGGGATAAAGTCAAAAGATCACGTCTAAGCTTGGAAACTTCACTGTATAATCTGACCCAACTTAGAGCTGCCATTATGTCAGCGTGGGCCAACATTCTTCAGCAACCATATCACCATCTTGTAGAGTCCCTGTCAAGAAGAATATCGGCTGTGATCAGAGCTAAAGGTGGACCAACTCGTCATTAGAGGGTGTCTCTCATTTTTTGCTTTCTTTTCTGGGCATGTCATGGGATCACATTGTGATTGATTTCACTGCCTTTGCTTTGCGTTACACCTGAAGGGCGTGACCTTAGATTTCATGCAGAAGTGTGATTTAAAGTTTCGGGTCTTTTGTTGCTAAACCTTTCACACGTATATCATATATATTGGCGGCGGTTCAAGTGCAGCAGGTGACTTTTTATAGAGCAGATTCTCACATTTTTCCAGAAACCTTTTCAGCCTGCGTGTTTGCTATGGGTGGAATACAGTATCTGATATTTGCATTCTTCCCATCTGTAAACAGGGCGCCGCTTTATGGTGCCGCCTCCAAGGTCTTACGCCCCCGCTGACCCATAAACGTTTCATAAACCGCTGTCAAGAGGGATATGTAAATAAACAGTCTGCGAGGCCAGTTTATAGAGCTCAGGTTAATCCGGTCTGTACGGAGGGTGCGCCAAAATTGGAGAAAAAGCGTTGATTGGAATAACATGACATCCAATGTAAAAGGACGACTAAAACATTGGTGCTGTCTCTTTAAAGAAAACCTGTAATGAGAATAACCTCCCCTGGGGGGTAGTCACCTTGGGTGGGGGAAGCCTCCGGATCCTATTGAGGATTTCCCCGTTCTCCTCGGTCCCACGGCGGCGGAGATATCCCCGAACAGCGGGGATGTAAATATTTAGCTTCCCGTCTCCAGCGCAGGCGCAGTATCGGCTCTCCGCACGGAGATAGGCGGAAATAGCAGATCGCTGTCGGCCCGCTCTACTGTGCAGGCGTAAGTCTCCCACACCTGTCCTGCGCCTGCGCAGTAGAGCGGACTCGATGGAGATCAGCTATTTTCGCCTATCTCCGTGCTAAGAGCGCCCCCCACTGGAGCCAGGGAAGGTAAATAAATCAGCGCTTGTTAGGCTTGTCGGGGGAGGATTGCCGGAAACTTCGGGGGAGCTAGCGCTGGACTGCCTGCAGCTACAGGGGAGGGGGAAGCCTCATTGGGACCCTGAGGCTTCCCCCTCCCAAGGTAAGTACCCCCCAGGGGAACTTTTTTTGTTACAAGTTCTCTTTAAAGGGAACCTAAAATGAGAAGGATATGGACTTTTCCTTTTACAATAATACCAGTTGCCTGATTCTCCTGCTGATCCTGTGTCTCTAATACTTTCAGGCAGCCACAGCCCCTCAGCAAGCATGCAGATCAGGTGCTCTGACTGTAGTCAGACTGGATTACCTGCATGCTTGTTTCAGGTGTGTGATTCAGACACTACTGCAGCCAAAGAGATCAGCAGGACTGCCAGGCAACTGGTATTGTTTAAAAGGAAACATCCATACCACTCTCAGTTTAGGTTCCCTTTAAATCCCCTAAATCTAGTGCAGGCCGCAGTCACCCGTGCTTAAAGGGGAACTGAAGAGAGAGGTATATGGAGGCTGTCAGGTTTATTTCCTTTTAATCAATACCAGTTGCCTGGCAGCCCTACTGGTCTATTTCTCTGCAGTAGTATCTGATTAAAACCAGAAACAAGCATGCAGCTAGTCTTGTCAGATCAGACTTATAAGTCTGAACCACTGAAACACCTGATCTGCTGCATGCTTGTTCAGGGGCTATGGCTAATAGTATTAGAGGCAGAGGATCAGCAGAGCTGCCAGGCAACTGGTATTGCTTAAAAGGAAATAAACATGACAGCCTCCATATACCTCTCTCTTCAGTTCCCCTTTAACAACAGAGTTATGTGGCCACCACCAGGGTATAAAATCACAATCGGGCTTTTCTGATGCACAGAAGGGATGGCTATTTATTAAAGGACATCCGAGGTGAAAATAAAGTGAGGAGATAAGCAATTGTATCTATCCTCCTCCTTCTAAAAATTACTTTTTTAGATATCACACAGTTTTATTTTATATTTATATCTAGTTTTTACTGTTTCATTGTCTCTGCTCAATGACACCTTCATTTAAGTATGCTAGAGCTTAAATCTATGAATTATTGACCCTTTTTATCTCTTTCCTGCTCTCCGGAGCCATTTACTGACAGGAAAGTGTTTTATGGCTGTAATTCCTTATCAGTGAGGGTTATGCTACAGTCTGACCCAATCCGACTTGTTACCGACCTGGACAGAAACTGTCACTTACATACCTGATGTTTAACTCTTTCAGGCAGAGAAAGGAAAAAGGAACACAGCCTAGTTATTTGTGTCCTTGGCACCATACATACACATGTCTATCTCAGCATGTCACATCGGGTATCCTTTAAACTCCACAAACATGATAAAAACGTACAACTTACATTGAGGGTCCATGCACACTGGACCCTAATTGCATATAAACGCCTATAAGGTACCGTATTTTTCAGACTATAAGACATTCCTGACCATAAGATGCACCGAGGACAAAAACCAAGGGAAAAGTATATACTAAACCTGGTGCATCCATGATGAAGGGGAATCTTGTGGATTATGCCCCCTTTGTACCTCTTCCCTGTATCCCCCATGTGTCTGCCTCTGTTCTCCTTGTGTCCCCCTCTATGCCCCTTTGTGTCCCCCTCTATGCCCCTTTGTGTCCCCCTCTATGCCCCTTTGTGTCCCCCTCTATGACCCTTTGTGTCCCCCTCTATGCCCCTTTGTGTCCCCCTCTATGCCCCTTTGTGTCCCCCTCTATGCCCCTTTGTGTCCCCCTCTATGCCCCTTTGTGTCCCCCTCTATGACCCTTTGTGTCCCCCTCTATGACCCTTTGTGTTCTCCTCTATGCTCCTTTGTATCCCCCTCTATGCCCCTTTGTGTCCCCCTCTATGCCCCTTTGTGTCCCCCTCTATGCCCCTTTTGTGTCCTTCTCTATGCCCCTTTTGTGTCCTCCTCTATGACCCTTTGTGTCCTCCTCTATGACCCTTTGTGTCCTCCTCTATGACCCTTTGTGTCCCCCTCTATGCTCCTTTGTGTCCCCCTCTATGCCCCTTTGTGTCCCCCTCTATGCCCCTTTGTGTCCCCCTCTATGCCCCTTTGTGTCCCCCTCTATGCTCCTTTGTGTTCCCCTCTATGCCCCTTTGTGTCCTCCTCTATGACCCTTTGTGTCCTCCTCTATGACCCTTTGTGTCCCCCTCTATGCTCCTTTGTGTCCCCCTCTATGCTCCTTTGTGTTCCCCTCTATGCTCCTTTGTGTCCCCCTCTATGCTCCTTTGTGTCCCCCTCAATGCTCCTTTGTGTTCCCCTCTATGCTCCTTTGTGTTCCCCTCTATGCTCCTTTGTGTCCCCCTCTAAGCTCCTTTGTGTCCCCCTCTATGCTCCTTTGTGTCCCCATCTATGCTCCTTTGTGTCCCCCTCTATGCCCCTTTGTGTCCTCAGTTTGTCCCCCTGTGTCCTCCTCTGCATGGGCACAGTACAGGGAGTACCTGACATTGCGGTGGGTTGGAGGTATTCACAAGTCAGGAATTCCCTGCATTTGGACTATAAGACGCAGTGACTTTCTCCCCCCACATTTGGGGGAGAAAAAGTGAGTCTTATAGTCCAAAAACTACAATATTTGCACAATCTGACAAGTAGAGTGCACCTTATAGCAATAAAACCGTTGCTGGTACTTTAAGGAGAAGCCCGTTCGCCTCTCCTGACCAGGTTTTGGCTTTCCGCCGTCATCAATGTAAAGGACGACTATCACAAATAATTCTAAAATTTTAAATGCATAGATGTAAAATGTAGATTAAAATGCACTGTGAATTACTTTTTGTTCCCTATGTCGCTGTCACAGTAGGCAGTGAAAATCTGACCAAGAAGAGGATGAAGAACGGCACCATCCAATAATTATAGCTCAGTAAATTTATTGAAAAGACATCATGACATACAAAAACAACGTTTCGGAGGATAATCCTCCTTTCTCAAGTTCCTGTCAGTGTCTAAAAAACTTCACACAATGACCTCTTTATATATCAAACACCATAAGATATTGACCAATCACACTGTTGTTGTCACCTATGGCGACCAATCCCCTCTCGTCTCGCTCAAGCGGACCTGATGGGGAACTATTACATGCGTACACAGCATGCGTACAAGTTTATGAACTCACCAGACGGCAGGGCGGAAGGGCGCAACCAGTGTCTAGTCGGCGCACCGCCGACCTATAGGAAAAGCTCCCGCAATGACGTGTCCATCAGTACACACCCCCAACTGAGGCGGACCTGATGGGAAACAGGATGCTCCCTCGGCGGCCACAAGGACCACCCATAGGCCACACGTGACGTGCGCATACAGGGCGTGACTCGCCCCATGCGTGTCATGGTACGCGTCATAGACAAAAGTTCGCCTTCCGCCCCACCGTCTGGACAAGAAACCATCATATATGGTTGTCAAGGTTACATAGTGAACAAAGACAAGAAGTGGGACATCTAGTGTTTAAAATGTTTACTACATGTGTGTTAAACATCCAGCAAAGCTATCATACAGGATCTTCTCAAAAAATTAGCATATTGTGATAAAGTTCATTATTTTCTGTAATGTACTGATAAACATTAGACTTTCATATATTTTAGATTCAAATACACACAACTGAAGTAGTTCAAGCCTTTTATTGTTTTAATATTGATGATTTTGGCATACAACTCATGAAAACCCAAATTTCCTATCTCAAAAAATTAGCATATTTCATCCGACCAATAAAAGAAAAGTGTTTTTAAAACAAAAAAAATCAACCTTCAAATAATTATGTTCAGTTATGCACTCAATACTTGGTCGGGAATCCTTTTGCAGAAATGACTGCTTCAATGCGGCGTGGCATGGAGGCAATCAGCCTGTGGCACTGCTCAGGTGTTATGGAGGCCCAGGATGCTTCAATAGCGGCCTTAAGCTCATCCAGAGTGTTGGGTCTTGCGTCTCTCAACTTTCTCTTCACAATATCCCACAGATTCTCTATGGGGTTCAGGTCAGGAGAGTTGGCAGGCCAATTGAGCACAGTAATACCATGGTCAGTAAACCATTTACCAGTGGTTTTGGCACTGTGAGCAGGTGCCAGGTCGTGCTGAAAAATGAAATCTTCATCTCCATAAAGCTTTTCAGCAGATGGAAGCATGAACCCACTTTTGAACCAGAAACAGCGGCAGAAGCGCCTGACCTGGGCTACAGAGAAGCAGCAATGGACCGTTGCTCAGTGGTCCAAAGTACTTTTTTCGGTTGAAAGCAACTTTTACATGTCATTCGGAAATCAAGGTGCCAGAGTCTGGAGGAAGACTGGGGACTCGGGAGAGGGAAATGCCAAAATGCCTGAAGTCCAGTGTCAAGTACCCACAGTCAGTGATGGTCTGGGGTGCCATGTCAGCTGCTGGTGTTGGTTCACTGTGTTTTATCAAGGGCAGGGTCAATGCAGCTAGCTATCAGGAGATTTTGGAGCACATCATGCTTCCATCTGCTGAAAAGCTTTATGGAGATGAAGATTTCATTTTTCAGCAAGACTTGGCACCTGCTCACAGTGCCAAAACCACTGGTAAATGGTTTACTGACCATGGTATTACTGTGCTCAATTGGCCTGCCAACTCTCCTGACCTGAACCCCATAGAGAATCTGTGGGATATTGTGAAGAGAAAGTTGAGAGACGCAAGACCCAACACTCTGGATGAGCTTAAGGCTGCTATCGAAGCATCCTGGGCCTCCATAACACCTGAGCAGTGCCACAGGCTGATTGCCTCCATGCCACGCCACATTGAAGCAGTCATTTCTGCAAAAGGATTCCTGACCAAGTATTGAGTGCATAACTGAACATCATTATTTGAAGGTCGACTTTTTTTTTGTTTTAAAAACACTTTTCTTTTATTGGTCGGATGAAATATGCTAATTTTTTGAGATACGAATTTTGGGTTTTCATGAGCTGTATGCCAAAATCATCAATATTAAAACAATAAAAGGCTTGAACGACTTCAGTTGTGTGTATTTGAATCTAAAATATATGAAAGTCTAATGTTTATCAGCACATTACAGAAAATAATGAACTTTATCACAATATGCTAATTTTTTGAGAAGATCCTGTATATCACACACGTGAAGAGAAAAAGCTAGTATCATATAACAGAAATACATGCTGATACTTTAAATAGTAACCACATATGATTCAAAAAACGTGACCAATAGATGTTTAAAGAAACAATAGGTTAAAGAAAGGGAGTCATATCCTATTCCCTGTTCATAACTCTTGGTTCTATAGTATCTAATCTCCGTATCCAGTATGCCTCACGATATAATAATATACGCATTCTATCACCTCCTCTCCTCCCAGGTTTGATCTGCTCAATAATTTGGAACCTCAATAGGCTTGTAGTATGTCCTGCTGTAATAAAGTGGGATGGTACTGGTAATTCTACTTTTTTTGTTCTGATTGTACTTTTATGGGCAGTCAGTCTGTCAGTCACTGACTGTCCCTCAGAGGGGCTCACAATCTAATCCCTACCATAGTCCTATGTCTATGTATCGTGTAGTGTATGGATTGTAGTCTAGGGCCAATTTAGGGGGAACCCTAACTCATCTGAATGCTGGGATGTGGGAGGAAACCAGATTGACCGGAGGAAACCCACACAGATACGGGGAGAACCGTCAAAATTCGTGGAGATAGTGCCCCAGCTGGGATACCGACTGGGGATCCAGCGCTGCAAGGCGAGAGAGCACCTCTATGCCACCGTGATTAGGGATGGCCAGTGAGATGAAAATTGTTCCAAGTTCTTACATAATTATGCAAATTTAGCATGCAATTTTGTGAAGCTTGAAAATGGACCAATCCAGTTCCACCTTGGCAGGATTTGATTGGTTCATTTTCAAGCTGCACAAATGTGACTGATTCTGTATGGACTCAGAACAATCAGCACCTCATTGACTATCGCTATTTATTATTTATGTCAGTGCTGGTAGGGATTTTACTGCCTTTTTATTGAAAATATTAATTTTATAAATATTGATGCCATAATCCTGCGGTGCACGAAATACACAACACTAGATTTTCATTCTTCAGAATATTTGTTTTCAGAAAATAAGTAGTTTAGTGGGTCTGTAATGTGTGCTAAAGAGGCCCTGTAGTGACATATAGCAGAATGCAGTAAAGAGGCCCTGTAGTGACATATAGCAGAATGCAGTAAAGAGGCCCTGTAGTGACATATAGCAGAATGCAGTAAAGAGGCCATGTAGTGACATATAGCAGAATGCAGTAAAGAGGTCCTGTAGTGACATATAGCAGAATGCAGTAATGAGGCCCTGTAGTGACATATAGCAGAATGCAGTAAAGAGGCCCTGTAGTGACATATAGCAGAATGCAGTAAAGAAGCCCTGTAGTGACATATAGCAGAATGCAGTAAAGAGGCCCTGTAGTGACATATAGCAGAATGCAGTAAAGAGGCCCTGTAGTGACATATAGCAGAATGCAGTAAAGAGGCCCTGTAGTGACATATAGCAGAATGCAGTAAAGAGGCCCTGTAGTGACATATAGCAGAATGCAGTAAAGAGACCCTGTAGTGACATATAGCAGAATGCAGTAAAGAGGCCCTGTAGTGACATATAGCAGAAAGCAGTAAAGAGGCCCTGTAGTGACATATAGCAGAATGCAGTAAAGAGGGCCTGTAGTGACATATAGCAGAATGCAGTAAAGAGGCCCTGTAGTGACATATAGCAGAATGCAGTAAAGAGGCCCTGTAGTGACATATAGCAGAATGCAGTAAAGAGGCCCTGTAGTGACATATAGTATAGCAGAAAGCAGTAAAGAGGCCCTGTAGTGACATATAGCAGAATGCAGTAAAGAGGCCCTGTAGTGACATATAGCAGAATGCAGTAAAGATGCCCTGTAGTGACATATAACAGAATACAGTAAAGAGGCCCTGTAGTGACATATAGCAGAATGCAGTAAAGAGGCCCTGTAGTGACATATAGCAGAATGCAGTAAAGAGGCCCTGTAGTGACATATAGCAGAATGCAGTAAAGAGGCCCTGTAGTGACATATAGCAGAATGCAGTAAAGAGGCCCTGTATTGACACATAGTAGAATGCAGTAAAGAGGCCCTGTAGTGACATATAGGAGAATGCAGTAAATTATTCAGGGATACCCACTTTTATCCTGGTAATTATCCTGGTTTTGGCATCAGAGACCTTGTTTATAGCTTTATATTGCTGTATATTTGTATGTAGGAAGGCTGTTGGGTCGGAGCAATTTTGAGTACCTGGAATCGGAGTCAGTGGTTTAATGAACTGAGGAGTCAGATGATTTTTTTGCACCGACCCCACAACCCTGGTATGTACCCATTCCCTCCCAGTGGAATGTTTGTTTCTGAGAATTCCAAAGCCAGTGAAAATAACGCCTGGTCAGTTTTCCTCCCAGAGACCTGGCATTATTTTCACTGCCTTCGGAATTCTAAGAAACCAACATTCCACATATCTGCACCTGACAGGACTAAAGATGTTGCCGCCTGTGATACATTTCAGAATGTGTCAGGGTGAGGAAAAATGTTACAATGGGCAAACACTGACTTAATCATTTATAATAAATCAATATTCGGAAAAAAAAACATTTTTCCCTACAGTTCATATTTAAGTTGGTTGCATGCAAATTGTGAAAAACAATGCTGGAACTGAACTTTAAGTGACAACGTACCTGTCTGGATAAAGAGTCTTGATAGTAAACTCTACTAGCGCTACACCTAAAACAGCAAGCGCTTAGAGAACCCATGATCAGAGGAGCTGCCTGCATCTATATAGAAGATAGCCCCATTGGAGGGTGGAGCCTGAGCTGCCTTCATATCTCTGGACTGATCCAGAAACACCCATTTAGGGGGAGGGACACTGCAGAGGGAGGAGCTACATCAAAATCGGATCCCACCTCTCTTCAGAACTCTGGGGACAGATCACATGACTGCTGTTGGGAACCGTAACAAGAATTGGGGTTGTGTTATTTTTCTGTTGCTTATTTTGGAGGAGGGAGCATAGGCACAAAAGATGTAAGAAACTCTATGTACACTTTAAATTCCCCCTCCTATGGCTGTTCAGTTTATATCCCTCATAACGCTGGAAACTGATATTTCTCTTCTGTTTATCAGACGACAGATCTGTTAGTGGACGAATCAAGTTTTACGGGAGAAACGGAGCCATGCAGCAAAACCCACGGATCAGTGGACGAAGCAAGCGGACTGGCTACGCTCAGCAATGTCGTATTTATGGGAACACTGGTCCGATACGGCAAAGGGAAGGTAAGCACAAGGCTTGGCCAAAGTGGCGTTAAAGAATACCCGAGGTGACATGTCACATGATGAGATAGACATGGGTATGTACAGTGCCAAGCACACAAATAGCTAGGCTGTGTTCCTTTTTTTCTTTCTCTGCCAGAAAGAGTTAAATATCAGGTATGTAAGTGGCTGACTCAGTCCTGACAGGAAGTGACTACAGTGTGACCCTCACTGATAAGAAATTCCAATTATAAAACACTTTCCTAGCAGAAAATGGCTTCTGAGAGCAGGAAAGAGATAAAAAGGGACATAAGTTCAGAGATTTTAGCTCTGGAATACTTCAATGAATGTGTCATTGGGCAAAAACAATATAACAGTAAAAACTTAAAACGTAGATTTAAATATAAAATAAAACTGTGGGATATCTTAAAAAGTCATTTTTAGGAGAAGGAGGCAGGATACTCTTGTTTATTTTAATAGTTTATTTTTAACTCGGGTGTCCTTTAAACAAATGTAGACAAGTTTTACTGTCTTGCCTCCCCACCTAACAGTAAGAAAGCATCATACGGAAAAGAAAAATCCTGAATTTCATGGAATGACCTCGCCTTAGAGCTGCCATCTATGATTCCTCTGACTTCTGGAGGGGATTTGCCTGCTATAGTTACGTGACCAGCCCCAGGATTATAAACAGGGAAGATTAGCATATGCCACTGTCCCTTTAAATATACAGTACATCCTTCTCCTCCAGTGGTGAAAGACTCATGGCAGTAAAGCTTTGGTCGCTCACTCATTTATGATTATTGTTGTCCAAAACAATTGTTCCTGATCATTTTTGAGTGACCGATGCTCTTACAAACGTTATTTGATTATCAACCGAGCAGCCAATTCTGCCTTATGGAAAGGGAGGGGGGGAGGAGCTGAAGTGGGTCGCTATGGGAGGTACAGTGGGTTGCAAAAGTATTCGGCCCCCTTGAAGTTTTCCACATTTTGTCATATTACTGCCACAAACATGCATCAATTTTATTGGAATTTCACATAAAAGACCAATACAAAGTGGTGTACACGTGAGAAGTGGAACGAAAATCATACATGATTCCAAACATTTTTTACAAATCAATAACTGCAAAGTGGGGTGTGCGTAATTATTCAGCCCCCTTTGGTCTGAGTGCAGTCAGTTGCCCATAGACATTGCCTGATGAGTGCTTATGACTAAATAGAGTGCACCTGTGTGTAATCTAATATCAGTACAAATACAGCTGCTCTGTGACAGCCTCAGAGGTTGTCTAGGAGAATATTGGGAGCAACACCACCATGAAGTCCAAAGAACACACAAGACAGGTCAGGGATAAAGTTATGAGAAATTTAAAGCAGGCTTAGGCTACAAAAAGATTTTCAAAGCCTTGAACATCCCACGGAGCACTGTTCAAATGATCATTCAGAAATGGAAGGAGTATGGCACAACTGTAAACCTACCAAGACAAGGCCGTCCACCTAAACTCACAGGCCGAACAAGGAGAGTGCTGATTAGAAATGCAGTCAAGAGGCCCATGGTGACTCTGGACGAGCTGCAGAGATCTACAGCTCAGGTGGGAGACTCTGTCCATAGGACAACTATTAGTCATGCACTGCACAAAGTTGGTCTTTATGGAAGAGTGGCAATAAGAAAGCCATTGTTAACAGAAAATCATAAGAAGTCCCGTTTGCAGTTTGTCACAAGCCATGTGGGGGACACAGCAAACATGTGGAAGAAGGTGCTCTGGTCAGATGAGACCAAAACAGAACTTTTTGTCCAAAATGCAAAACGCTATGTGTGGCGGAAAACTAACACTGCACATCACTCTGAACACACCATCCCCACGGTCAAATATGGTGGTGGCAGCATCATGCTCGGGGGGTGCTTCTCTTCAGCAGGGACAGGGAAGCTGGTCAGAGTTGTTGGGAAGATGGATGGAGCCAAATACAGGGCAATCTTGGAAGAAAATCTCTTGGAGTCTGCAAAAGACTTGAGACTGGGGCGGAGGTTCACCTTCCAGCAGGACAACGACCCTAAACATAAAGCCTGGACAACAATGGAATGGTTTAAAACAAAACATATCTATGTGTTAGAATGGCCCAGTCAAAGTCCAGATCTAAATTCAATCGAAAATCTGTGGCAAGATCTGAAAACTGCTGTTCACAAACGCTGTCCATCTAATCTGACTGAGCTGGAGCTGTTTTGTAAAGAAGAATGGGCAAGGATTTCAGTCTCTAGATGTGCAAAGCTGGTAGAGACATACCCTAAAAGACTGGCAGCTGTAATTGCAGCAAAAGGTGGTTCTACAACTACAAAGTATTGACTCAGGGGGCTGAATAATTACGCACACCCCACTTTGCAGTTATTTATTTGTAAAAAATGTTTGGAATCATGTATGATTTTCGATCCACTTCTCACATGTACACCACTTTGTATTGGTCTTTCACGTGGAATTCCAATAAAATTGATTCATGTTTGTGGCAGTAATATGACAAAATGTGGAAAACTTCAAGGGGGCCGAATACTTTTGCAAGCCACTGTAACTAACTGTAGAGGTTAAACATTGTTTCCAGGAAGTCTAACTGCCAACAACGAGTCTGCAGGCATCAGGTGACACCTATACACACTATGGATAGTCACCCAAAATGATCACGAATGATCGTGTAGGATGACAAATCTCTAAGGTGTGTGTGTGTGTGTGTGTGTGTGTGTGTGTGTGTGTGCGCGCTCATAGAATGTCTTTGTGCAGGCTTGTGGGAAAGTTAGAACACCAGCTACATGAGCCAGGGGACTGACAATTCTGGTGAATATATGAAAACCATATTTATTTTGCATTGATCCTGAACTTACACCTAACTATGTTGTTCCCTCCGGCAGGGTCTGGTCATCGGTGTGGGGGAAAAGTCTCAGTTTGGAGAAGTTTTTAAGATGATGCAAGCAGAAGAGGTTGGTATATATATTAGCTGACATCAGACAAGATTTCAAGTTAAAAGTTTTAAAAGATTAAAAGTTACTCCACTTTTGTTGATAAATCGACCTCATCACCTCCTCCTCATAATTTCTGTTGGAATGTGTATTTAGCAACAATAGTCTATTATGTTTATATCTGTACATTATCAGCTACAACCACAGGGTGGCAGTGTGCTCTAGTAACAAACGTCCTGCTATATCCTGTGTCTGTAAAGAAAGATGTGAATAAAACTTGTTTGTCTTCTTGGTGTGTTCTAGCCAAGAGCCATTAGTCATGAGGCTGATTAGTATCGGTTTCTCCTGCATTCTACATTGCTGCACACTAAGAAGCTAGTTTATTAAAGCATTTCTACCAATTTCACATTTCTTACAGTGATTGTATCTGTGGAGACAACTATAGCCTTGTCCCTCCCTGGATGAGTGTCGGCACAATATACCTGCTGGGTGTAATTTGCTGACTACTGTATCTACTGAGAGCTGTAGTACTGCGTGTGGAATTATAGTCCTTAGAAACCTCTCGATCCTCGATGTTCTTTGTCGATGGTAAAATGGAAGACGGGGCCATGTAGTGGTGACCCTTTTTTAAACAGCTGCCTTCAGATGGGTGGGGTTTGTGATGGGAGGAGCCTTTCTAGCTCCTGCAAAGTTGTGTGGAAGCCCCTCAGACACAGTTATGATTACGAGGCCATTTCTCCTCTGGCTTGCAAAGTACGAATGTTGCGATAGGGGATTCAGAATCTGTTGAAATGTTCCTATCAAACGACTCCAAATAGTATAACTCAAGCTTGTTCTGTGGTGGCGAGATGCAATAACTGCTCTTCTGCAGCTGCTAAAATCAAACGTATACAAACATTTTTCCTCTCTGCATTCCCTGTCGCCATTTTCTTGGTGATGTGACATTTCATTTGCTTTAAAGGATAACTGTAAGCAGAAAAAAAGAGGTTAATTTACCTGGAGCTTCCGCCCCAACCCCTCCCCCACCCGCAGACACAGCCTGCCGAAATGGGCGGGAGCAAGGCAGCACTGCCAGGCGCAGTGGCCCACGACATTCACAGGGGGGCGGCAACAACGGAGGATCGGTGCGTCCCACCGTGTTCACAGGGGGTCGGAAGGAGCCCCAGATAAGTTAATTTTTTTCTGCTAACAGTACTCCTTTAAAGACAAAGTATGTATGGTATAATCCATATGCAAAGCTTTCAACTTGCTTAAAGGATACATTAGCCCTGACAAACATTTAAAAACTCCTCCGTCACCCTCCGTTACTGTCTACCAACCCTCCGAAGCTACTTCCTGGTAAGGAGGGGGTCGGTGAAGACTTGCGCAGGCGCTGCCCGGAGACCTGCGTCCTTAATTGTGCGCCCGTATTATTCTGCGCATGCTCACTATGTAGTTGTGACATAGTGCTCATAGCGCTCCCACCTACCGCCGCACAATCACGGACGCGCGTCACTGGGCAGCGCCTGCGCAGTCTTCACCGACCCTCCTAACCAATAAGTAGCTTCAGAGGGTCAGTACTCAGTAACGGAGAACAAGGCGGCTTCAGGAGACCGATTCCCAAAATATTTCATGCTGAAATCGATTCGGAATCGGCCTGCGGGTTATGGTGGCCAACAGATCTTTCTCAGATCAGATTTGAGAGAGATCTGTCTATTGGTTGATAGGCCTCCAAAATCGCTAGATATATGGATACCTTTATCCTAACAGGTTTTATGGAGCAAGGTAGGTAAAAAATGGCACACAGCTCCTCCCACCATCAATAAACTTTATTAGCAACAGGCAGGCAGTGGTAATGGACAAACGGCTAGTTTTGGCCCATTGCAGTTTTGAAAGGAGCAGGATAGCTAAAGCAATATATTCTCTTTAAAGAACCGTAATTTGTATTGTTATACATTATGTATTATGTGAGTGTGCAAAAGATTTGTGTTGCGTTTGTCTTTCAGACCCCAAAGACCCCTCTGCAGAAGAGTATGGACAAGCTGGGAAAGCAACTTTCTCTCTTCTCATTTGGAATTATAGGTGAGGAAAAGGGGATCCTGTTGAAGCCGGGCACATACCTTCAATTTTGATTGGCCAATCACTGACCATTCTTACTACCTCCATGTAGTATGAGAGCTCACCTACACCATCTGCTCATAGTATTCAATATCAATTGGCCCTCCTACTACATGGAAGCGATAAAATTGTCCAATAAATGTCCAATCAAAATTGGATGTGTGTAGCAGTCTTTAGAATAGATGTAGTTATTAAATGCTGCACAGTATTTCGGATTAGCTCCAAACTATCTCCTGAACAGCAGCCTTAAGCCACGCCCCTGTCACAACTCTAACCACGCCCCTGGCACACCCCTAGTTACGCATACCATAAAGATTTCATAAGAAAAATATGTTGTACTATAATTCAAACCACTCTGATCCTTACTATCCTGGTTCATTTTCCTTCATATTAACAAAATAAGAAATACTGTATTATTTTGGACTATAAGACTCACTGTTCCTCCCCCAAAAGTGGGGGGGAAGCCACTGCGTCTTTCAGTCCCAATGCAGGGAGTTCCTGAACGCTTGCCAATATGAACCTCCAACCTGCTGCAAGACGGGGGCTCCCTGTCCTGTGCCTATGCAGAGGGGGACACAAAGGGGCATAGAGGAGAACACACGGGGACACAAGAGGGACTGGGAGGACACAGGAAGACACAACAGGTACAAGGGGGCATGAGGTACAAAGGGGGCATAATCCACACGATGCCCCTTCACCATGGATGTACCAGGTTTAGTATATATATTTTCCTCCTTGTTTTAGTCCTCTAGACCCAGGGGCATCTTATAGTCAGGAGTGTCTTATAGTCTGAAAAATATGGTATCAACTTATAGGCCGGGAACAAAGTTTAGAGTCAATGAAACACATTTTTTCAGTAGATAAAATAAATATATATACACAGATCTGTACATCAGTCCTGAAAGAGGGACAAATGAGGAGGAAAGAGGGACAGAGGGACTGTCTCTAAAAGAGGGACAGTTGGGAGCTGTGGGGTGGTCAGTGTGATGCTAGGAATATGAGCTGATTGTATGGGATTTGTTTACATTTTTTTTAACGCTGATGTAATCGAGTTTGACCAATAAGAAACAAGGATGAGAGTATAGGGGCAGGAAAAGGGGGAATGGCACGTGGGATTTTAACGGTTGAAGGGCACGATTCTTTGTAAAGGTTGCACACATGCTAGATTTTGTTGGTGGGAAAGATCTTTCAGAAATGTAGCTTTAGCACAAGAGTCCTCTGATGCCGGGGGCGGGTGAGTATCCTGTTCAGTCAGTAATCACACATCTGTTAGGCTTATGTAGTAGTTTCTCATTCCATGTGCAGCCCCCTCTCATTCTACATGCAGCAGCCCTCTCATTCCACATGCAGCAACCACTTCTTATTCCACGTGCAGCAGCCCCCTCTCACCCCATGTGCAGCCCTTCTCTTACCCCATGTGCAGCCCTTCTCTCACCCCATGTGCAGCCCTTCTCTCACTCCATGTGCAGCCCTTCTCTTCCATATATAACATGCATGTTTAGCAGCCCTACTCTATCAGGTCCCTTGGTTGGCAGCCCCCCTGTTCCATGAGTTGCTCATTTGCAGCCTCATTCTTCCATTTAAAGCCTAATCCCTTTAGGCAGCAGCAGCCCTAGGCTAGGCCTATAAACCCTGTAGAGAGGCTCATACACATCCATGCCTTGTTTTCCATCATCCCTGTGCTCTGTAAAGCTTACTCGTATTTCTATGTGTATTAAAGTGTAACTGTCAGGCATAAAATCAAAAATCAATTCTCTATTTTTATCTGGTAAACAAGTAATACGGATGCTAACCAGGCAATCCAAAAGTTAAAATCACTATTACTTTTCTTGTTGATAAATGATCATTCCCCAGTTCACCTGACTCATTTGGTACACACAAAATTTGGTACACAAAAAGGAAGTTGCAGGGCATGCTGGGTTGTCCTTTTTTGCTTCTCTACTTCCCCTCAGACCTAACTAATGCAGCGGCTGATTGGCTGAAGCCTCTTTCCCTCCTGTTTTCCCCTCCCACACCTCTGTTCCTCTCTGATTGGCCAATATTTCTCATGCTGAGACATTGCACTTTCTATAGTGGAGGGCGGGTAATGCATACACAATAGGGCTGAGGAGAGTAAGGGAGGACATGACATCAGGATTGGCATCAAAACAGCCACATTTAAAATGGGAAATGCTAAGAAGGATTTTCTCTTTTTTTTTACTGTAGAAAAATCACTAAAATTAAAACGTGGACAGTGACATACATATGTTATGTAAGTAGAGCAAGTATTTATCTACTTATATATGTATTTTTTTTTCTGAGATAGTAGGGCTGACAGCTCCTCTTTAAGTGGTATTTATGTGAGGACATGTCCCATTAGAGGGGTATAAAGAGGCTGACCTGTAATCCGTGTCTTTCTCTCTGTTGCAGGATTGATCATGTTGATTGGCTGGTTGCAAGGGAAGCCTCTCCTCAGCATGTTTACCATCGGTGTCAGGTATGACTGCACAAGTGTCCTGTCAGACTAATCTGTGCCCAGTGGCTGCCTGACAAGTGTCTCGTGCTGCACAGCTTGCCTTACATATTATCTATGCTCAGACTTCTTAGCGAGAGAACTGTGTCAGCAGGCCGCAGCCCCTCAGGGTCGGAATCCCTCTCGGCAACTACAGCCTCTGTGAACTGCGATACTCTATTGTTAAACTTGTCTAAAAGAGCTATAGGGCCCATTCCCACTTCACAAGTGATTTCAGCTTCATCTAAGCAATTTGCTGAAATGCAAACACGTTGCCTGCAGCTTTTTCTGAGCGATTAGCGTTTTAATGCTACGTATAGGAGCACTGATAAATCACTCTGGAAGCGCTGGCCTGTTTTTACAGCAATTTTCCAGGGATTTTACCTATCAAACCTTGCACTTTACTCACAAAACACCTCTTTATTTCCTGTGCAGATGTCATTTCCTGTTTATGGAAGGCAGACACAACTTATTGAACTAGAAATAGCAAAGCTCTAATCGCTGAAAAAATGCTTGAACACTCCCAAAAAATCGCTCAGTGTTTGCGGTTGCGTTTAGCGATTTCCAGTGTGAGTGGGCCCAAACTTGCACATAATAAATCTCTAACAATAACTGTCACGTTCTGTGAAGGTAGATAGGCCCAGAGAGAGTCTGATTGCCGGTAATCTGCAGTATCACCGGAATGCAGATATATATCTGATTATAAGTGAGCTGCAGTCTCACCGACAATCCGATATATTAACTAACCTCTGGCACCTAAAGAGTGTAGTGATTGGTGCAACAGTAACACTAGAGGACTAGGCCTCAGTACAGCAAGGCGTACTGTACAAATTCCTTCCGCAGCCCAAGCTCTCCTAGACAGAAGGAGTCGGGCAGCCAGCAGGAAGGATATACTGAAAGTAACCCTAAATAGGAAGGGTCACTGTCAGTGCGAGGAACCGCCTCTGACAGCAAGGTCGGTTCTCGAGGTCGGACAGGCCAGGTCGTACACACACAGGCAAATAAGGTACAATATCAGGAGGCTAAGGCGGAGTCTAAGAGCGAGCCGGGGTTCGGCAACAGGAGATCAGAAATATCAAGGTACAGTATCACAAGTTCAGAGGCGAAAACGAGAGACAAGGCAAGGTCGGCAACAGGAGATAAGATCGGCAGAAGTACAAGAGGATGAGGCAAGAGCAAGGTCAGAAACAGGCAAAAAGGTCAAAGGCACAGATAAATCACAATGGTATGGTCTTCCAGTACTTATATATTGGCCGCACCAATATATAGGTATACTGTGGATCCGAGAGCTAACACGGGTGTGATCGCTACAGCGGACACAGAATACTGACAGTCTGCTGCTTAAATGCAGACTGTCACTTCAGCAATCTCCACCCCCCCCCGATGACGTCAGAAAAGGGGCGGCAACTGTCCCGGCAATCTGCTCATGGGATCCTCCTTCTCAGGGCATAAAGGGCGTGACGCTCCGTGCGTGCGCGCGTTGCCCTGCCCTGCTGAGACATGCTCCTAGTGACCCGTTGAGCGGAGGAGGAGGCCGCCGGGACAGACCGGAAGTTCGGGGTCCCGATGACGTCAGCCGCGAGCGCGGCGTTCGTACTACCGCTGGCGGTGGGGGTGAGTCCATGCCTGACATTACCCCTCCCCTGAGGCGTGGTCTCCGAACGCGCCAATGAAGGTCTATCAGGATTAGTATCATGAAATTCTCGTATGAGTTCCTGTGCATGAAATTGATGTGCTGGTACCCAGGATCTCTCCTCCGGGCCATAACCCTTCCAATGAACCAGGTATTGAAGAGAATTCTGAACAAACCGGGAATCCAGAATTCTCTCAACCTCATATTCAGGTTCACCGTCAACAAGCACAGGAGGAGGACCAGAGTCCGCATGTACTGCGGGTTTCAGTAATGACACATGAAATGTTCTTACTCCCCGCATTGACTGAGGTAATGTCACTTGATAAGATACCCGATTGATCCTTTTAGCTATAGGATATGGACCTATAAATTTAGGTCCCAGTTTTGCTGATGGCTGTCGTAAGGCGATGTGCCGAGTAGAGATCCAGACAAGATCTCCGGGAGAAAACTCCCACTCGGGAGAACGCCTTCGGTCAGCCTGTTGTTTCTGGACCGACACTGTTTTCTTTAAATTATTATTAACCTCCCTCCAAAGAGATCTTAGCGTCTCTTGCCAGACCTCCAGAGCAGGGAAAGGTGAGGTCCTGACAGGGAGTGATGAAAACCTTGGGGACCTTCCATTGACAATTTGAAAAGGTGAAAACCCTGAGGAAGAACTCCGAAGATTATTATGGGCAAATTCAGAATATGGTAAGTACTGAACCCACTCCGTTTGATTGTCAGCCACATAACATCGGAGATACTGTTCCAAGGACTGATTCATTCTCTCCGTTTGCCCATTGGTCTGGGGATGAAACCCAGAAGAAAAGGAGAGGGTGATTCCCAGTGCCTTGCAAAATTCTCTCCAGAATTCCGAAACGAACTGCACCCCCCTGTCAGATACTATGTTTTCAGGAACCCCGTGAAGACGAAGAACGTGGATTACGAAAAGGTCAGCAAGTTCTTTAGCGGAAGGAAGTTTCTTCAAAGGTACAAAATGGGCCATTTTAGAGAATCGGTCAACAATGACCCAGATCACCGTATTACCGTCCGAGGGTGGTAACTCCCCCACAAAATCCATGGATACATGAGTCCAGGGCTCGGAGGGTATGGGCAGCGGCTGGAGGGTACCCACCGGAGATACACGTGAGGGTTTACTCCGTGAGCACACTGAACAAGATACAACAAAATCCTCGACATCACTCCTCCAAGAAGGCCACCAGACGCTCCTGGACAATAATTCTCTAGTTCGAGCCACTCCAGGGTGACCAGCTAGCTTATGAGCATGAAAGAATTGAAGTATTTGTAATCTGAACTGTAACGGTACAAACATGAGATCGGACGGTTTCCCTGCAGGACTATCCTGTTGGTAGGGAAGCAGAACAGATGCAATATCCTCCATAGAGTCTATACTGGCTAACACCACCTTCTCGGATAAAATTGGCTCTGGTTCGGAGGGCAGTACTGATTCAATGTCAAAGCATCGTGAAAGAGCATCAGCCTTGATATTTTTACTTCCAGGTTTGAACGTGATGATGAAATCAAACCTAGAAAAGAATAAAGACCACCGTGCCTGTCTGGGATTTAACCTCTTAGCCCCCTTCAGATATTCCAAGTTCTTATGATCTGTATAGACCGTAATAACATGTTCCGCCCCCTCCAGCCAGTGTCGCCACTCTTCAAAAGCCAATTTTACAGCCAATAGCTCCCTGTTCCCAATATCGTAATTTCTCTCTGCCTCAGAAAATTTTTTCGAAAAAAAAGCGCAAGGGTGAAGTCTCCCTTGTGATCCGGAGTACTGTGACAAGACTGCCCCAACCCCAATTTCTGATGCGTCTACCTCCACGATGAATGGCCTGGATGAATCGACATGGTGCAAAATGGGAGCAGAACAAAAAGCAGTTTTAAGACTCGAGAAAGCAGAAATGGCTTCAGGAGACCAATTGTTAACATTAGCCCCTTTCTTAGTCATGTCAGTAAGGGGAGCTACCAGAGCAGAGTACCCCTTTATAAATTTCCTGTAATAGTTAGCA
Source organism: Hyperolius riggenbachi (assembly GCF_040937935.1). Classification (NCBI taxonomy): domain Eukaryota; kingdom Metazoa; phylum Chordata; class Amphibia; order Anura; family Hyperoliidae; genus Hyperolius; species Hyperolius riggenbachi. The sequence goes on from NC_090656.1 coordinate 9,390,062, forward strand.
AAACCCAGAAAACGTTGTAAAGCTTTTAGACCAACTGGTTGCGGCCAGTCCAAAACTGCCGCAACTTTACTGCTATCCATAGCTAACCCAGATCTGGAAATGATATAGCCAAGAAATGGAACTTCATTGATCTCAAACAAACATTTTTCCAACTTGGCATATAATGAATTCTCCCGTAACTTTTGTAATACATATTGGACCTGAGACCTATGCTCCTTGATATTGCGAGAAAAGATCAGAATATCGTCCAAATAAACGACCACAAATTTCCCCACCACCTCCCTAAAAATGTCATTAACTAATTCTTGGAAAACAGCGGGGGCATTACACAGACCGAAGGGCATGACTAGGTATTCGTAATGCCCATCCTGAGTATTAAATGCCGTCTTCCATTCGTCACCCTGTCTGATTCTGACCAGATTGTAAGCTCCCCTGAGATCTAGTTTAGTGAAGATCTGGGCACCTGTGACCTGAGAAAAAAGGTCATCAATCAGGGGAAGTGGGTAACGGTTCTTTATCGTTATGGCATTAAGGGCTCGATAGTCGATGCAGGGACGCAGCCCCCCATCTTTTTTCTTCACGAAGAAGAATCCTGCCCCCGCGGGAGATCTAGAGGGTCTAATGAACCCCTTATCTAAGTTCTCCTGAACGTACTCCCTCATGGCCACCTTTTCAGGTCCTGTGAGATTATAAAGATGACCTCTAGGGGGCATGGTTCCTGGTCTAAGCTCGATTGGGCAATCATAAGGCCTGTGAGGAGGTAGTGAATCGGCCGATCGAGGACAGAACACATCGGCAAAGGAGCTATAAGGCTGAGGTAAACATTGCGGAGTTAAGTGAGTGGCACGAAGAGGGCATTTTGATATGCAGTGCTTCTGACAGTAGGATGACCAAGACAGCAACTGACCAGAAGCCCAATCGATCTGTGGAGAATGTAGCCGTAGCCAGGGAAGCCCCAGTATAATCGAGCAAGAAGGCATTCTGATAAGGTAAAATCGTAATTTTTCACAATGTAATACCCCAACGGTACAGATTAATTCAGGAGTAATAGAGACAGGTTGACTACCTTGTAATGGGGAATCGTCAATTGCAGTGACTATAATGCGTTTCTCAAGAGGAACCACTGGAATGCCTAATTTAAGTGCTAAATTAAAATCCATAAAATTGGCTGCGGCGCCCGTATCAACAAAGGCCTGCAGTGCAATGTTTTGTTTGTCCCAAGAAATGGAAATAGGAAATAGGATTTTATCTTTTGGAGGTATGGAATTCTCGCCCAGGGTAGTACCCCCGACTAACCCTAGGCGGAGAAGTTTTCCGGCTTCTTGGTACAAACAGAGGCGATATGACCTTTGTCCCCACAATATAAGCACAAACCCTCCTTCCTCCTTCTTAATTTCTCTGTCTCAGATAATTTAGAGTGACCCAGCTGCATGGGCTCCTCAGTAGAAGAGGAAGAGGCAAAACTTGTGGAAGGCTGTGAGCGCATGAAGGGTCGTTGCCTGGTAGACCTGTGAAACCGTACTCTGCGGTCTATCTTGATAGCAAGACTTATAGCCTCATCTAAAGTTCTAGGTTCAGGATGACTCAACATTAATTCTGACACAGAATCAGACAACCCTGTTAGGAAGCGATCCAAGAGAGACTGCGCCTCCCACCTGGTGGAAAATGACCATTTGCGGAATTCTGCAGCATAGATTTCCACTGAGTTCTGACCCTGTTTGAGTCTTTTTAGTCTCCTCTCAGCGGTGGCGGAAGTATCTGGATCGTCATATACGACCGCCATGGCTTCGAAAAAATTCTCTACAGAGGTAAGTGCCTCATGACCCACGGGTAAACTGTAGGCCCATGTCTGTGAGTCTCCTTGCAAAAGGGTTTTTATGAGCGTGACCCTTTGCAATTCAGAACCAGAGGAAATGGGACGCATTTGAAAATATGATTGACACCGATCCCGGAAATTACGGAAATCGGAGCGTTCCCCTGAAAACAACTTGGGTAACGACATTTTGGGTTCAACTGGCAAAACAGGAGTGGGATTAACTGGTGCCTGCAGGTTTTGCACAACTTCTGCTAGACGGTTAAGCTGGACCTGTTGATCTTTAACGGTCTGGTTTAATTGAGCGACGGCTGTCGTCAAGTTGTTAACCTGCTGGACCAGAGCATCCATATTATTGGTCCGCTGTACTGTCACGTTCTGTGAAGGTAGATAGGCCCAGAGAGAGTCTGATTGCCGGTAATCTGCAGTATCACCGGAATGCAGATATATATCTGATTATAAGTGAGCTGCAGTCTCACCGACAATCCGATATATTAACTAACCTCTGGCACCTAAAGAGTGTAGTGATTGGTGCAACAGTAACACTAGAGGACTAGGCCTCAGTACAGCAAGGCGTACTGTACAAATTCCTTCCGCAGCCCAAGCTCTCCTAGACAGGAGTCGGGCAGCCAGCAGGAAGGATATACTGAAAGTAACCCTAAATAGGAAGGGTCACTGTCAGTGCGAGGAACCGCCTCTGACAGCAAGGTCGGTTCTCGAGGTCGGACAGGCCAGGTCGTACACACACAGGCAAATAAGGTACAATATCAGGAGGCTAAGGCGGAGTCTAAGAGCGAGCCGGGGTTCGGCAACAGGAGATCAGAAATATCAAGGTACAGTATCACAAGTTCAGAGGCGAAAACGAGAGACAAGGCAAGGTCGGCAACAGGAGATAAGATCGGCAGAAGTACAAGAGGATGAGGCAAGAGCAAGGTCAGAAACAGGCAAAAAGGTCAAAGGCACAGATAAATCACAATGGTATGGTCTTCCAGTACTTATATATTGGCCGCACCAATATATAGGTATACTGTGGATCCGAGAGCTAACACGGGTGTGATCGCTACAGCGGACACAGAATACTGACAGTCTGCTGCTTAAATGCAGACTGTCACTTCAGCAATCTCCACCCCCCCCGATGACGTCAGAAAAGGGGCGGCAACTGTCCCGGCAATCTGCTCATGGGATCCTCCTTCTCAGGGCATAAAGGGCGTGACGCTCCGTGCGTGCGCGCGTTGCCCTGCCCTGCTGAGACATGCTCCTAGTGACCCGTTGAGCGGAGGAGGAGGCCGCCGGGACAGACCGGAAGTTCGGGGTCCCGATGACGTCAGCCGCGAGCGCGGCGTTCGTACTACCGCTGGCGGTGGGGGTGAGTCCATGCCTGACAATAACTTAAAGCAAATTTGTAGCATATAAAAAGATCCTTCCCTGTCCTGTCTTGGTGTCCACGTTCCAGCGCTGTCCCCGTACAAATTTGCCACCTCCGAGAGTTCCCGGAAACACGCGTGGTGTCCCCAAGTGCTTTCAAAGACGGCCAACTTCATACTGCGCATGCGACTGAGGAAAATATTCTACCATTAAATCAGGAGTATCAAACTCAAATACAAAAGTGGGGCAAAAATGAGCTCTGAGACCAAGTCGTGGGCCAAACTCAATGTCTGGTGGCCACCCCTCTCCCTTATAAAGTTGATAGCGCCCCTCCATCCCCTATACAGTTCCCTGATGTCTAATGCCTCCTCCCTCCCCAATACAGCTTTTTTTTTTTTTTCCAGACCTAAAATTTCCGGGTGCAGTTCTGCAACCATTATAAGTCAGGTGCTACTTAGTGTGAAAGTACCGTATTTGCCGCCGTATAAAACACATTTTTTCTCTCCAAAAAAATTGGGAGAAAAAGTCCATGGCTGACGCAGGGAATCCCGGACTAATGAACACCCGCCGATACGAACCGTTGACTCGCAGCGTCGTCGGGGCCTCCCTGCATTGTCCCCTGTGTGCCTCTGTCTCCCCGTGTGTGTCCCTGGCTCCGCCTGTGTATCTGTTTTCCCCGTGTGTGTCCTCTCCCCCTGTGTCTCCTTCCCCCCCCCCCCTCCTTGTTTCCTGCTCCCCCTGTGTATAATTAGCAGTGTAGTGGGAGTGTCTCTCCCCCTAGTGACGACTTCTGCTGATGACGCGATCGGCAGAAGCCAACACTAGAGGAGCAGTGCAGGACAGGAGAGGTCTGCGATCCCTGCGGGAGCTATGGATTGGGTGAGAGACGCACCTACTACACTGCTAATTATACACCCCGGGAGGGGGAGGGAGCAGAGACACAGGGGGAGCCGACACACATGGGAGAAGCGGACACACAGGGGGAGCCGGGGGGGACACACTTGGGATATAAGGGGAAAGAGAAGGGGACACACTAGGGACAGAAGGGGACACAGGAGGACACCAATTGGGGGAGAAAATCTACAAGACGCTCCTGGGACATGGACGCACCAGATTTGGTATTTATACAGATATATATTTTTTCCCTGGTTTTGCCCTCTAAACCTAGGTGCGTCTTATATTCCGAAGTGTCTTATACGGGGGCAAATACGGTACATAATACAGTATTCACAAAGGAAAGAAATTCTTTCAAAATTTGCCTGAAATTACATATGTACAGGCCGTACGAGTCTCAGTTTGCAGTTTCCAAGGGTAGTAAAATGGCTTGGCTTTCTACTCTCAAACCACCAATCAGACCTTGCTGTGTGACAAGCCGATCGGGTGTGACATGTTCCCTCTGAACGCCAAAGGGAAACCTGTTCTGTGCAGTCTAAGGACTAGAAGGTCAGAGGTTGGGGCCTCACAATTATCTCTAGCTACTTGGCTGAAGGATAACATCAGACATGCTGGACTTGTGAGTGGACCTGTCAATCAAAGCAAGTCTGCTTCTTAAAAGATCTAATTAGAGGGCGACCATGCTGCTATAGAAACTTGTGTCATCAAAATTGGCAGCTGCTGATCTCAGACTAGAGAACACAAAGTTTGCAGGTGACTTAATTGCAAGTACCTTATATACTCGTGTATAAGCCTAATTTTTTAGCACAAAAATGTGTTGAAAAGTTACCCCCTCGGCTTATATGCGAGTCAGTGGAGCACAACGGATGGTGGAGAAGGTTTTGTTACTGGCAGAGGAGTGTAAGGATTGTGCACTAGTGATCCTGCTCTTACCAGCTGGCTCCCTGCTGTGCCCCCCATCCCCTGCAACATGATGTGCAGAGTGCGCTGCTCAGGACTACCTGTGTCCCCCGGCTTGTGGAGCGGAGCGTGCAAGCAACGTGTCAGCGGTGCAGTGATCGGGGATTCTTCCTGTGTGGCAATCACTGTGTCTCATATCTATGATGCCATCTAGTGGTGTCTTGAGACACAGCTGTATCATCATTGGGGCACACCTGGCCATGGGGAGGGGGACTATATTGGGGAGGGGGCTTATACATGACTCAATCACTGGTTTCTGAGGGAAAAGTGGGTACCTCGGCTTATACATGGGTCGGCTTATATGCGACTCTGCGAGTATATACGGTATGTTTTTTACTGTTCTAGTTACAGCAAAGGCCCCATTTTCTGGAACTCAGGCAATCGTAAGTTTCAACTAACCGACAGGCCTGAGGGGATAACAGGTTTTGAGGCTTAATAAATACTTACCGAGCCTCCAGGGATGTCTAGCAGCCTTTCTGAATCACCTAGCGGCTTCCGGTGTCTGTGTAACACAAGTCGGTGTGTCACATGACCCGATGCGGGTCAGCTGACACGCTGGCTTCTGTGCACGGGGGAAGCTGGAAATCCGCAAGGAGCAGTTACTTGAACTGTGTACACATACGCTGTAACTGTCCATTGGTGTCCAGACTTGATCCCTCAGGCGACAGTTTGGGGGTTTTGTGCAGAACAGATACGTTGCTGGGCACCCAAGCGACGCATTCTGTTGCTATTGAAAGGTGACAAGGTACAGTACAACGCAGTAGCTTACATAGGACAGGTTAAGGAGGGGAACAATCCAGCCAGGGCTGAGGCAGAGGCACGGGAGGCGCCTGCCTCTGGGAGAAGAGCTCAGAGGGTGCACCTGTGCCCCCCCCCCCATATCCTGACATTCCAGGGTATTTGGAAGAGGAGTGTACTGGAAAAGTTACTCGCCTCTGTGTATTGGTGGAATCGCTCTTCATCCTGTCATAGTGTCTCCTGTCTATGACTCCCTCTAGTGGCATCTCTCATTACGTGGCAGGCTGAAGAGAGATCCAGGCAGCGCCAAGAGACGAGTATGTGTATTATCATTGGCTATCTATACTGGGGGGGGGGGGGCTACCTAATATGCGGGGCACATTTGGCTATCTATACTGAGGGGGAGAGGTTACATAATACAGGGGACACATTTGGCTATCTATGCTGTGGAGGGTGCTACCGAATGCGGGGGGAGGGGGGGGGAGGGGCGCAAATATCTTTGCTGGGTAGGGGGGCTACTATGTACGGGAGAACATCTAAGCATCTATACTGGGGAGGGAGGCTACCTAATACTGGTGGCACATCTGGATACCTATACTGGGGGCACATCTTTTTTTACTGGGGGCGGGGGCAATATCTACCGGGGGCACATCTACTACCAGGCCACCTATGCTGGAGGGGGGAGGGGGGTGAGGATGCACTTTGGAATCTCTGCCTCTGGTTCTGGAGAATCTGGTCCCGACTCCCGAACCTAAATCCAGAACTCCAGATTTTTTGATGATGCATCAGGGCAGATATAAACATTCTCGATTCTTGGCAAAGACCACCCAAGCAGTCGGTGCTGTTGTCTAGCATGTGTATGAATCTATGTCCCCAGTTAGAAATCTTTAATACTGCGGAGAGGAGGAGCTGGTTGTGCTGAGAGTAGTGAATGTCGCAACTTTGTTTGCTCACTCAGCTATCATCAATTTATTGTAAACAATAAATGTTTAAATGTTTTCTGGGAGACGTAGTTCTGTGATCCACATGTATCTGCTCAAACGTGTCCTCTCCAGCGTGCGTTATCATACCTACCTTCACTTCCACCTACACAATATTAAGGCCTGTACTCATTGGGAGATGGATCGGGAACGCCCAGCGACGCAAGGCAATGACCAAGCGTTCCCCAATCCATCTTCCTACCCACAGGAACACGCGTGAAACTGCAGACATGATTGTTCGCACAAAAAAACGCTGGTGGCGGGAATAATCACAACTTGGGTACATAGCTGTTAGGGTGCTGGGGTACTGTTGACCTCCCCACTGCGGTACGGACTACCTGAGCACAGAGTCTAAGTGACCACGGGTCTTCACTCACAACCCCTTGAGGGGGAAAAAGGACCACAACCCCTTGAGGGGGAAGTGGATACTTAGCTGCCTAGTGCCCACCAGGTTGCGCTCAGAATAATCCCACAGTGGTTTGGAGAACAGAAGACACTGTTGTGAGGAGAAGACAGGTGCAGGACTTCAAGGCGGAGTTCAGTAACAAGCCAAAGGTCGGGGCAGGCGGAGCAGGTTCAGTAGTCGAGGTCACAAGCCAAAGGTCGGGGCAGGCGGAGATCAGAGAATAGTCGAGGTCACAGGCCGGGGTCAAATCAGGAATCAATCGGGATAATAGACCAGAGCAATAGCACAACGCCACAAACTGTTAGAACCAACAGCACTGCCATTGAGGGCAGTGCTGCTTATATACTGTGGAAGATTGATCTTGGTGCCAGAATTAACGCCTGCCCATGCGCAGTGTGCAACGCTCTGTGCGCGCAATAATCTGCGCACGCGCGCGCAACTGTTTGTGCGCGTACAGCGTAATGCCGTACGCCGTAAACCATGCAGAGGGACTACAAGACTCAGTGTGTTCGCGCGCGCGGAAAGACGCACGCACGCAACCTCTGATGCCTGCCAGGAAGGTGAGTGTGACAATAGCTTTATGGTACGGAGTGGAGTTCTCGAGGGGGGGACAATACGTTTGCCGTTTTGCAGAATTTTCTTTGATATGTTCTTTTTCTGCTGCTCCTCTGGAAATGATTTAATTAAAAAACAAATCCCATGTTCTCCTTGTAGCTTAGCCGTGGCTGCAATTCCTGAAGGCCTGCCCATAGTCGTCACCGTGACGCTAGCCCTCGGGGTGATGAGGATGGCCAAGAAGAGAGTCATTGTCAAGAAGCTGCCAATCGTGGAGACACTGGGTACCGTATTACAACTGTTGGTTTTGGAGATTGTTGTCTTTATAGGTCATCGAGCTGGGAGGATGGCAACTGAAATAAATCCAAGTTTATTCTTTCATTATTAAAATGCTATGGAAAAGAAAAGTTTGCTTTCTTAAAACAGAAAGAATTTGCGATAATTCAGGTTGGAGTGAGCTTGAGATGTCTCCCAGGCACCACTGCTGAATATATGCAAATTAACCATTGTTACCCTTAGAAGCTAAACACACCTCCAGAACCACTGGAATGCAATGATGTGTCAGTTTAATTTGTACAGAACCACAATAATCCAACATGCATACAGACTGTTTCGGACTGATTGATCCTCATCTGTGCATGGCATGAATTAATGTGACTCTGTGGGGTAGGACTTGAAACACCGAGAGTTACAGACTAACCAGCAAGCTCACAGTGAACCAGAACTTATTGGAGTGTGTAAGGGGCTACAATGGACCAAAAAGAGGGCTTTTTGGACCATTGTAGCCCCTAACACACTCCAGTGAGTTCTGGTTCACCATGAGCTTGCTGGTTAGTCTGTACTTCTTTCATTATTTAAACCCACATTGAACCCAAGTTAAAAATAAAATACACACCACAGGACTAGCGCTGGCTAGATCAGCACTATCCTGCATTTCTCAACTCTCCTGCCTTTATTTTATCATACAAAATTGCCACTGTTTTGGGAACTAGGACCACGGTGCCACAGTCCATTGGAGGGAAGCTAGGTTGTGCATGCATACTCGTCCACTACCTAATATTAATTTGTGGGAGGAGCCGGGAACAGTTGAAACTAGGTAGCAGTATCATGGTCCTAGTTGCGAAGAGAGTGATAGGCGCCGGGGGAAGGAGGCGGCTTTGTGCGCCGCTACAGTGACAGGAAGTGTGAGCAGTGCAGGGTGGTGCTGAACTAGTCGGTACTTACCCTGCTGTGTTTTTCTTTTTAATCATTTCGTTTTTTGTTTTTTTTTATAACTTTAAAGGACAACTGAGGTGACGTGTGACATGATGAGGTAGACATGTGTATGTACAGTGCCTAGCACACAAATAACTAGGCTGTGTTTCTTTTTTTCTTTCTCTGCCTGAAAGTGTTAAATATCAGGTATGTAAGTGGCAATTTCTGTCTGGATCTGGACTGGGTCAGACTACAGTGTGACCCTCACTGATTAAGAATTACAGCCATGAAATCCTTTCCTAGCAGAAAATGGTTTCTGAGAGCAGATAAGAGATAAAAAGGGTCAATTGTTTATAGATTTTTAGCTCTGACATACTTCAATGAATGTGTCATTGAGCAGAAACAATGAAACAGTAAAAACATAAAAAGTAGATTTAAATATAAAATAGAACTGTGGGATATCTAAAAAGTCATTTCTAGGAGGAGGAGGATAGGTACAATTGTTTATCTCATTAGTTTATTTTCACCTCGGGTGCCCTTTAAATGTGTGTTTCTACACATGTATCTGGGACCTGGGAAGCTGCCACAGGTTCCTCTTATTTGTACAGGCTTTCCACCCATGAGTCATCTCTAGTGTAAATTGTCTCTGTGTAACAATACATAATAAAAGTATGTGAAAGAATGGATGAACACTATACAAACTTAATAAAACAGATTGAACAAACAAACAATAAAACATAATAAATACAATATCCACTCACAATGAATGGGCTTCAATGTTTCATATAAAAGAACATCGCTAACAACAGTGCTGAGGAAAACGCAACAAAATAGCCGAGATTCTGCAACAAATAGGACATTACCATCCAATCAGTGATGTGAGCACAGTGCAACCAAACTTGTGACTGTGAGAGATGATTCCTAGGGCACTTTGAGAATACCGGTATATCCTCAAATGTTCTACCATTAAAGATGACTTTTATTCCAAACTGTTTGTCTTTCCAGTATAAACCTGTTTTGGAATATGATTTACAGTTTAAAAAGAGAGGAAAGAAGATTATATAAGTAACTGGTGAATCTTCTCGTAGTTCCTGCCACATCCTGCAGTAGTTTGTGTCTATGCCCCGTGTTCTGACTCGGCTATGCTGGCAGTGAGTGTAGATATTACAGAGACAGCTTACTCTGTGTGTGTGACTGACCTGTAATAGTATGGCTCACTCCTTTACAGTCTCATCAGACAGCTTAACTCGATCAAATTGACACGAAGAAAGGTCTAAGTGTTTATTCTTCACACTCCAGATCTTGTAAATGAACAATTCGATAGGTAAAAGACGATACTTTGATCAGGTACAGAGAGACTTCTGCATACAATCATGTACTGGCATAAAATGGCCCCTCATAGCAGAGTGGGAGGAGTTAAGCATCACAAGTCTAACTACAGGAGCTGAGAAGGGGAAAATTATACAGTACAATAAATCTCTGCATTAGCAAACAAAGATAATGGACAGTAGGGGGCAGCAGAGTGTCAACACAGATCAATAAAAATAAATCACAAAGACATGGGACATGACACTCCCCGCCTGAAATCTTTTAGATTTCACAATACACAAAGTATTATTACACTAAAGTTCTTGGAATAACTGTCCAATCCATGGGTCTGGTGATCTGAAAAACAAGAAACATAACACAGTGCAATGGTAAACAGCACCAACTATAAAGTCTATGGCGAAAACTTGAGGCCAATAGTCAACAAAGGTAAGTTGTGAAACACTTTGAAGAAACCCATCTTCAGGCTGGGGAAGCCGCACTTGGCCAAACTTCCACCACCCCATTGTAATCCAAGTCGAGAAGTATACAAGTGTTCAAATAAAGTCATGACATAGTTTGTGGAGTTAAACTCCGCCCCTTGAGTTATATTGGGAGACAAAGTCCTTTCATGCAATTTTTTCTTTTGGCAAAAGAAGCACCAACTCAGAAACTGGGCGAAAAAAGGTTCGTGTTGAGCCTCCTTTTGTTACCTTGACCTCCACCTTTCGAATTTTCCCATCCTCACTGGGCACAACTTTGGTGATAAGTCCCATTGGCCAATCGTTGCGATGGGCTTCCTTATCCCTTAGAAGAACAAGATCACCTTCCTGAAGGTTAGTCTTTGGTGTCTGCCACTTGTGACGACCTTGAAGCATGTACAGATATTCAGTCTTCCAGCGGTGCCAGAACACATTGGAAAGATGTTGTACCTGTTTCCATTGGCATTTGTAAATGTCTTTGCTGTTGAAGTTTTCCAGGGGAGCTGCAGCATTTCCAACCTTTTGGGTAAGAAGTGTGGCTGGAGTAAGAATTGTTGGGCAGTCCGGGTCAGAGGAGACTGGAATAAGCGGTCTGGCATTGATTATAGCAGATACTTCCGCAAGTAAGGTAATCAAAGTTTCATGTGTAAGATGTGAGGATTTGAGATCTAGTAGCATCGAATCAAGGATTTTGCGTGAGAGACCTATCATCCGTTCCCAGGATCCTCCCATGTGAGATGAATGTGGGGGGTTGAACACCCAAGTACAACCGTTGTTAGACAGGAAATTGTCTAATTGAAGTTCCTTGCAAGCTCCCACAAAGTTAGTACCACAGTCAGACCTCAGTTGTTTGCTGGGTCCTCGGATGGAAAAGAATCTTCGGAGAGCATTAATGAAACAGGAAGAATCCATGGATTCGATCACTTCTATATGTACTGCTCTGACACTGAGGCAGGTGAACAACACAGCCCAGCGTTTGCTGTTTGCGACTCCACCCCGAGTCTTTCGTGCAACAACTGACCATGGGCCAAAGACGTCAACTCCCACATAAGAAAAAGGTGGATCTGTGCTCAATCTGTCAACTGGGAGATTTGACATCTGTTGTTGTTGATGTTTTCCTCTTAACTTGTGACACTTGACACATTTATACAGCACAGAAGAAACAGCTCTCTTCATTCCAACTATCCACAGACCAGCTGATCTGATGGCGCCTTCTGTAAATTGTCGGCCTTGATGTTTCACTCGCTCATGATAATGTCTGATCAACAGGGTGGTGATATGGTGGTGTCCTGGTATTATGATGGGGTGTTGTTCCTTGGTACTTAGCTCAGATTTTTCTAAACGACCACCCACTCTTAGCAGGTTCTGGTGATCGACTATTGGGTTCAGTTCAAGGAGGACACTGCACTTAGGCAGATTAACACCCTTTGTGATATTGTCAATCTCCTGACAGTATGTTTCTTGTTGTACACTCTGAATGATAACTTCTTCAGCATGTTGCATTTCTGTGACTGTAGGGTGTTGTTTACAGATATGCCAGCCGCGACACCTTGGTGATGTATCTTTAGTAAAACAGTGAGCAATATGAATGAGACGAGCAGTAGTTCTCACGACGGACAACCAACTAGAGAAATGTTCAAAGCGATGTGACTTCAACCTTAGTTTTGGAATCACAGAAGTGTAAAGTGATGTAGTGGTTGGTCTGATTTCCTCGTCAGATGCAGGATCCACCAACTCATAAGTGCAGTTAGTAGGAATTACATAGGTATCCTCACACAAAAATCTTGGAGGTGTCAACCACACTTTGTCAAGAAGGGCTGTAGAAGACACAGGTCTGGTTCCACAATCAGCAGGATTATGGTTGGATGAAATGTAGAGCCACTGGGTAGGAGTAGAGAATCTTCTGATCCGGTCTACCCTATTGCTGACGTATACATAAAACTGTTTGGTCTGGTTGTATATGTAGCCAAGCACTACCTTACTATCAGTGTAAAAGGTAAATGAGTCAATAGAAAGGTCCATTTCATCTTTTATGACTTCAGCAATTTCCACAGCAAGCACTGCTGCACAAAGCTCAAGTCTTGGTACAGTGTGAGCCGGTTTGGGGGTTACCTTGGCTTTGCCTAAAACAAATCCGCAGTAGGGTTTATTGTTGGCCCCTGAGATCCTCAAATAGGCCACTGCAGCTATAGCTTCAACTGAAGCATCTGAGAAAATGTGGATTTCTCTTCTGGTAGCAGCTGATGGGGAGCTGGGAGCATAACATCGTGGAACTAGGATTTGCTCTAATGCTTTTAGAGATTTCTTCCACGTCTCCCACCTTTGCTGCTCTCTACTGGGTAATGTAGTGTCCCAATCTATGTTTTCAGAAGTGAACTGTCTTAATAGTATCTTGCCTTGAACAGTGATAGGAGCTATGAACCCGAGAGGATCATAGATGCTGTTCACCATGGATAAAACTCCCCGTTTGGTGAAGGGTTTGTCACAAGATGACACCTTGAATGTGAAGGCATCTTGTTTGATGTCCCAAAGCAAACCTAGGCTGCGTTGTGTGGGAGGGATATCCAAGCTAAGGTCGAGATCTTTCAAATGAATCGCATGATCCTCAGGCGGGAAGGCCTTCATTACCTCCTGGTTGTTGGAGATAATCTTATGAAGTCTGAGGTTAGCTGTAGACAGCATTTTCTGTGTCCTTGTGAGAATATTGATTGCTTCTTCACTTGAAGGTAGAGATTTAAGTCCATCATCTACGTAGAAATTCCGCTCAACGAATTGTCTGGCATCAGACCCATATTCCTTCTCCCCTTGTTGTGCTGTTCTCCTCAGTCCATAAATGGCTACAGCAGGGGATGGGCTATTGCCAAACACATGTACTTTCATCCGGTAGTCTGTGACTTCTTTAGAGATGTCATTATCCTTGTGCCATAAAAATCTGAGGTAGTTCCTATTGTCTTCCCTGACAATAAAGCAGTGAAACATTTGCTGGATATCAGCCATTATTGCAACAATTTCTTGTCTAAAGCGAACCAAGACTCCAATGAGGCTGTTGTTTAAGTTAGGCCCTGTGAGGAGCACATTGTTCAATGAAACACCTTCATGCTGGGCGCTGGAGTCAAACACCACCCTGATTTGATTTGGCTTCCGAGGGTGGTACACACCAAAGGATGGAAGGTACCAGCATTCTTCTCCTTCCCTTAGTGGTGGTGCAAGTTCAGCATGCCCTCTGTCAAATATGTTCTGCATGAAGTCTGTAAAGTGTTTTTCCATCTCTGGTTTCCGCCTAAGTGTGCGCTTTAAAGAAGAAAACCTAGCAGCAGCTTGTTGTTTATTATTTGGTAACCTCTCTCTTGGAGAGCGGAAGGGTAGTGGTGCTACCCAGCTGTTGGAGTCGTCCTGAGAAAATTCTTTTTCCATGAGACTGATGAATTCTCTATCTTCCCTTGAAGGCGCTCTTTTATTGTCTTCACTTGTTGAATTAAACACTGTTGATCCAAGGGTGTCATTCCAGGATGGAAAGGTGTTCATGTTACTCTGTTGGTCATGCTGCCAATTGCTGCAGTTCAGCTTCTCCTTCACCTGGTAATGGTGTGGACATGGCTCAAGATAAGTGTTGCGACCATTTGGCAAGATGTAGGTCTTGAATGAGGAAACATTGGTAGGCCTTTTCATTTTGTCTATGCAAACATTACCTATGACAACCCACCCTAAGTCAAGGCGCTGGGCAAATGGAGCATCGTGTGGACCATTTATTTGCTGGCGCACCTTGTGCACTCTGAGGAGGTCTCTGCCAAGCAAAAGCAGGATCTTTGCAGCTTCGTCTAGGGCAGGTATTTCACTGGCTATAGGTCTTAAGTGGGAATGATGAAAAGCAGCTTCAGGCGTAGGAATCTCTTCTCTATTAAATGGAATCTGGTTACACTCCATGAGTGTTGGTAGGGGGAGCTCAAGTTTACCCCGAAGAGAGGCTACCATCAGTCCACTGGCCCTTCTTCCAGAGACCTCAGTAATGCCGCTACAGGTTCCCAAGGTATAAGGATAAACTTCTCCTTTCACGTTGAAATGATCAAAGAGTTCTGACGTTGCTAGCGAATGATTGCTCTGATCATCAAGAATGGCGTATACTCTTAGAGTCTCTTCTGGTTGACCGCTTGGGTATACATTCACTAAACATATTTTCGCACAGGACTTGGCATGGAGATTATCACTGCAGACCTCTGTGCATGAAGATGATACTGATGTGTGAGGTCCTGTTTGAGTGGAACTCTCCCCGCCATGCGCTGTCACTGGGGAAGAATCTGCAAGCTGTGTAGGATTGAGCTGAGATGGATGGAGTGCTTGTACATGATCTTCACAGCCGCAGTCTTTGCATTTAATGGGAATTTTGCAGTCCTTGGCAAGGCGTTCTTGAAGTGGTTTCTTTCTAAAGCCAATACACTTTTTGAGGGCATGTGGTGCTTTGTGAATAGGACATAGGCGATTAGGGTCTTCAATCTTATCGCCCAGATTGCTTTCGGTTGGAGTAGTTGAAGGTGTGGGGAGGACATCAGTCTTTTTTACTGATACTGGACTTTTGCGGCTTGTATTGTCAGGGTGTAAGTGGTCAGATTTAGCGGGAGGCAGACCAGGGGTATTGAGTTGACAGTAGGAGAAGCTTGGATCATTCTTGATCTCTGCAATGTCTCTGATGAACTCACAGAAGTAAGAGAAAGGAGGAAAGGAGACTTGATACTGTCTTTTGTACCTTGACCCTAATCCAGACCACTTCTCTTGAATATTGTACGGCAGCTTGGAGACAATGGGGTTCACTCCCTGAGATGTGTCCAGGTAACTGAGGCCTGGTAGGTGAGTGTCTTGCTTAGCCAGCTGAAGTTCTAGAAGGAGGTCGCTGAGCTCCTGAAATCTCAGACTGTCTTTGCTGGATATGTTTGGAAAGTTCTTCAAACGTTTGAGCAAGGCATTTTCTATAACCTCAGGGCTGCCAAAGCTCTGCTCTAGTCGGTCCCAAGCAGCTTTGAGGCCTCCTGTAGGATTGCAGAGGTGAACTGATCTGAGTCTCTTTACACGTTCTGAAGATTGTGGGCCTAGCCACCGGATGAGAAGGTCTAGCTCTTCAGCTGCAGTGATGCCAAGATCACTAATTGCACCTTTGAAGGCATACTTCCAGGCTCTATAATTCTCCGGCTGATCATCGAACTTTGTCAGGCTTGTCTTGGTAAGCTCCCGGCGAATCATAAACCTAGCAAACTCTGACATATCTGTTCTCTCTGACTTTGGGAATGAGTTTGCAGGCTGAGTGGCATTGAATGCATTATTTGTGGAATTGTGGCGAACAGATGCTGGGATATAAGGGACTGCATAGGCATTCAGCTCAGGAGCTGGTTTAAAGTCAATAGGCCTAGTCTCATGTGAATATGGAATTGCTGGGCTGGCAGGTGTTTGATGACTTGCTGGAAAATAAGATTGCAGATAAGCATTTAAGTGCTGAGCTTGCTGAGGCCAAGGGCCTTGGTTCACTGTGGCATATGAGGAAGGATCAGGATGGCAAGTAGGTAATGTACTGTTGTGATCTTCGGTATGAGGTGGGGCAGAAGAATCAATCTTCCGTTGCTCTGGAAGAATGTTTGTATTGCGAGGCACATCTAAAGCAACCGATGGTTCACTTTGATGGTTCAGAACATAGTCTCTTGTTAGTTTAAGGGGATCCTCCTCTTGAATTTCGCTTAAAATTGTATTAACCTCATCACACTCATTGGCAGCTTGCTCTAGAACCTTCAGCCTTGCCATTGCTGTGGCGTGCGCACATTGTTGTTCCAGGATCGTTATTTCTGCCTTTTTGCGAGCTGCATCAATTTCCATTTCTGCTTTTCTTTGTGCAAAAGCAGCCTGTATTTTAAGGGCTTCGGAATCTGCACGTGCCTTTATAAGTTGCTCGCTGATACTTGAATACTTTGATGATCGTGATTTCGAGGATCGTGATTTCGATGATTGTGATTTCGATCGATTTGACTGCTTGCTGGAAACAGATGTGTGAGATTTGCGAAGTTGATTGATTTTGGCCTCTGCTTTAGACTGGATTTGTAATACTAGGCTTTCTCTTTCAGAATTCAGGATTTGAAAACTTCTTAGCTCATTTAATGCATCTTCTGTGTTTAGTCTTTGCAGAATCATAATGTAATTTTCACTTACATCTTTGTACTGTTGAAATGCTTTAGATAGCAGTCCTAGAGCTGATTCTAGGGATGACACATCATTTGTGAACTGAGATACTGAATTAGAGTGAGTCAGCACTTCTTCCCAGAAAGTTGTAACTTTTGATGAGAAACTTTGTCTAGAACTTTCTAGATTTTCTTTCACCTTCCAAGTTGGCTTAGTGAGCCTCTTTCCTGTGTCACTAGACTGCAGACTTGGATCTGTGCTTTCCTCTTGCACTGACTGGAGTTGTGCCTCACCCTCTGCAGACGACTCTTGAGACATGGTGACAGGCAGCTAGAACAGAGCAAAGGGGAAAGGCTTGTAGCTGTGTGAGGTAGTTGAGCTGTGTCAGAGCTGCAGCTGTCCTTTTCACACACACACACACAGTGATGATTTGGGCTGACACTTTTAGTGCCTTGGTAGTCTTTGACTGTATGCTGCTGGAGCTGTAACTGGCTTACAGCTCTGTGAGACAGTTTCTTCTGTAATGGCAAGCCGTCTTTTACTGTTCTGACTCGGCTATGCTGGCAGTGAGTGTAGATATTACAGAGACAGCTTACTCTGTGTGTGTGACTGACCTGTAATAGTATGGCTCACTCCTTTACAGTCTCATCAGACAGCTTAACTCGATCAAATTGACACGAAGAAAGGTCTAAGTGTTTATTCTTCACACTCCAGATCTTGTAAATGAACAATTCGATAGGTAAAAGACGATACTTTGATCAGGTACAGAGAGACTTCTGCATACAATCATGTACTGGCATAAAATGGCCCCTCATAGCAGAGTGGGAGGAGTTAAGCATCACAAGTCTAACTACAGGAGCTGAGAAGGGGAAAATTATACAGTACAATAAATCTCTGCATTAGCAAACAAAGATAATGGACAGTAGGGGGCAGCAGAGTGTCAACACAGATCAATAAAAATAAATCACAAAGACATGGGACATGACACCCCTCCCACAGTGGTGCGATCTCCCTGCAGTAGTTTGTGTCTATGCCGCTCCCACAGTGGGGAGATCTCCCTGCAGTAGTTTGTGTCTATGCCCCTCCCACAGTGGTGAGATCACCCTGCAGTGGTTTGTGTCTCTGCCCCTCCCACTATGGTGAGATCTCCCTGTAGTAGTTTGTGTCTCCTCCTCTCCTACAATGGTGAGATCTCCTTGCAGTGGTTTGTGTCTCTGCCCCTCCCACAATGGTGAGATCTCCCTGCAGTAGTTTGTCTCCTCCCCTCCCACAATGGTGAGATCCCCCTGCAGTAGTTTGTGTCTCCTCCCTTCCCACAATGGTGAGTTTCCTCTGCAGTGGTTTGTGGCTATGCCCCTCCCACAATGGTGAGATCACCCTGCAGTAGTTTATGTCTTCTCCCCTCCCATAGTGGTGAGATCTCCCTGCAGTAGTTTGTGTCTCCTCCCCTCCCACAATGGTGAGATCCCCCTGCAGTAGTTTGTGTCTCCTCCTCTCCCACAATGGTGAGATCCCCCTGCAGTAGTTTGTGTCTCCTCCCCTCCCACAATGGTGAGATCCCCCTGCAGTAGTTTGTGTCTCCTCCTCTCCCACAATGGTGAGATCCCCCTGCAGTAGTTTGTGTCTCCTACCCTGCCACAATGGTGAGATCTCCCTGCAGTAGTTTGTGTCTCCTCCCCTCCTACAATGGTGAGATCCCCCTGCAGTAGTTTGTGTCTCCTCCTCTCCCACAATGGTGAGATCCCCCTGCAGTAGTTTGTGTCTCCTCCCCTCCCACCATGGTGTGCGATCCCTGCATTAGTTTGCGTCTCCTCCCCTCCCACAATGGTGAAATCCCCTGCAGTAGTTTGTGTCTCCTACCCTCCCACAATGGTGAGATCTCACTGCAGTAGTTTGTGTCTCCTCCCCTCCTACAATGGTGAGATCTCCCTGCAGTAGTTTGTGTCTCCTCCTCTCCCACAATGGTGAGATCCCCCTGCAGTAGTTTGTGTCTCCTACCCTCCCACAATGGTGAGATCTCCCTGCAGTAGTTTGTGTCTCCTCCCCTCCCACAATGGTGAGATCTCCCTGCAGTAGCTTGTGTCTATGCCCCTCCCACTATGTTGAGATCTCCCTGCATTGGTTTGTGTCTCCTACCCTCCCACAATGGTGTGATCCCCCTGCAGTAGTTTGTGTCTCCTCCCTTCCCACAATGGTGAGTTTCCTCTGCAGTGGTTTGTGTCTATGCCCCTCCCACAGTGGTGCGATCTCCCTGCAGTAGTTTGTTTCTATGCCCCTCCCACAGTGGTGAGATCTCCCTGCAGTAGTTTGTGTCTATGCCCCTCCCACAGTGGTGAGATCACCCTGCAGTGGTTTGTGTCTCTGCCCCTCCCACTATGGTGAGATCTCCCTGCAGTAGTTTGTGTCTCCTCCTCTCCTACAATGGTGAGATCTCCTTGCAGTGGTTTGTGTCTCTGCCCCTTCCACAATGGTGAGATCTCCCTGCAGTAGTTTGTGTCTGCTCCTCTCCTACAATGGTGAGATCTCCTTGCAGTGGTTTGTGTCTCCGCCCCTCCCACTATGGTGAGATCTCCCTGCAGTAGTTTGTCTCCTCCCCTCCCACAATGGTGAGATCCCCCTGCAGTAGTTTGTGTCTCCTCCCTTCCCACAATGGTGAGTTTCCTCTACAGTGGTTTGTGGCTATGCCCCTCCAACAATGGTGAGATCACCCTGCAGTAGTTTGTGTCTCCTCCTCTCCCACAATGGTGAGATCCCCCTGCAGTAGTTTGTGTCTCCTCCTCTCCCACAATGGTGAGATCCCCCTGCAGTAGTTTGTGTCTCCTCCTCTCCCACAATGGTGAGATCCCCCTGCAGTAGTTTGTGTCTCCTACCCTCCCACAATGGTGAGATCCCCCTGCAGTAGTTTGTGTCTCCTCCTCTCCCACAATGGTGAGATCCCCCTGCAGTAGTTTGTGTCTCCTACCCTCCCACAATGGTGAGATCTCCCTGCAGTAGTTTGTGTCTCCTCCCCTCCTACAATGGTGAGATCCCCCTGCAGTAGTTTGTGTCTCCTCCTCTCCCACAATGGTGAGATCCCCCTGCAGTAGTTTGTGTCTCCTACCCTCCCACAATGGTGAGATCTCCCTGCAGTAGTTTGTGTCTCCTCCTCTCCCACAATGGTGAGATCCCCCTGCAGTAGTTTGTGTCTCCTCCCCTCCCACAATGGTGAGATCCCCCTGCAGTAGTTTGTGTCTCCTCCTCTCCCACAATGGTGAGATCCCCCTGCAGTAGTTTGTGTCTCCTCCCCTCCCACCATGGTGTGCGATCCCTGCATTAGTTTGTGTCTCCTCCCGTCCCACAATGGTGAGATCCCCCTGCAGTAGTTTGTGTCTCCTACCCTCCCACAATGGTGAGATCTCCCTGCAGTAGTTTGTGTCTCCTCCCCTCCTACAATGGTGAGATCTCCCTGCAGTAGTTTGTGTCTCCTCCTCTCCCACAATGGTGAGATCTCCTTGCAGTGGTTTGTGTCTCTGCCCCTCCCACAATGGTGAGATCTCCCTGCAGTAGTTTGTGTCTGCTCCTCTCCTACAATGGTGAGATCTCCTTGCAGTGGTTTGTGTCTCCGCCCCTCCCACTATGGTGAGATCTCCCTGCAGTAGTTTGTCTCCTCCCCTCCCACAATGGTGAGATCCCCCTGCAGTAGTTTGTGTCTCCTCCCTTCCCACAATGGTGAGTTTCCTCTGCAGTGGTTTGTGGCTATGCCCCTCCCACAATGGTTAAATCACCCTGCAGTAGTTTATGTCTCCTCCCCTCCCATAGTGGTGAGATCTCCCTGCAGTAGTTTGTGTCTCCTCCCCTCCCACAATGGTGAGATCCCCCTGCATTGGTTTGTGTCTCCTACCCTCCCACAATGGTGAGATCCCCCTGCAGTAGTTTGTGTCTCCTCCCTTCCCACAATGGTGAGTTTCCTCTGCAGTGGTTTGTGGCTATGCCCCTCCCACAATGGTGAGATCACCCTGCAGTAGTTTATGTCTCCTCCCCTCCCATAGTGGTGAGATCTCCCTGCAGTAGTTTGTGTCTCCTCCCCTCCCACAATGGTGAGATCCCCCTGCAGAAGTTTGTGTCTCCTCCTCTCCCACAATGGTGAGATCCCCCTGCAGTAGTTTGTGTCTCCTACCCTCCCACAATGGTGAGATCCCCCTGCAGTAGTTTTTAGTCTCCTCCTCTCCCACAATGGTGAGATCTCCCTGCAGTCGTTTGTGTCCCCTCCCCTTCAACAATGGTGAGATCTCCCTGCAGTAGTTTGTGTCTCCTACCCTCCCACAATGGTGAGATCTCCCTGCAGTAGCTTGTGTCTCTGCCCCTCCCACTATGTTGAGATCTCCCTGCATTGGTTTGTGTCTCCTACCCTCCCACAATGGTGAGATCTCCCTGCAGTAGTTTGTGTCTCCTACCCTCCCACAATGGTGAGATCTCCCTGCAGTAGCTTGTGTCTATGCCCCTCCCACTATGTTGAGATCTCCCTGCATTGGTTTGTGTCTCCTCCCCTCCCACAATGGTGAGATCCCCCTGCAGTAGTTTGTGTCTCTGCCCCTCCCACTATGGTGAGATCTCCCTGCAGTAGTTTGTGTCTATGCCCCTCCCACTATGTTGAGATCTCCCTGCAGTTGTTTATGTCTCCTCCCCTCCCACAATGGTGAGATCCGCCTGCAGTAGCTTGTGTCTCCTCCCTTCCCACGATGGTGGTTTGTGTCTATGCCCCTCCCACTATGGAGAGCTCACCCTGCAGTAGTTTGTCTATGCCCCTCCCACTTTGGTGAGATCTCCCTGAAGTTCTTTATGTATCTGCATCACCTGACCACCCAACCCCCAGCTCCGCCCTCTGCTGTGCAACAGGGTTCGCTGGGTGGTCACAGGAAACCCCTCCCAGGTCTGTCCTGTCTACCTGTGGGAGGGGCATCTTTACTGCTGTTGGGTGCAGCTCTGAGGAATGTTTGTGCCAATTCTGAAACCAGGGATAATACTGCCTAGTCTTCCAAAATGTCCTGGGAGGAAAGGGGGTGTTTCCATTTAGCTAAACAGCCTAGGATAAGCATCACTGGGAGGGCAGGGTGAAATGCTAATATACAGCAATATTTAGATGTAGGAAATGTTTCTGATGCTGAAACCAGACATATTACCGTAAAAGTCGTATCCTGAATGATTTACTGCATTCTACTATATGCCACTACAGCGCCTCTTTAATGAGAGTTCGCTATTTGCAGCGTCTTTCGGACGTTTATGTCATTATGACAGGGCCTCTTTAAATGAATGTAATATTTACCAGCGTATTCCCCCTTCATCATGCTTGTCTGTCTGTTCATAGGCTGCTGTAACGTCATATGCTCAGACAAGACCGGGACCTTAACTGCCAACGAGATGACGGCCACGAAATTAGTCACCTCGGACGGCTTACATGCAGAGGTGAGTCGCAGCGCATTTCCCGTGTTCCTGTCAGGCAGAAGTCTAGTCTCTCTATTTCACAACCTCAGACTGCCACCCTAATCTTCATTTATGTATTTGTGTGTTTTTAAATCTCTGTATCACATTACTTACGTTACAAATAAATAGCGGTGGTTTATTATGATCTGTATGGTTCTACCCTTTTATCAAGCTCAACCAATAAACAGAGGCGTAGCTATGGGGGGGCAATGGGGAACATATGCCCCGGGCGCAGCACTGTGAGGTTACTGAGCGCAGCCACCACACTCCCACGTACATGATAGGCGTTTCGCTGGCAGACCAAAGTGCTCCCGCTTCTCTCCCTCTCTCAGCAGGGGAGTGCGGAATCATTAATAACAGAAGATTCACCTGCTCCGACGTCATCTCTCCTCTGCAGCGCACCCAGTGTCCTCTCCTTGGTAACAGCGTCGCCTCTTGTCACATGACACCGCTGTTACCAATGAGAGGACTCTCGGCGGGCTGTAGAAGAGAGATGAAGTAATTGCTGGAATATTGGAGCCGGTGAGTCTTCTGCTGTTATTAACACATCTGGTTATTTATAGGGGGGTACATCTGGCTATCTGAACAGTGGGAAGGGGGCACATTTGGCTATCTGAATGGGGGGAAGGGAGGAACATCTGGCTATCTAAAAAACATTTCTACATTTGGCTCCACCCATGACCACACCCACATTCTGAAGTGTGGGCACACGTATTTTTGTCCCCGGGCACGGAAAACCCTAGTCTAAGTAGAAAAAAACAACAACAAAAAAACCCCTAAAAACAGCATAGAGCAAGTTAGCCATGGGCACTCTCCCCCTGTTTGTGGGCTGCTGGTGGCAGTACATGTGGCAGCGGATTTGTCTGCAGGGCAACAGGGCCATTTTGCTGAGCCCACCGGCGGCACAGAAATGGGGAAGAGCCTGTGGCTAAATTACTCCGCTTTTTTTTTTTTTATCAAGACACATAAAAGTAAACCTGGTCATGAGCGGGTGAAATCTCACCCAGAATCTGCCAGTTATGGTAAGTATGGATTTCTCTAATTAGTGGCATCTGCGTTAATATGTTGGGTGTATTATGTGACCTAGCTCAACACTATTCAGTAGCTCACTGCGTAATCCTGTGTCTTATAGGGCAGCACGGTGGCCTAGTGGTTAGCGCTCTCGCCTTGCAGCGCTGGGTCCCCGGTTCATATCCCAGCCAGGTCACTATCTGCACGAAGTTTCTATTTTCACCCTGTGTCTGCGTGGGTTTCCCCCGGGCACTCTGTTTTCCTCCCACATCCCAAAAACATACAAATAAGTTAATTGCCTTCCCCCTAAATTGGCCCTAGACTACGATACATACATAGACATAAGACTATGACAGGGATTAGATTGTGAGCCCCTCTGAGGGACAGTTAGTGACAAGACAGTGTACTCTGTACAGCGCTGCAGAAGATGTCGGCCCTATATAAATACTAAAATAAATAAAAATAAATCTTGCTGTCTCTGCAGATCACCGGGGTTGGATATGATGAAAAAGGCACTGTGAACTTGTTACCTAGCAATGAAGAGCTTCGAGACTTTTCCAATATATCAGTAGGCAAGCTGGTGGAGGTAAGATGGTTTCTATGCTATTAATATGCCCAGATTTCAGCACGTCATTCACCACCGCCCTCTTTCTTATGCTGTGGTGGGGCAGCTGCATCAGCCATGACCATGTAGTATAAAGAGGAGGAGCTTCTCTGGAATGGGTGGGTATAAGTGGGAGTGATTTGTGCTCACTAATAAAATGTCATCCAAATCCTACTCCCCTAACCCATCAGACTATTTTCTGTGAAGAAATAAGGGGGGAAAAAAATTAAAGTGGAAAATGAACCTCCGGACTAAAAATCTACTCAGCAGAACTGAAAAGGCTTGGTGTTTCTTTAACAGTTTCACAGCATCAGAACTTTGTTTTTCTTACCAAAGCATCATTTTTAGCTGCATTTTTATCTAAGCTCCACCCATCACAGAAAAAAAGCCCGGGCTTTTTTTCCCCTGATGCTGTGCAGAGCATGATGGGATTTCCTATGTTGTTGTTCACGTTGCCTAGCAACTGGGAGAGGTGCTCAGGACACAGGACAGTTGGAACTGTGTCTCTTGCTCCCTGTCACCTCCTTTCAACCAAAAAGATGGCTGCCATCATGAAATCAAACATTTGCCTGTTCTTTTAAAACAGGGTGGGTAAGAGATTATACTACCCATCTATTTTAATTAACATAACTAATGTAACTTAAAGCCAATGGGTACCGGATTACAAAAGAAAAAGTCAGATACTCACCTAAGGAGAGGGAAGGCTCGGTCCTAATGAGCCTTCCCTCTCCTCTCCCGGTGCCCTCGGTGCTGCGCTGGCTCCCCCGTTCGTGTCCGCTGCCGCAGGGACTTCGGAGGTCTTCGGGAGCACTCGGGCTTCCGAAGACGGGCCGCTCCATACTACGTACGCGCGAGCGCGTCATAGAGGGCGCTCGCGCATGCGTAGTATGGAGCGGCCGCGTCATCGGGAGCCCGAGTGCTCCCGAAGACCTCCGAAAGCTCCCGAAGGCATGTGGAAGTGGCAGTATTTGACCGAACTGGTCTAATACTGCCACTGGGGATCCTGTGCGGGACCTGGCACCGGGAGAGGAGAGGGATGGCTCATTAGGACTGAGCCTTCCCTCTCCTTAGGTGAGTATCAGACTTTTTCTTTTTTAATTCGGTAAACATTCACTTTAATGACAGTATGTTTGTTTAGGCTGGAGTTCCTCTTTAAAGGGAACCCAAGCTGTGAGACATATGAAGGCTAATAGGTAATTTGCATATTCAGTAGTGGTGCATTGTGGGTAACCGCAAATGTTTACTTACAGCTGAATTATCGCAAGTTTCCTTCTGTTTTATGAAGGCAAATTTCACCGAACATATGAAGGCTGACCTACTGATCCTCTGCCTCTAATACTTTTAGCCATAGACCCTGAACAAGCATGCAGCAGATCAGATGTGTCTGGATTAGCCAGACCCTTGTTTCAGGTGTGCGATTCAGACACTACTGACCAGAAAGATCAGCAGGTCTGCCAGGCAACTGGTATTGCTTAAAAGGAAACAAAATACAACAGCTTCCGTATGTCTCCCACTTTAAGTTCCAGTTTCACACTTTAAACCACCAAAAACAGGCCTTCAGGGAATAACGCGTTACTATGCGGTATTCCCCTTCTGGCATCCGGCCAAACAGGAAGTAGCGTGCGCTTGCGGTCACTTCCTGTTTCGTGTATGTGGAAGTGCACCGAAGCGTATTGCAAAGTTTTCACGCATGCACTTTGCACGGCCAACATTTATAAAATACCTACGTCACCATAGACGTCGACGCAGGAACACGCACTAACGTAGTTATGGAAGCGCGTCAGATTTAGGACTTCCGGCGCACCGCAGGTAATATGAAAGCACCCATAGACTTCTATTGCCCTATGGTAGCAGTAACTTCAACTCAGTTATAAGAGATGAGCAACAGCATAATAACCTTTAAAGAAAAACATGTGTTACAGCTGATACAAATCATGCAATAAATCTTCAGTTTGTGTAATTCCTTCTTTCATGGAATCAGACATATTGTTAATATCCTGTGTTTACAAAAGAGCTCTCTGCCGTGCCGGGAAGGGAAACCGGAGCTGTTTGGCTGCTAGGGGCTTTCTTCCAATGACCAATTTAGCCAGCATTTAGTTTCGTCTGGTTGTCATTTTTCCACCTCCGTACTCATGCTAAGCAGTCATTGTTGAAGCAGAGACTATTACACCAGGTCTGAAGGATAAGCATAGCTGGGATTCATTGGTATAGGAGTGGTACATCCAGCCATGTTTTTGGATGATTTTTCCAAGTGGTAGCATGTAGATAGTGAATAGCAAAACTGGCAGGATTGATCCCTGGGGGATGCCGTATTTTAGTGCTACAGGGTTGGACAGGAAAGCTCTCCAAGGATATTTTGTATGTTCTGCCAGCCAGGAAAGGTCTGAACGGCTGGAGAAAGAAGTTCTCAATACTGCAGTACCCCTGTTACCTGCTATGCATGTTTGATGGAGTGTAGCAGCCTGTGAAATGACTCAGAGAAGATGGTAGACCAGAGACTTCCCCAGTTCTGGTGTGATCGTGCTGAATGCAATACTTTTTGTATTTTATGAAGCGTGGTAGGATTAGGAATTCGTTCAGGGATATCTGGAAGTGTTTGTTTACCTGCTGAATCATGTTTAGTGCATGAAAAGTCTTAAAGTGGTGCCTGATGAATAAATATTTGTACAGAGGCAAAGCTATGGGGAGGGCAATGGGGGACATATGTCACCGGGTGCAACACTGTGTGGGTGCTTAGCCGGCCATCGCATTCCATGTGCGTGAGAGGAGGCCTGCTGGTCACCCGGAGTGCCCCTGCTTCTCTCCCTCCTTCCATCTGCAGAGGAAAGCACAAACATTAATAAAAGCAGGAGACTCACCGGCTACAACGTTCCTGGAGATGATGTCATCTCTCCTCTGCAGCCCGCCAAGTGTCCTCTGCTTGGTAACAGCAGCGTCATGTGACAAGAGACGACGCTGTTACTAAGGAGAGGACACTGGAAGCACTGCAGAGGAGAGATGATGCCATCGCCGGAACGTTGAAACCAGTGAGTGTTTTGCTGTTATTAACATATCTGGCTAACTAAAGGGGAGGCACATCTGGCTATCAAAAAGGGGGCACATCTGAATGGGGGAAGGGGGCACATTTGGCTATCTAAACAGCATTTGTACATTTTGCTCCGCCCATGACCACACCCACATTGTGATGGCCCATTTTTTTGCACAGGACTGTCCAGAGGGGGGCGCAGAAAACCATAGTTATGCCCCGTATGATGTATGTGATACTTAGTTTCTTAACTTTCCTTTTAAAGATACCTCGACAGTATAAGCTGTGTCCATGCTGATAGCAAACAAGCTGCAGTGTGTGCTGAGCTCTGCTTGAAAAAAAGTTAGTGTACCCGAGGCAAAACCTGATACTTGCCTAGTTAGAGGGAAACATCTGGATCCCGCACAGGCTCCCCACGTCCTCCTGGCCCCCACTGTTGCCACAGGCGGACCACCGAAAGAAACTGAGAGCTTGTCTGATTTCTGATCATGACCGTGCTCCCCTTCATGCAAGTGGTGGGGATGCGGAGGACACAGAATACCTCTGGAGGATTCAGTAGCTGCCCTCTACCCAGGTAAGTATCTTTTTTTTTGGCCGAGGTTGCCCTTGGGTTTACTTTAAAGAGAGCCCGAGGTGGGGTTTTAAAATAAAAAAACCTATGCTACCTGATCCGGGGGGGATGGGCAGATCAATAAGCCGCCATCCATGCCGCTCCTAAGGCCTGCTAGGGCCCACTTTCACTTTCGTGACCTCTGGGGCGTCAATGCTGGAAGGACAGAAAGACATTCTCTCATCCAGCGTGCAGGGAGGCGGGGAAGTGGTAGGGGGTGCGGCCAGAGAGAGACAGCTTCCCATTGGCAGCTAGGGAAAGCCTGCAGAAACACCCCCAGTGGGTATTTTTAGCAGGGAATCCCTCTCCCCCCATAACCCTCCGGAATAGCGACAATTTTTGTCACTAATTTCGGGGGGCAGTAGCGCGGGGGTGGGGGGCAGAGAGCGGCATGGGAGGGACACAGAGGCAGGTAACATGCTGCAGTGTCCCATCTGCCCCCCCCCCCCCCCCCCCCCCGCACCGCCTCGGGTTCTCTTTAGGTGAAACTCTTCCCACTGCTTCTACAGGTGTAACCTGGAACTCTACACTCCTTATCATCCCTCTACTGGAATGGCATTAACAGTGCTGAGTTAGCTTGTCTAGGTCAAAATTCATTTTCTAAATCATTTTTCTGTGTCTTTCCTATTATAGGCCGGATGTGTTGCCAACAACGCCGTCATCCAAAATGGAACCCTGATGGGTCAGCCAACAGAGGGCGCCCTGCTCGTCCTTGCCACAAAGGTACAGTCTCATAACCATCCTCTTTATCTCAGGTCATCCTGGTAACGAGTCTGATGACATTACAGGGCTGACTTACCAAGATAGGCGCGAAGAAAACTGGAGCAAATGTGGAGAAGATGTCGCCTGTAGGCTGTAGCGCCTCATGGGTGGTTGCTTATGGCGGTTCCGCTTCCCCCAATGGAGCTCAAAACATGATTCGGGAACAGATGCCAAATGGCTTTCTGTTTGGCTGCAGAAAAAGCATTTAGCACCGGCTAATTTCCACCCAATGTTCCAAAACGATTGATTCCTTTCTGAAAAGAATTGATTCAGAAGGAATCGATTTCTGCCACACTGCACATCAATTTCCTCTATTCAGCTGGGAAAATCGATTGTTTCGAGGCAGTGCAACACTATGGGCCATCAATTTACCAATGTCCTCACCCCGCCCCTGATCGACTTAAATTTTACGTCCTGTCTGATCGATACTTTTGAACGATTTTTGGTCAAAATCAATCAAAAATAATTCGATCTGACATTTTGGGCAATTTATTCATCTTCAGGGAATGGAAAAATCGATGTGTATGCGCTCCTTAAAGAGGAACTCCAGTGAAAATAATGTAATAAAAAAGTGGTTCATTTTTACAATAATTATGTATAAACTTGTGACCTTAGTACGTTTAAAAACGGGCTAGGTCTGTCACTACATCGCTGCGCGCCACACACGTGCACCCGCCCGCCGTGCATACCCGCCCCTTCCAGCCCCGTCCTCCTCACTGTGCTCTTCACAGTGTCTCTGTCCGTCCCTGCACATGCGCAGTAGCGCAAAACACGGGACACACACACAGGAAGTGCAGAGACACTTGATTATTATTATATAGGATGATTTTAGTCAGTGTTTGCCCACTGTAAAATCTTTCCTCTCCCTGATTTACATTCTGACATTTATCACATGGCGACATTTTTTACTGCTGGCAGGTGATGTCAGTGGAAGGAGAAGCTGCTTGCTTTTTTGGCAGTTGGAAACAGCTGTTATTTCCCACAATGCAACAAGGCTCCCACAGTGTGATGTCAGAACCATGGTCCTGACATCACACTGTGGGAGGGGTCTCACTACAATATCAGCCATACAGCGCCCCCTGATGATCAGTTTGTGAAAAGGTAATGATTTCTCATGGGAAAGGGGGTATCAGCTACTGATTGGGTAGAAGTTCAATTCTTGGTTACGGTTTCTCTGTAAAGTGGAACTGTAGGGAAAATAACATAATGAATTAAATTGCTTATTTTTTTTCAATATTCATTTATAGATGATTTAGTGTTTGCCCATTGTCAAATCTTTCCTCTCCCTGATTTATATTCTGACATTTATCACTGGTGTTGACGTGTTTAGTTCTGCCAGGTGATCTGTACGGAATGTTCATTACTGAGAGTTCTATGCATAGAGGGATATAGTGCTTGCTTGGCAGTTGGAAAAGCAGTTATTTCCCACAATGCAATAAGGGTTCACAGATGGCAAAGTGTCAGGACCATGGTCCTGACATCACGCTATGGGAGGGGTTTCATCACAATATCAGCCGTACAGTCCCCCTGATGAGCTATTCATGAAAAGAGTTCATGAAAAGGTGAAGATTTCTCATGGGAAAAGGGGTATCAGCTACTGATTGGAATTAAGTTCAATCCTTGGTTACTTTACCTGCAATTGACACCATTAGGATGTGTCAGAGAGTTTGTTGAAAACCTCTAATTTTCCGGTTGAACTGGTTGGCATTGTTTTCTGTTTTTGTTTGTTTTTGGTCGCCGTGGTAATCTGCACACGTGGTCAGTGAAGTTTGTCCTCGCAGCGTCCTTCTGGTATCAGGAGGTTGGCACTCCCATTTTGGCAGCTATGGGTCATTTACTGGGCAGGGTGGAGGTTGGTGTTTGCTCAGTATAAGAATGCTGGGAATGGAGAGTAGCATTGCTCAGCCTGGTGGAAGCTGGTTCTACGTACCCTGAGCCTTGTCTACCTGGTTATCTCCTCCAACCAGCCCTGCAGCTGTTCACTGTGATATCCTACAGCCACAGACCAGCTGACTCTAGCTCATCATACACAGGAACGCAAATAGCACAAGTGAAACACTCCAGAGCGCTTCTGAGCATTTTTAAAAATGCTATCGCTTTGAAAAGCGCTTGCCTAATGTATTTGAAAGGGATGGAGAACACCAGAGCGATGTGATTTTTTTTCCCCAAATGCAAACGCGGGTCCTGCAGCATTTTTCCTGATTTCTGAGGCGATTCAGCCTCAATGTTAAAGTGAACCAGTGACGAAGCACCCTCATGTATTTTACCATATATATTGGTGGGAACATTCAAGAAACCGCCTACCCTGCTCTCTGTTTCATTCTTCACTGCTCAGCCTGCTTGTTATCAGCCATGAATATCTTGTATATTGTATCTTGTATATTGGTGTACACCATTGTCTGTATTATTATGTACCCCATGTTTGTTTTTTACTTTGTACAGCGCCACGGAATATGTTGGCGCTTTATAAATCAATAATAATAATGATAAAATCCCCGACTGAGCATTCAGTCTGGCTTTGCTCAGGAATCATTATAGCTGAGTCATTATCGCAGAGCCAGAAGGGGGCAGGCTTGGGCTTAAAAAGACATCAGAGAAGACAGACTCCGCTATAATGATTCCTGAGCAAAACCAGACTGAATGCTCAGTCGGGGATTTTATCAGGGCTGATAACAAGAAGGCTGAGCAGGGTAGGTGTTTTCTCTAATGTTCCCACTGATATACATGGTAAAATACATGAGGGTGCTTTGTCTCAGGTTCACTATAAGTATAGGACAGTGGAAAATCGCTCTGAAAAGTGCTAGATCAGAGCGATTTTCCAAGCGTTTTTGTTACAGAAGCTGTTCAGTTACAGCTGTACTGTAACAAAAATAACAAACACTTCACCAAAACATTCCAAAAACTTCCAGGCATGCTTAGAAAATCGCTAGGCACATGCCTAGAATCACCTAGGAAAATCACTTCAAAAAGCACTAAGCGTTTGCAATTACGCTCTTGCTTTTTGGTGTGCACTGGCCCTTATACACAGGATCTCAAAAAGCACAAGAAAGGCTCTTATTACACAGACATAATTGTATTTATTCAGATGTTTGTACACACATAATTGTTTAAAGAGAACCCGGGGTGGGATTTAATTATGTTAGTGGGGTACAGAGGCTGGTTGTGCACACTAAGACCAGCCTCCGTTGCCCCATGGTGTGCCTCCAGGACCCCCCTGCGCGCCGCTATACCCCCCGCAGTGCTGGCGACACACAGCGTGTCGCCAGCACAATGTTTACCTATGCGCTGTCAGCGCCGCTCCCCCGCCTCCTCCGCATCGGCGCTACCCGCCCGTGTCCCGTCTCTCCCGCTGATAGGAGGGAAGTGACGCGGGCGGGTAGCGCCGATACAGAGGAGGCGGGGGAGCGGCGCTGACTGACAGCGCTTAGGTAAACATTGTGCTGGCGACGCACTGCGTGTCGCCAGCACTGCGGAGGGAATAGCGGCGCGCAGGGGGGTCCTGGAGGCACACCATGGGGCAACGGAGGCTGGTCTTAGTGTGCACAACCAGCCTCTGTGCCCCACTAGCATAATTAAATCCCACCTCGGGTTCTCTTTAAAGGACAACTGAAGTGAGAGGTGTATGGAGAACACTAAAATCTTAAAAAGCCTCCACAATGGATACAACAATTATTAAAAATGTTCAACATATTCTCAGTTCATGCTGGATTGTAAAAAAAAATATGTAAAGTAAAAAAATTGCATCCATTCAAAGGACCACTATCGCGAAAATAGTAAAATGTAAAATACATGTAAACCCATTCAAATAAGAATTACATTTCTTTCTGAGTAAAATGAGCCATAAATTACTTTTCTCCTATGTTGCTGTCACTCACAGTAAGTAGTAGAATTCTGACAGAACGAACAGGTTTTGGAGTAGCTCATCTCCTCATTGGGGGGTTCTCAGGTTTTTATATTTTCAAAAGCACAAGAACAACCATGCTGAGAATCCCCCATGAAGAGATGGACTAGCCCCAAATCTGTTGGTCATTTGCTTTATGTGGATGCTTTTAGTACGCGAAACAGGAAGCAAGGAGTCTGTTTACAAATGACCGCAGGCCTCTCATTGATGCCACGATCATTGACATGGGGACCTAGATCAATGAGTGGGAACGGTGTTCCCATTCACTGATCTCCGGGCTAACGGGCGGCGAGAAAGAGCACGGGAGCGCGCGGTCGGCTGTGGCTCGTTTTTTTTTTTGATGGATGTAGCTCTTACGTCCATGATGCATTGGTAGACATAGGTAGACGTCCTAAAGACTAAAGTAGTTAACGGCATTAAAACAAAAACAACTGGCATTTGTGTTCGAAAAAACGACATTGTTCAAGCAGACGCCCACTAGCGGCTGCGCAAGGGTGGTTGTGATTTGCTAAGCTCTGGAAGTTGAAAGCCTCCATGAATGCCCACTGTGGCATTTGCGTGACTGAGCCCTAAGCATTGCCACGGCTATGATTTTGATGCTTGGTGGGGCTTTCTCTTGACTTAAGTGCTGTAATTGGTTTATAAGTGCTTTTCATTAAGGTGACAACCATGGCGGGGATTGTGAAAGGGAAGTATGGGTGTCACACCGTTGTGAAGTTTGTTGCCAGTACTGGTTTAGCTGCTTGTCACATGACCTGTTCCTGGTTTATTGTTGTATAATGTGCTCATGACACACCCATCACTCTGACGTATAAATGCCTATAGTATATAATAGCCGTCCATAAAGTGATGTGTCCAGTGGTACGCCCCCTTTGTACTGCATACCCCCCAGGTAAACACTCAGAACTACAGATCCATCTTGTCACAAGTCACATGCAGAAGTCAGGTTGTTTGACCAGGAAGCTTTTTCATTGTCCCCTCTATGAACCGGAGAGGGCGGTCAGTTCAGGGTGTTTGGGCTCTGCACGTTGCCCTGCTGTGTTTGGTGTGTGTAAATAATCAGTGAAAAGGCCCAGCAAATACCAGCGGGCACCTTTCCAGGGCCAGATTTGTAGTTTTTACCACCCAATGCCCACTATCACCTGCTGCCCCCGGAGCAACGGCATCCCCCCCCCCCCCCAACACGGCAGGGATTAGATTGTAGGCTTCTCTAAAGACACTTAGTGATGGCAGGGATTAGATTGTAAGCTCTTTGCCGAGTGGCACCTTCGGTGAGTGACAGCCGTCTCAGAGGTCATTGCAAGTGCCCGTTTGCTGCCCCTTCATCCCCCAAGTGTCAGATTCGGCTGTTGTAGCCACTCACTGCTATGTGCAAACTCTGTGTAGCAGGACGAATGTTCGGCAGGCTAACTGCTACTTGCCACCCTGCTGCCCACAGCCCGCCCTTTGTTTTCCTGTCGCCCTAGGCCATGGCCTTTGCGGCCTTGCCTGAAATCCGGCCGTGCACCTTTTATTCTGGAGCAGGAGAGGTGAGATGTAGCCAAGCTCTGGAAATAACAGGGAGACAGTGACGAAGGGCGCACCACCAGAAAAACTTCCGGTGCCCATACACCTCTCAACCTGCCGCAAGATCGACCATCAGATAGATCTCTTGGATCCGTTTGCAACCTTTCCGTTTGTTCAGTATCCATTCCAATCCGCAAACTGACCATTTTTTTTAAATGCAAGTGTGAACTGGGCCTCAAAGTGGTCAGTGGGTATCTTGAATAATTTATTACCAGCGGCATAACTAAACTTAATAGCCCCCCCCCCCCCCCCCCCCCTGCAAAAATAATAGCATGGGGCCCTCTTTGTCCCCAAACCCCCTGGGATTGGGAGTCTGCGAATTGCAGCAGGAAGAAATGACACGCCCTCCTGCACACAGTTTTTATGAGTAAATGGGGAGGTGTATTTGCTAATTGGCTGCACTTGCGGTTGGGGAGAGGGAGGAGGAGGAGCCCCCTGCAAAGGCAGGGGTCGCAGGGATGATTGCACATGCTTTCTACTTTGTCACTACAGGGCCTCTTTAGCATACTGTACTTGCTGGAGGTTGAGAGAGGCAGCAGCATACTAACTGAGCTTGATAAAGAAGCTTTAATGAAATGTTTACCTGCAGTGTAAATGGATCCAGGCTCTGTAATGACAATGTTTACATTGCAGGAAAATACACTGATTATACAGTATTATGCTGGTTTGTATGGCCTCCTTTACAATGCAACATTTACACTGCAGCTCCACCTGCTGGCCCTGGCAAAACATGACGCCTGCTCGGCAATGTTTGCTGTTTCATTAATAAATGATGAACCTTTTGTCTGAGGGAACGAGCAGGATTACGCTGAGGGCGCAAATCTATTGTCTGAAGGAATTCCCTGCCTTTATTTAAAGCTCAGGAACATGAAATGGCCTGCTTGTGTTTAGTTTGTAATTACCGAATGCAGAAACGCCCTCCGACGAGCCCGGCTGCCAACCTGAGAGGATTAATGGAGAGCTGGCAGAAGCCAGGAGAAACGTATATTGTTATTTAGCAGCATGAGGCCGGGTGCTGGAATGCTGTGCGGCAGCTAAAGCGGCCAATCAGAATTCACCTTTCATCTCTTCACAGCAGCCTGATCCAAGCATGATTTGTCAGCTGACTGATGGGTTAGGTTGTGGATAGTCGTCCTTCATGAGCATAAGAAACCAATAATGGGTAAAGAGGCGCCCAGGTATAGATAAAACCTGTTATTTGACTGTATACTGGTAGTTAGACGACTGTGGTGGCCTAGTGGTTAGCGCTCTCGTCTTGCAGCGCTGGGTCCCCGGTTCGAATCCCAGCCAGGTCACCATCTGCACAGAGTTTGTATGTTCCCCCCATGTCTGCATTCCTCTGGGCACTCCAGTTTCCTCTCACATCCCCAAAACATATGGATAGGGTAACTGGCTTCTACATGCACTACATGATACATACACTACACAATACATACATAGACATGTGACTATGGTAGGGATTAGATTGTCAGCTCCTCTGAGGGACAGTTAATGACAAGACATTGGCCTCAATTCACTAAGCTTATCTCCTGTCTTTAATAAGTCTTCTAGAGTTGTTACCATGGTGATAAGGCATGTAGTATTCAGGAAACATTTTACCTCAGGCAAACCTAAAGTTAACTCTTCTGTCTTTAAGTTAACTCTTTAATCCTTAAAATAACTCCAGAGTTAAAGACAGGCTGTTCATTAACTACGTGTGAAAATAACTACAGAGGAGGTAAATTAACTACAGAGGAGGTAACTTAACTACAGAAGAGGTAACGCAAGGAATGAAGAGATAAGATAACTCTCTCACTGTGAGGAGGTAAGTTTTCTCTTGCCTTATCTCCAGCATGATCTTAGTGAATTGAGGCCAAAATACTCTTCACAGCGCTGCGTAATATTTCAGCACTATATTTAAATAAATATGAGAAGGAAACACTCAACATCATTGTAAATATTACCAGTTACCAGGAGATATGCCCACAACAGCAGAACACATCATTACAGTTTGGATAAACTTGATAGAAACGAAAGTACCAACTGCCGACTCCCATCCCCACCCTCCCCCCTCTTGCGGTCATCTCTTAAAGAGAATCTGTACTCTGAAATTCTTACAATAAAAAGCATACCATTCTATTCATTATGTGCTCCTGGTCCCCTCTGTGCTGTTTCTGCCATTCTCTGCTGCAAACCTGGCTTGTAATTGCCAGTTTTAGGCAGTGTTTACAAACAAACTAACCAGCTTCTAATAGGCTCAGCTAAGCAGAGTGTGTTAGTCACACAGAGCCTGCAGGGGGTGTGTACAGCTTCTAGCTAATCACAAGCAGCCCTGCACATTCCAGTCTGACTGCCTCAGCCTGACTGTGCCGACTATAGAGAGAAGATTAGATCATATAACAGAGATAACACAGCTACTGTGCAATTAGGAAAAGCTGCAGTAAGCCAGACCACATTAGAAAAGGCATAGGAACTTATAGCATAGAAGAAATAAAGATAAACAATTTGTTACAGAGTCTCTTTAAATCAAATCTGAGCAGTGCTCCATATAAGTTGCTTTATGTCTCATAGACCAATTTTTAGCCCTGGAGCTGTGCTGTGCAGTACCAACTGGTGTACTTACCAGTTAGCTTTATCTATCCAACGGTCCCAGACTTTATTACATGTAAAGGGGCATCCCCTATGCTGGTAGACTAATTCCTGGAAAGGGAGTGAGTTTTTAATCCTGGTTTTCCTGTCACTAAATGTAGGAAGGATGGGGGACAGCCCTCTGAAAGCTATGCATTAATTGAGCATAAAAACAGGTTCTAGTAGAAAAGACTTATCAAATTTGTTAATGTTTTTATCGTAGATGTTAAAGTGAACCTTCAGACTAAAAATCTACTCAGCAGCACTGAAAAGGCTTGGTGTTTCTTTAACCGTTTCACAGCCTCAGAACTTTTTTTTTCTTATCCAAGCCTCATTTTTGGCTGCGCAGAATCTAAGCTCCGCCCCATCAAAGAAAACTGCCCGGGCATTTTTCCCCTGATGCTGTGCAAAGCATGATGGGATTTCTGATGATGTTGTTCTCGTTGCTTAGCAACTGGGAGGGGTCATCAGCACACAGGACAGTTGGAACTGTGTCTCGTGCTCCTTGTCACCTCCTTTCATCCAAAAAGATGGCTGCCCTCATGAAATTTTAAAACCGAGTGGGTAAGAGATTATACTACCCATCTATTTTAATTAACATAACTAATGTAATTTAATGACAGTATATTTGTTTAGGCTGAAGTTCTTCTTTAATTATGCAACTTTTAATGTCGAGAAAGATAGGGGAGCCCGTCGTGTCATGGAGAAAGTTAACCATTTGCTTCCAGAAGTCCACTAAGGGGGGCATTGCCACCATAGGTGTATGAAAGAAGGATCAGGGGCCACCGCGGCTAGTGGTAAGGTAGTTTTGGTGAGTTATATAAAGCTGAGTAAGGCGGTCTTTGATGCAAGGAGACACCTGACGAGTAGCGAGCAGACTGTCTTCCCACACCTTCTCATCTAGTTGAATGCCTAGTTGTACCCATTTAGTCATAGAATGTTCCACCACGGGCCCTGCAAGGTGTTCAGCAAGTAGAGAGTACAATGAACCAATATGGTGGGGAACTGGGCCGCCTGGTAGATTCCATGAGAAGCGAAGTACCCATCAAGGGAAGACCGGAGGAGAATTGAGCTCGTGAGGCATGTTGTAGTTGGAGCAAGGCTGGGCTGAGACAGAGGCAAGAGAGAGGCTCCAGCCTCAGGGCGCAGTGTAGGAGGGGGTGCAGGGTGAGGCAGAGGCAAGAGAGGCTCCAGCCTCAGGGCGCAGTGTAGAAGAGGGCGCCAGGCCGAGACAGAGGAAGGGAGGCTCCAGCCTCATGGCGCAGTGTAGAAGGGGACGCCGGGCCGAGACAGAGGCAAGAGAGAGGCTCCAGCCTCAGGGTGCAGTGTAGGTGGGGGCACAGGGCGGGGCAGAGGAGAGAGGCGGTCCAGCCTCTGCGCAGTGTAGGAGAGGGCACAGGGGGCGGGACAGAGGGGAGAAAGGCTCCAGCCTCAGGGCGCAGAGTAGGAGGGGGTGCCGGGCCGAGGCAGAGGCAAGAGAGGCTCCAGCCTCAGGGCGCAGTGTAGGAGGCAGGAGCACAGCTCACTCAGCTATCATTCCACTATTGTGTTTGAAGCAGAGAGAAATTAGAAAAGGTGATACATGGCAGTGACTGCAAGCCAGATAACTAGAGATTAAGGTGTTGGGGGCCCTGGGGCGCCTCTTAGTCTATCAGTGTGTGACGGCTGGGGTAGGGGGGATGGAGGAGGGGCCTCTTAGTGTAATAGCAATCAGTGTGTGACGGCTGGGGTGGGAGGGATGGGGAGGGGAGGGGCCTCTTAGTGTAATAGCAATCAGTGTGTGACGGCTGGGGTGGGAGGGATGGAGGAGGGGCCTCTAAGTGTAATAGCAATCAGTGTGTGACGGCTGGGGTGGGAGGGATGGGGAGGGGCCTCTTAGTGTAAGAGCAATCAGTGTGTGACGGCTGGGGTGGGAGGGATGGGGAGGAGCCTCTTAGTGTAATAGCAATCAGTGTGTGATGGCTGGGGTGGGAGGGATGGAGGAGGGGCCTCTTAGTGTAATAGCAATCAGTGTGTGACGGCTGGGGTGGGAGGGATGGAGGAGGGGCCTCTTAGTGTAATAGCAATCAGTGTGTGACGGCTGGGGTGGGAGGGATGGGAGGGGGCACACTTTGGTGTCTCTCAGCCTTGGGTGCTGGAGGACCTTGTCCCGGCTCTGAATTGTAGAGACATACATTGGAATTGGGCGGACAGCGAGTATTGGGCACAGAGTTCACCCCTTGGATGTTTTTACATTGAATTTGTGTGGTACTCTCCATATGTACGCTGCGTGGATTCCTGTACAGTGTTGGTAAAGCACCCCTATAAAGAAGGCATTGCGCACATTCTGAACGCAGTGACAGCAGCATTGATGTGTTTTTCAATCTTCTGACAAGGGATGCTCCTGGCTGACACTTCTGAAAGGACAATGGAAGTGAGAGGGATATGAAGGCTGCCATTTTTATTTCCTGTTAAACCATGCACATTGCCTGGCTGTCCTGCTGAGCTCTTAGCCATAGCCCCTGAACAAGCATGCAGCAGATCAGATGTTTCTGACTGAAGTCTGAGTGGATTTGTAACATGCTCATTTCAGGTGACTAATGAAGCCAGAAAGATCAACAGGATGCCAGGTAATTGGTATTGTTATAAATATGGCAGCCTCCAGGTTCCCTTTAAGGTATTAAATAGAAGCCGGAACCAAGAACTGAACTTCATCCCAATCAGTAGCTGATACCCCCTTTCCCATGAGAAATCTATTCCTTTTCTCAAACAGCTCATCAGGGGGCGCTGTATGGCCGATATTGTGGTGAAACCCCTCCCACCGTGTGATGTCAGGACCATGGTCCTGACATCACACTGTGGGAGCCTTGTTGCATTGTGGGAAATAACCAGGGCTGTGGAGTCGGTCCAAAAATCCACTGACTCCGACTCCTCAGTTTAGGATTCCACCGACTCCTCGACTCCGACTCCTCTAATTTGCATATTACAATGTTGTTGATTAAAAGTATGTAACATGAAATTCGTCTCTTAACTGCCAACGCTTAGGAATTTTACAAGACAACTGAAGTGAGAAGGATATGTAGACTACTATATTTATTCCCTTTAGACTAAAACTAGTCCTTGGTAAGAGTACTTGTAAAAGGTACAAACCGGAACAAAGAACATCTATCAGGCCCTAGGCAATGTAAGTGTGGGTACATGTAAGAATGATGTGCAGGTACTCTGCAGGGGAATGAGGAGATTGTAAACAGACAACACCTCTGTGTTCAATGTGCACAGCATTCTCAGTGGATTCCCTGCAGCTCTGTGGGGAGTGCATATGTAGAGTATAGTACTACTGTGTAACAAAGTAAACCTGAGACAGATGAAATTAAAGTTTTATACATACCTGGGGCTTCCTCCAGCTGCCTTCAGGATAATCAGTCCCTCGTTATCCTCCTCCGCCACCTGGATCTTCTGCTATGAGTCCAGGTACTTGAGCCAGTCAGGCGTAGTGCGCATGCACACACTCCGCCGCCAGGAGCGTACTACACCTGTGCAGCACTATTGCGCAGGTGCAGAATGTTCCTGGCTGTGGGAGCGGCATTTGGCCGGACAGCGCTGACTGGCTGAATTACCAGGACTCATAGCAGAAGATCCGGGTGGTGGAGGACAGCGAGGGACTGATTAGCCTGAAGGGGGCTGGAGGAAGCCCCAGGTATGTATAAAACTTTACTTTTCATCCGTCTCAGTTACCCTTTAATTTGTAGTCACCAAACCAAATTTTAACAACATATCAAATTATTTGATTTCATCAGCAAAGGGAGTGCATACATTTGCATAAATCAGCATCAATGCAGAATTATTTCCATCTCGTTGACCATCTCTATTAGTGACACAGCTACACATCAGGCTTTATTCTTACAGCATAGATGTTATTTAGTATATATAAGAGATTCCTGTGTACACATCATATATACAGTCACAATCAGATATGTATATCTGACCTTAAAAATACGGGGACTGCTTTATTGAAGCAGCACAAGTAACTAATTTTGATTGGTTTATTTCATTTTTGTGGACTAAGCACAGCTATTACTGTATATATACATTATTTTTAATGACTATTATCTGAGAAATAGAACATTTTATCATGTTTTCTATTTTAATTACAGTTACAAATTCATTAGGAGTCGGAGTCGGTGCATTTTTTCCCGACTCCGACTCCGACTCCAGGCACCCAAAATTGCCCGACTCCACGACTCCGACTCCACGACTCCGACTCCACAGCCCTGGAAATAACAGCTGTTTACAGCTGCCAAAAAAGCAAGCAGCATCTCCTTCCACTGACATCACCTGCCAGCAGTAAAAATGTCACCATATGATAAATGTCAGAATGTAAATCAGAGAGAGGAAAGATTTTACAATGGGCAAACACTAACTAAATCTTTTATACATATTTATTGTAGAAATTAAGCACTTTTTTTTATTACATTATTTTCACTGGAGTTCCTCTTTAAGCACAGAAGTTATTCCTGTTGAATGCAGGATCTGTCTTGCAGATTGTGTATAAATAATATTTCCTGGCTCGGTTTTTTATTACCAATCGGAATGTTTTGTAACAAGTAATTACCTCATTAATCATCTTAAATGCAG
Source organism: Hyperolius riggenbachi (assembly GCF_040937935.1). NCBI lineage: Eukaryota > Metazoa > Chordata > Amphibia > Anura > Hyperoliidae > Hyperolius > Hyperolius riggenbachi. The sequence continues at coordinate 9,431,070 of NC_090656.1, forward strand.
TGTGTCCACTGTAAATAGAAGAGGCAAGGATTCATTCCAATATGTTTAGTTTAACTGCTTCAGCGACACCTAACAAAACATGTCAATCCGAAATATATATAGTTTTGTTTTGGTTTTTTTTATTAAAAACAAAACAAAACAATATATTATAGACCGACGCTAAGCAAAGTGTGCTATTCGTAGGCAGGGAGTGTCAGCTAGCTGCTGATAATGACGGATTAATGCAAATTTTATGTCAATCTTCTGCAAATTTATGCAAGTTGAAAATGGACCAGTCCAGTTGTGGTTGCATTGGATTGGATTGGTCAGTTTCCAAGCTGCATCATTTTGTCATGGTCAGCTGTTGCTTTTCTGCACAGCCTCACAAAGGGTTCTGTCCAATATCTGTGACTGACTGGAGTTACTAAAATACATCCAGCCTAGCGATGATCATGTCTAGTAGGAGAACTCATGAAGGAGCATGTGATCAGTTTGGTCAGGTGATATATATGTAAGCCTCTGATTTGCTGAAGCGGGATGTGGTCACAACAAATCAGAGCTTTGCACATCCATCAGCTGATCAAATATATCACATGAGTTCTCCTAGACACGGCCATCACTACGAGCTGACATGTAATGCTGGGAATACACCATGAGTTTTTTCGGCAGAAAGACGGCTCGATAGATCATTTCCGACAGGTCCGATCTGATTTCGATCAGTTTTCTTTATCGATTTTCTCATAGAAGTGAATGAAAGTCAATCAGAAAAATGATCGGAAGATCGACCGGAAAAGCAATTGTAAAATCGATGGGAAAGTAAATCTGCCAAAAAAACCATTCCCAGCATTACCATTGTGGATGTCTCACCAGTCAGCTGGCCCTGGCCTGTCCAGTGGATTGTGAACTCTGAGTCACACAAGTATATGTGGGAATCATTATAAATGAGGGTCCCTCTCCTACTTCTCTTTCCTAGATGGGCCTGGGAAATGTCAGAGAGAATTACATCCGCAAGAAGGAAATCCCGTTCAGCTCGGAGCAGAGGTGGATGGCGGTGAAGTGTGCAGAGAAGGTGGAGGTGAGGTGTGCAGCACAGCTGGGCTATGATGCGTGCATTATATGTGGTGTAGGTGTGGCTATACAGTAGTGGGTGTGTGCACATGTGCGCCTGTGTATCACATGACATGGATAGAAGAGGACAGGTTTTAGGATTACTCTAAGTTAATAATGACAGTTAATTGACTGTCAGGTTACTTAGAAAAGTTTTGTATAGAATTTGCACGCCTATGGTGATATATGTTCCGTAACAGAGAAAGTCCTTTTCAGTCTCCAATTTTTCCTCTATTGAACCCCCATTTCCCCATTGCACACCAATGCCAGCTGTCTTCTACAGTTGCCCCCAGTATAGGTCAGCCAGGTATAGTTGCCCCCAGTATAGGTTGGCCAGGCACTCTCTTCACTTCCTGTTTCTGCCTGGTGCTGCCACCTGACTTCTGCCGCCTGAGCAAGTCACCTCACTTGGCATCATGGGCGGACCAGGCCTGCTAGCCATACAGCACCTGCAATTAATCTGGTCTGCAGAGCGCAGCCAGGCATAAAACAGGAAGTCGCGTCAGTCACTAGAGCGAGAAGCGTCCGGACGCACGGAAGGTATGTTTGCCTGCCGCTGCCCGCCGCTCAGCTGCAATTATATGCCTATTGAAGCTGGAGGGGAGTGCAGAGGGGAGATCCCCGAGGTGAGGGAAAGGGGGGACCTTCCCCCCTCCCCGCCGAGTGTGGCCATAGCTCTCCCCTCATGCTGCGACCCCTCCAGCCCCCCAAAACAGCCACGAGCGGGCCCCGGGGGGAGGGGGGCCTGCTCACAATTTCTGCAGGGGGGCCCGGGGGCTCTTAGTTATGCCCCTGACACAGTGTGTGTCCAGATCTGTAGTAACGATGTGTGTATGGACTGAACAGAATTCACCATCTCGCTAATCAAAGTACATGTGTATGTGTACAAATATTTTTGTTGACTTTTATTGGTATTTTGCTGTAAATAATAACCAACAACTGCTATCCCATGCAGGGCATTTCATATAAAAATCAGTAAACTAATAAGAAAAAAATATTGATAATTTACATGGCTGATCATTTTTAATTATCTTGAATAATCAAATAATAAACAAGCAAAAAAAAAAAAAAAAAAACCAAACAACGGATGTATGGACTCCATTAAGGATCATTGATTTGAATTTTGTATAGTTTAGTTGCAAATATCTTCGTGCTAAAATAACTTTATTTACAAAGTGTTTGTGTTAACAGTCTGCTATCGTCCAGACTAGTCCAGGTACAGCAGTGATCAGTATCTCTCCTCTGTTCCCTCCCTCAGAACCAGGAGGACCTGTACTTCATGAAGGGGGCGTATGAGGAGGTGGTGCAGTACTGTACGGCCTATAATAGTGGCGGGATGTCCATGCCGCTGACGCCACAGCAGAAATCCTTCTACCTACAAGAGGAGAAGAATATGGGGATCCAGGGGCTGAGAGGTAACAGCGTGATGTCCAACTAGAGCCTTATTATTGTCTCTTTTATTAGAAACCAGCACTGGGCAGCTAATAAAATCAATCAGGGAACAGCTGATGTTGCCAGTGGCTCCTGGGCAGTCCTTAGGGCCCCGTTTCCTGGCACAGGAATATGCAGCCCACGCGCGTCACATGGATGCGGCCTCCAATTCAGAAAGGGATGCGGCTCCCCAGTAGAAAGGGGCCCTCAGGTCTCTTTCACACTACAGCCCTTTTTAAGCGTTTCAACGCAAAGTCGAAACTTTGCATTGGCCAAGGTAAAATGAAAGTCCATAGACTTTCATTTTACCTTTCACACCCGACGCTGCGTTTCGATGCGTTGCGGTACGATGCACCCGGGAGCATTTTAACGTCGGGAATAGGCGTTTCCCCGTCGGGTTACTACCGCCGCTACTCAGCGTTGCACTGCAGTTACCCGAGGACACGCCGCAGCCTATTCCATGCATGCAGGAGCCGTTCATTACATGTTGTAATGTGAAAGGGGCCTTACAGATGTTGAAATTTAGCAGTGTCTGCAGCGATGAGTGTTGATTTAAAGAGAATCTGTATTGTTAAAATCACACAAAAGTAAACATACCAGTGCGTTAGGGGACATCTCCTATTACCCTCTGTCACAATTTCGCCGCTCCCCGCCGCATTAAAAGTGGTTAAAAACAGTTTTAAAAAGTTTGTTTATAAACAAACAAAATGGCCACCAAAACAGGAAGTAGGTTAATGTACAGTATGTCCACACATAGAAAATACATCCATACACAATCAGGCTGTATACAGCCTTCCTTTTGAATCTCAAGAGATCATTTGTATGTTTCTTTCCCCCTGCATCTCTCATGCACTGAAGTTTCAGGCTGCTCTTTTCTTCCTGCAAACAGCTTTGCCCTTGTCTGTAATTCCTCACTATGTGAAAGCCCAGCCAGCTCAGAGGACGATTTATCCAGCTTGTAAAAGATAAGAGAGAAGAGAGAAGCTGCTCTAATCCTAAATAACACACAGGCAGTGTGCATAGAGGGGCCTGGAAGGGGGAGTTCATAGCAGAACCACAGCCTTCCAGACACAGGCTGACAAGTCTGACAAGAGAGAGATAAGTTGATTTATTACAGAGACTGTGATAGTACAAAGTGCTGCAGTAAGCCAGAACACATTAGAATAGCTTTTGGAACTTGTAGGATGATAAAAAACAGGATGCAATTTTTTTTACGGAGTCTCTTTAAGGAACTATGCTGAATGGACACTAGACGACACTTGTCTGCTAGTCTGCAGTTCTGCTGTTACACAATTGTAGTCTGCTGGTTCCTGTTCCTTTCTGTGTATACAACGTATTATTTGCCATTTTTATCTCCCAAACAGTGTCACTGTTGGCAGTGGCATAGCTATAGAGCAATGGGGCTGAGTGCAAATGCTATACTTTGTGCCCTTTTCCAGCACTATATGTATAATAATCACATAATACAGATCGCTACTGTTTAAAGCGGGATTGTCACCATAAAAAATCAAATTTCAACAGCAACTGGTCTGAGTGTATTAAGTGTAAAAGATGCTAATTCTGCATTCAAAACTTTTCCTGTTGTTATGGTTTGGAGTTATCAGATACCGGAGCACTGGCCCTTTATTTGCCATTGGCTGGCAAAACAGTTGCATGCTGGGAGGTCTTTTTATCTATAACATATTCCTCCTCTTCCCTTGTGCGCAATTAAATGTTTTTGCGCGCAAACACGAATTTTCGCACAAAATCTTTACCGGTTTCGTGTGTGGGAAAACGATAACGATTTTGCGCAAAAATGTTTAATTGCGCATGAACGCAGTTAGCACTCTTTTGTGAATCAAGCACCTACTCTGAAAATAAGCCCTAGCTTATATTTCGAGTATGCTCGAAATATAAGGCGTCCTCCTTCTATATAGCCGGCGCTGGGGACCTGCTCCCTGACCCCCCTCGCTGTCCTCAGACGAGATTATAATGTAATCCCTGCCATCATGTCACTAACTGTCCTCAGAGGATTTTATAATGTAATCCCTTCAATCATGTCACTAACTGTGTTCAGGGGAGCCTACAATATAATCCCCGCAGTGTTGGGCAGTAGCAGTGTTAAGGAGTCTAGCCCAAGGACTCCTACTGAATAGGTGCTGGCTTACTGAACAGGCAGAGCAGAGAGTTGATAGAACCAGTACACTACTCGGCCACTACCACTAGGCCATAGATTCAATGTGATGGGAATCCCACTTTAGAGAAAGGATGGAGATGGAGCCAGACAACAGACCGGCTACCCCCACACAGGCTCAGACTAAGGCCTGCTTCACATCGAGGTTCCAAGACCTGCTTCACTTCTTTTCACACCTGTCCTGATAAACAGACCCCAGAGAGCGAACCCTAGACTGTATTAAGGGACCATTATCGCTAAAATCGTAACATTTAAAGACAAATAACATTTATATCACACTTTTCTCCTGGCGGACTCAAAGCGTCAGAGCTGCAGCCACAAGGACGCGCTCTATAGGCAGTAGCAGTGTTAGGGAGATTTGCCTAAGGTCTCCTACTGAATAGGTGCTGGCTTACTGAACAGGCAGAGCCGAGATTCGAATCCTGGTCTCCTGTGTCAGAGGCAGAGCCCTTAACCATTACACCATCCAAACACATACAAATAAGTACATTTCTTCCAAAGTAAAATGAGCCATAAATTACTTCTCTCCTATGTTGCTGTCACAGTAGGTAGTAGAAATCTGACAGAAGTGACAGGTTTTGGGCTAGCCCATCTCCTCATGGGGGATTCTCAGGGTTTTGTTTATTTACAAAAGCACTTAGTGAATGGCAGTTGCTCCATCCAGCTGCCAAAAAATTGTGCAGAGAGCACTGAGGCTGGCCAGCATGTTTCTATAAATCCTTTTAAGGGAATGTATTTATAAAGAATGAGAGCCTTGTTGAGAATACCACATGAAGAAATGGACTAGTCCAAAACCTGTCGGTTCTGTCAGATTCTACTACCTACTGTAAGTGACAGCAACATAAGAGAAAAGTAATTTATGTCTCATTTTACTGTGCAAGAAAAATACTTCTTATTTGTATATGATTACACGCATTTTAAATTCTACAATTTTTCGCAATAGTGGTCCTTTAATAAATATTGTGTAATTGTGGTCAGATGTACATTTCTTGTTTTGCCCACAGCTGTCATGTCTTGTCTCCCCAGTACTGGCGCTGGCCTCCGGATCTGAGTTGGGGAACCTCATGTTCCTGGGGTTAATCGGGATTATCGACCCTCCCAGAACTGGGGTGAGCGAAGCTGTTCAGATCCTGCTGGATTCCGGGGTGTCCGTCAAAATGATCACTGGCGATGCGCTGGAGACTGCTCAAGCTATCGGTGAGAAGATAAAAAAAATTAAACACTGGCCAAAATGTCTGTCCATAACTACATGGAAAATAAGCTCTCTGGCTGTGATTTGACTGATTCCAGTATGAAGACCTGATGAAAAATACTAATGGAGAGGGTTGGACATTTTTTTTCGTGCCGGGGGGGGGGCGAAACAGAAAAAAAGGGCGCAGGAGCCATTGCAATCAAAAGGGCGGCGCCATAAGCAGCCATTATAAAAGCCAGAATTTGCGGCAAAGAAGGCAAGTATGGGCGCATGGAGGCGCCCAGTAACACCGCGGGCCCCAAGGCATGCCGATATAAAATTGCAGCATTGCATCGCGGGCTCTCCACGTCATACTGACCACTTGGAAATCCCATCAGGAAATTCACTGCTCTTTTTGTTACTGTATGTCAATTTTCACTTGACATACATATATCGGTAGATACATTATGTGTAATTTAACCACATTTTCCAGTCGTAACTTAAAAATGTACCCCCTTCTTCTCACTGTTCTCCTTAACATGCCTAGCATATATGGGGGGGGGGGGGGGGTTCTATTAACTGCTAAATTTGGTGTAATTGTTGTCAATGTAATTGGCTAAAATGTTTTTCACGAAAATGCCAGAAGCGACCATTTATTCGGCAATTTTTTCACGGTAACACCGGGGGCATTTTCGCTCCTCCTTAGTGGCTAGAAACTTTGATTTTCCAGTTTCATTTCTTCTGCTTCCTCAGACATGGCGGTGATCATATTAGATTCATTTTGTGCTCTACTGGAGATCAGGAACTTTGACGCAAGTTGTGGGCACTAAAGCCAATCATTGGTCAAAGCAACTGACATTGGCCATTTCAGCCATGCCTGCATTTTTGATGACTTAGAGAAGTGGTCCTCAAACTAAGGGTACGTACAGACATACGATAACGATCGTTCGTTCTGAACGATGAACGATGTTAAAGGAGGTATCGGCCGATGATCGTTTGAAGAAAGGCCACTTTGATCATCGTCCGTGTATGAACGATCTTGGAACGAGCGTTGCGTGTGCAACATGATGTATAAAATGATTTCAAACACAAGTGTTAAAAATAACTGTTTTAGCATGTGCAAAGCTTTCAGAACGAACGATCAACGACCGATCGTTGTACAGACATTACTTTTTGAACAATGGTCGTTGGAAAAGATCTGGCAGAATGGATCGTTCTTTACCAACGACATAGCTCGTTGGTCGGTCGTTTTAATGATCGTTCGTGCACTTTTTACGAACGATCGTCGGGCAATGCCGTCGGTAACGATCGTTTTAAACGACTATAGTCGCATGTCTGTACGCACCCTAAGGCCCATGGGCCGAATGTGGCAGAGCCCCCCCACCCCAGCTTTTTCACTGGCCCCCCCCATACACAAAATGTATAACTTCTAGATATGGCCCGCTGCACCTTAAAATATAGAATAGCAGTGCTGGCACCACCCATCCACATACTATAGAAGCCAATGACCAGTTATTCGCTGGCTTCCAATCCAATTCTGCATCAGGTGACACTGCTGTCCATCTGGACGGCAGATTGTCACTGGGTATGCTTCACTGTCTGGTGCACAAAGAGGTTCTTCAGGCGCCACATGACTGAATGGCTGCTGCTGGGAGTTCTCCTCCGGGCATGATTGGGGGAAATCAGTACCTAGATTCAATGTAATGTTTTTCAACATCATTTTTAGTGTATGTTCTGGCCCCCCAGCAGCCTGAAGTATATTGACCCAGCCCATGACCGAGAAAGTTTGGAGACCCCTGGCTTAGAGAAAGCTTTTTCAGAAGTGTGTGTGTGTGTGTGTGTGTGTGTGTGTGTGTGTGTGTGTGTGTGTGTGTGTGTGTGTGTGTGTGTGTGTGTGTGTGTGTGTGTGTGTGCGCGCGGTGTGTGTGTGGTGTGTGTGTGTGTGCGTGCGTGTGTGTGGTGTGTGTGTGTGTGTGCGTGTGTGTGTGCGCGTGCGTGTGGTGCGTGTGGTGTGCGTGCGCGTGCGCGTGTGTGCGTGTGCGTGCGTGCGTGCGTGCGTGCGTGCGTGCGTGCGTGCGTGTGTGTGTGTGTGTGTGTGTGTGTGTGTGTGTGTGTGTGTGTGTGTGTGCGCGCGCGTGTGTGCGTGTGTGCGTTTGGTCTCCACTACTTATTTTCTCTCTTCCAGGAAGGAGTATCGGTCTCTCCAATGGGCATCTAAAAGCCATTTCTGGAGAAGAGCTGGACCGATTGGATGAAGCCTCCCTCTCCTCCGTCGTCACTAAGGTCTCCTGCACCCCTTCATTCCCACCATCCTCCTGTTGTGTATCAGTAACCTGCATCCAGCAGCTAACTGTGCTATCTGTGTTGTCAGGTGTCCGTGTTCTACAGAACCAGTCCGAAGCACAAGCTGAAGATCATCAAGGTAATAAATGAAATGACCCTGAGGCCGGTTTCACACTGCAGACTGGTGGCAGCGGTGCGTTGCGTCCGCCAGAAACAGGCCTTCGGGGAACACTGCATTAGTACGCTGTGTTTCCTATCTACCAACTAGCCAAGCAGGAACTGACCAGCGCTTGCAGTCACTTCCTGCTTCGCGGTAGGCGGAAGTGCACTTTGTAAAAATTTGCTTACATGCATCCACGTTGCGATGTCGACTAGTTTTTTTTTTAAAAAACGCATCACCATAGACTAACATGATTTCCGGGCCGGCGCAGATTGCCATACGTCACAGCAGATCACGCACAGTAACAAAGCTCTGCGCTAGCGTTAGATGAGGAAAAAAACTATTAACCCTTCGCACATTCACAGATTCACTCATCCAGGCACAACTGTTATCCCTGCAGCTAAGTTACAAGCCGGGGTCTTAGGTCACAGAAGAATGCATTCTTATGCTTAGTCACCTATACTGCGCAGAAGTACCCAGGTAAACATAGGTGTCCTAACTCTGGCCCTGTAACATGCATAGTGCAGACAAGCAAACATTCATTGCATCAAACCTATCAATGGATTAGGAGCACACATCCTGACGTCCTCTCCTGGGACAGACAGTGCATCTTACCAATCGCACAAGGGAGCTACATTATGTTAGCTCCCTTGTGCGATTGGCATGATGCGCTATCTGTATCAGCATAAGCTGTGTGCATGCTGACAAAAACACAGACAGGGAAGGAGGGAGTGCAATTTTTGCAAATGCGAATCTGCATGTGTGAATTTTTGATTGCGAATTTAACTGTTTTTCTCTGCGTTATATGGCATGTTTTTTTTTAAAAAAAACATATAACATATGAACTACCCTATATACTCGCATATAAGCCGACCCACGTATAAGCCAAGGTACCCACTTTTCCCTCAGAAACCAGGGAAAAAAATTATTGACTTGTGTATAAGCCCCCTCCCCAGTATAGTCCCCTTCACAGTAGCCAGATATGCTCCAGTACAAGTCATGCCCCCTCTCCATAGCCGGATGTGCCCCAACGATGATACAGCTGTGTCTCATACACCGCTAGATGGCGTCATAGATATGAGACACAGCGATTGCCACACAGGAAGAATCCCTGATCATTGCACCGCTGACACACTGCTTGCACGCTCCGCTCCACAAGCCGGGGGATACAGGTAGTCTTGAGCAGCGCACTCTGCACACCATGTTGCAGGGGATGGGGGGTGCACGATCCTTACACTCCTCTGCCAGTAACAAAACCTGCTCCATCCGTTCTGTTCCACTGACTCGCATATAAGCCAAGGGGGTAACTGTTCAGAAAATTTTTGTGTGATGACAAATTAGGCTTATACGCGAGTATATAAGGTACATGTTCTTAATTTGTCGATTTACCTGGTCTGGTTGCCTTTGACTCACTATAGCCAGTGGGATTGTGGGAAGTTTTTTTATTCATTTATTTTAGCTACAGTAACAAGCTTATTTCAGAATGCAAATAACATAAAGCTTCCTATTTTGGACAAGAGAAGGACACTATGATCAGAATGTAATCTTTTTTTTATATGACATTTCTCCTAAATCTGACAGTGAACACTAAAAAACAACAGGATTGGTAAGCTAAATAAGTAATGTCTCAGAAGAATTTTTTTTTTTTTTTCAGTTTAATATGGAGTTTCATCTCACTGTAGCGTTAGTAAGTGAATGCCCTGCCTGTCACCCGCAGACAGACGAGTACAATATGACACCTTTCTGTTGTGTTTTAAGGCTCTCCAGCGAACAGGAGCCATTGTCGGGATGACCGGGGATGGTGTGAATGACGCAGTTGCGCTCAAGTCAGCCGATATCGGTGTGGCGATGGGAAAAACGGGAACCGATGTCAGCAAAGAGGCTGCAGATATGATCCTGGTAGACGATGATTTCTCCACCATCATGTGAGTAAAAATATCGAGATACCGAGACAATCGAGGATATTAACATCACCTCTCAGTGCTCGTAATGTTGTGGCTGATCGGTTTATATCTCAGAAGGCTGATAATACAGAGCAATGTTCTGCAGATCTCCGGAGAAATGGAACAATCTGCTAAAAATACCAATATAAGATCTCTCAGGAGGTAGACCAGACAGAGCAGTGTTCTGATGATCTTTAGGGAGGCTGGGAATGAAATAATCTGGGAACTTTACAGGGGAAAGGGGGGGGGGGACTAGACCCCAGGGAACTGTATAGCGGAGGGAGAGGGGGCACTAGACACCAGGGAACTGTATAGGGTAGAGATGGGGGCCATTAGACACCAGGGAACTCTATAAGGGAGGGAGGTGGCCACTACACATTGAAGTTGACCCATAACTTGGCCCACTGTGTATTTGAGTTTGACACTCTTGCTCTAGAGGTTTTGACACTGGAATAATCTGAAGCACATATTGCTGTGTATTAGTCAGTAGGTAGATTGGGCTGAGCAGTGTTAGCAGTATATAGTGCAGGTCATGGTGTGTAAGTGAATAGTATGTTCCATATTTGCAGTGCCTGTGCTGTGGCAGTTCAGTGTTGACACACAGCTATCTGCTGACAGAGAGGACATTTCTGTCCCATTACACAGCATTAACATCTGGGAACGGATATGTAGCGCCTGGTAATTGAGCGTAGTGGCACTTTCACCCGCGCAACACCTGTTCTCTTATCCGCTGAGTACACTCATCCTCTGTGCACGGCCCAGCGATCTGGAGTATCTCCTATTGACATAAATTATTGGAGGAGGCAGCAGCCCACTGATTAAACAACAGCAACGTTTACACTTCAATCATGATGTCCTCTGCTGTCAACCTCACGACAAATATTAGCACTTCAGCCTGGAATGTATTCATCGCTATTAGAGAAGATAACAGACATCGCTAGCCTTAGCTTGTGCCATCTGTATTACTTCTCCAAGGGGGGCTGGATTTCAGCAAAGGCCAGCTGTCCAAGGGGGCAGCTGGACATGGAAGAGGAGCTGTGGATGTAGAGCACCACGTGGAAAGTAGGGGCTGCATTACAAGTGGAAGAGGTGTAAATCCTGTAGAATTAGCCGTTGTGCGTTAGAATTCTTTTCTCTACGGTGCCCCCTTCTGAAGGTGTCAACCTTGGCATCTGCCTGGTTGCCTATGCCTAAAAACTGCCCTGCGTAGCAAACAGAAATAAATAGCTTATCAAGTGATAGAAAGTGCTTATGTATAACACATGAGCAAAACAACATATCTAATACACAACATGGCCAGAAGGGCTCCTCTCTCTTTTGATTATATCCACAGTTCAGGTACAGTTTTTCTGCATTTTTATTCCTTACTTTTCATCTCTGATGCAGATGATTTTTTTTTCTTTAACCACTTCAGGACCTCTGGCTTACACCCCCTATTGACAAGGCTATTTTTCACAATACAGGGCTGTGCAGCTTGGTCAGCGTGCTGCACAGCCCTACAACTCACCACACTAATGCATTTTACCTCCTTTTATTGTCCTTAATAGGACACTCTTTAGGAGGTCTCTGATCGCTGCTGCGATCTTTGTTTGTTTTTTATTACAAAAAGAGAGGCTTTGCCCTCCCTCCTTCCTCCCTCCCCCCTTTGCCACCCTAATCGCCATAGGACGGCGATCGGCTCTCTTCCCCGCCTCTCCTAGGCATCAGCCTATGAGAGGGCTTCATTCCTTAGACGTTCTGAGGGACAGCTGAGTGTCCCCCGTACAGCGCTGCAGGAGAACGCAATGCTGTACAATGGTAAACAAAGGGGATTTCTTTCCCCTTTTGGCTGAAAACAGTCTGCTAGCCGCAGGCTGATCATGGAGCGGAGCTCTGTGAATCGGCAGAGAACGATCGTGCATGCGCGTTCTCTGCTTAACTGCAGCTCCAGGACTTGGCGCCAATCGGTGGTAGGCAGTCCTGGGGCTGCCGCCGTGTTTACGCCCATTGGCGTGACATGGTCGTTAGGTAGTTAACCTTATACAGCTAAATAAAGTAAAACTTTATTTGGCTGCAGGGCTGAATTTTTCCTGCCGCTGGGGGAGTGTGCCTCCCCCAGCCTGGCAGGGTATGCAGAGAGGGCGGCAGGGAGCCTTTATAGTTACCTGTCTGGGGCAGGCTCGGGTTGTTCTCTCCTCCACCATGGTGCCAATGTAATCCCGACATGTCTTCTCCGTTCAAATCACATGATCGGGATCCAGAAGACCATGTCAGCGTTACAGCCCCACCCAGTGGTGAAAGAGGGGTGATGGAGGAGTCTCTTTCATCACACCTCTTCCACCACCAGGAGGTGCTCTAACGCTGCCACGGGCTCTTGAATCCGGATCACATGTTATATCATGTGATCGGGACCCAGAAGACCTGCCGGAAGTTCAGAGTTACCGGTGGAGGAAGAGAAGAAGTGGTCTCGAACAGGTAAATATATCTTCTTACTGCCACACACTTGTTTGGCTGCACTTGGCAGATATGCCAACAGAGGCTCACAATGCACCAGAAGCTTTCACATGAAAAATGTTTGTTTGAAGCTGCTAATAGTTTATATGAAGTGCAATTGCAGATTTTGCTATTTTACTTCTGAACACTGTTCAAAGGGGTTATACGGAATACTTACCGTATATACTCGAATACAAGTCGACCTTGTGTAGAAGTCGACTCCAATATTCAACCCTCTTAAAGAGACACTGAAGCGAAAAAAAATATATGATATAATGAATTGGTTGTGTACTATGAATAATTACTAGAAGATTAGCAGCAAAGAAAATATTCTCATATTTTTATTTTCAGGTATATAGTGTTTTTTCTAACATTGCATCACTCTATAATATGTGCAGATTACACAACACTCAGCATTCGAAATGAGTCTTTCAGAGTAGTCTGTGAAGTAATGACCTCTCCTCTAGCAGAGGAAAAGTAAACAGTTCAATTACAGTTGAGATAATAAAAGTCAGATAACAGCCCTCTCCACGACCAAGTTAGTCGGAGAGCTTAATGGCTTTTTTGCATAGAGATAACAACTGGAGTTTCTCAACTCTTCCTGCACTGGAAACAATTAGACTGATGTATCTGATCTTAATGGTTTTTTTTTAGCTGTACTACACATACAAATCATAATATCATCATTTTTTTTTCGCTTCAGTGTCTCTTTAAGCTGGATTATTTTATTGACAGCAAAGTTAATGGCTGCACTTGGGGCTCAGAAGGGGTTAATGATTGCACTGCATACTGTATTGCAGCCATTAGCCCCTCCTGTCCCTTAATTGCAGCCAATACATCCTACAGGCCACAAGTGCTGCAATTATTCACTCGCTTTTACTCAGCCCAGTATTTCCCCCTCTGCCCCTTTCCTTGTTAACCCATTCGCGTTCCGTCGTTTTCACTTGAGCAATGTTCACCTCCAATTGATTAGCCTATAACTTTATCACTACTTATCACAATCCACTGATCTATATCTTGTTTTTTCCGCCACCACTTAGGCTTTCTTTGGGGGGTACATTTTGCTAAGAGCCACTTTACTGTAAATGCATTTTAACAGGAAGAATAAGAAAAAACGGAAAAAAATCATTATTTCTCAGTTTTCAGCCATTATAGTTTTAAAATAATACATGCCTCCATAATTAAAACTCACCTATTGTATTTGCCCATATGCCCCGGGTATTACACCGTTAAAATTATGTCCCTAACACAATGTATGGCGACAATATTTTATTTGGAAATAAAGGTGCATTTTTTCCGTTTTGCATCTATCACTATTTACAAGTTTAAAATAAAAAAAAATATAGAAATAGACCCTTTTTTTTTTTATTGTAATGTTTTTTTTTATATTAAACATTTTATTTGGGTATTTTTGGGAGGGTGGGATGTAAACCATAGTTTAATAATGTAAATGTGTGTTGATTTTAATTTTTTTAACTTTTTGTTGTAGTTTTACTTTTCGGCCACAAGATGGCGGCCATGAGTTTGTTTACATGACGTCACTCTAAGCGTAACACACGCTTAGAGCGACGCATGGGGGAGGTAAGAGCCAGAAAAGGCGAAGCTTCCGAGAGAAGCTGTCGCTTTTTCAGCGGGGGAGAGGAATCAGTGATTGGGCACCATGGCCCGATTCACTGATTGCCTGGCTAACGAACCGCGGGCTGGGAGTGCGCGGGAGCGCGCATGGTTCCTGGACGTAGTTTCTACGTCCAGGAACCAAAATAGGTTAATTGTTGTGGCCAGGACTTTCACACCTGCGTTTTTTTGGCATTTCCTTTCCTCATAGTGTCACTTACCACTGGGTACATGGCTGCAAATGGGAATGTCACTATTAGTACACATATTACTCAGTGTGCTCACTGACTCCTGTATAAGTCGACCCCTATAATTTTATATAGTAAATCAGACCTACATTTCTAGACTTATACACGAGTATATACAGTATTATTATCTGTGTCCCAATTGGAAAGGCTTTACTTTGCTTGTTGTGGCCCAGACCTCCACTGAGCTTTGCATTATAATATAGAAACTGGCTGATGGTCCCAGGGTCAGGAAATGAGGGAAAGCGTTCAAGTTTCAAAGGCTGGGCTCACACAATGAAGATGGCCATTTCTATTCCAGTCCTCTCCTGTCAGTTTTTGACAGTTTCATCAATTTTGTAGGAGTTTTCTATGGCTTGGTTCTCACACAAATAGCGTACAGGTTCAATCCTGTTAGGTAAAACTGATAGAAAACTGATGCAAAGCTTGACAGTACTGGAATGTAAATGTACAGATTTATGTGTGAACCAAGTCGATCTGCCTTCTGTGCCAGTCTTGGAGATATGACCTCACTTCCTGTTTGACAGAAAGTGATGAAAAGTCTTGAGGCCATACATCAGGTGGCTTGGCAGCCGATTGACCATCCGGTTCGATTATTATAATCAAATTGAATGAAAATCGGTGGCGCCAAGTGCATGCCCGACTGACAATGCAACCAATTTCGGGATGAAAATTGGTCGCATTGTCGATCGCTCATGCTGCAAGGACTTGCTCAATCGGGAACGGCATGCAATTTCATGACAATCGACGAACGCGACAAAACCCCCAGTGCTCATCCCCTAATGGAAAATATCCTCCCAGTGCCCCGTGCAAGGTATACATTACCTGTCCGTGGCCTGCGCTTGTCCCTCCGCTGCTCCGGGCATCACACGCGCCCTTACTAGTAACAATTGGTATCTCTGCACTCTATCTATTGTGTGTGCTAGGACAATCTATTGATACATATGAGAGAGGAACATGTCCCTTTAACACAGCACCACACAAGTATGTAGTATTCAAAAGGTAACAATTTATTAATGAACAATATTAAATCACTATAGAACCATAATAAAAACAATTAAAAAAGAATCATGCTGCCTGTAATGCATATATCATAAATGCAATAAATCACTGTAATAATGAGCGCCCCATCAAAAAATAGCATAATCATGTATATATCTCATACTGTGAGGTGCTCAATACAGAGCTACCCCCAGTAACAGAACCCGGGTTCAGTATTCAGCTAAGAAAGTGGAAAGAGAGGAAAAACCTACACAGAGGTCTAATATTGAACACACAGTGCATATATATTCTACCATCAATATGATGCAACATAGCATCATATTGATGGTAGAATATATATGCACTGTGTGTTCACTATTAGACCTCTGTGTAGGTTTTTCCTCTCTTTCCACTTTCTTAGCTGAATACTGAACCCGGGTTCTGTTACTGGGGGTAGCTCTGTATTGAGCACCTCACAGTATGAGATATATACATGATTATGCTATTTTTTGATGGGGCGCTCATTATTACAGTGATTTATTGCATTTATGATATATGCATTACAGGCAGCATGATTCTTTTTTAATTGTTTTTATTATGGTTCTATAGTGATTTAATATTGTTCATTAATAAATTGTTACCTTTTGAATACTACATACTTGTGTGGTGCTGTGTTAAAGGGACATGTTCCTCTCTCATACGCGCCCTTACTAGGAAATCATGTGGGGTGCGCCTGTATGCAGAACAGAGGAATCCCGGAAGCCAGCAGGGGACAAGTGCAGGCCGCGGACAGGTAATGTATACTTTACACTGGGAACCGGGGGGACATTTTTCATTAGGGGGACAGAGTTGATGCGGCACACAAGGCCGATTCTGGATCGATTTTAGCATGAATTTGATTGGGAATCGGCATGTAGTGTATGGGCAGCTGACAGATCTTGGGTGAATCTGCTCATACATCGCTAGATGCATGGCTACCTTTACAACAAAATAACCTCCCTACCCTTCACTGTGACAAATGCAGCACAAACAGCCACCCCACAGTGAGAGGCTTCTAGACCAGGGGTCTCAAACTCCATGTACCTGGGGGCTGCAGGAGGCAAAGTCAGGATGAGGCTGCGCATAAGGAATTTCACAATCGCGGCGCATCGCCGCCTCTGCCCGCCCCTCTCACTCTTCCTTCACAGAGAGGGGCGGGGAGAGGCGGCGATCCGTGCGGTGATTGACGTCAGGAGGGGCAGAGCTGAAGCTGAAAGCTCTGCCCCTTCCAGGAAATGCCGGTGGATTGCCCCCCGGGCGATTTGGGGGCTCTGCAGCCCTCGTTTAGCGGCAGGGATGCAGCGGATTACTTGGGAGCACTGAAGCGAACTATAAGGAAGCTTTTGCCGGCGAGGGCCACAAAATATTGTATCGAGGGACGCAAATGGCCCGCGGGCCGCGAGTTTGAGACCCCTGGTCTAGACCATAAGGACACATCCAGCACCTGCCTATTATACTGGTACACTGTTGTGCACATTGTATTCAGATGATGTTTTAGATGAAGTGTAGTGATAAAACAAACATTAGACCAGACTGCGATGTGTCTATTAGTGCAGATGTCTTAGTTTATCTTCTATGCTGAGCTGCTGATCACATGTTTGTAATCTCTTCTCATGTTGTAGGAACGCCATTGAAGAAGGAAAAGGAATATTTTACAACATCAAAAACTTTGTCCGCTTTCAGCTCAGCACGTAAGTGAGAATGTGGTCACATGATGGCAAGGAGTCATGGGAAATATGGGGATAGAGGCATAAAGTTCTAACAACCAACTTTTTTTTCTTTTAGATATGAATAGTGTATAAAAGTTTTAGAAACCTGAAGGGGGGGCGGGGTCAGTTCCCATTGGAGTGATTTTCTCTCCCTCCTTCCTCACTTGTCAAACTGTTCAGACTTCAATCTGCTGGACAACGAACTCCTTCCGGTTACAGTTTAATGCTGCAGAATTTCAGCATTTATAGCCATACGTGTGTTCGGTGGCGTTATAATAACCCATGCGACACCCGCCATTGCGGGCAGTCCCTGCACCTGTACGTAATGGCAGCAGGACAGGTCCTCTTCACTCCATCTTATCGCCACGCCGTGCAGCCAATCACCTTGCGGCTGCAGTCTCTGTATGACGTGACATACACCAAGAGCTGCATGGTGATTGGCGGCATTACGCAGAGATTAGCTGGAGTGAAGAGGGCCTGTCCTGTCGCCAGAAACAGGTAACATATAATGCTGCTCTGTAGCGGGGCCCCTATGATGGAAGTTGATTGAATACTGAAGGGAGGGCCGAGGCGACATATACCTGCTGGGGGGATGGCACACGAGTTACATCCCTATAATTCATTGTAGTCAGCCAAAGCCTCTTGATGCTGGTCTACTAATCAGATGTCTTCTAAAGGTACGTACACACGCACTACATCCGGCAACGACGGGTCTGCAAGACACTCCCGCTGGGCGGACGTTCAACTGACAGTATGCGCGTGTGTACACGCTGTCGGTGGACTGATAAGGCTGTTTCTGACTGATCCGCTCAGCAGATCGTTCAGAAACAGCCTTATCAGTCCGCCGACAGCGCGTACGCACGCATTACTGTCGGCTGAACATCCGCGGGGGGGTCTGGCGGACCCGTCGTTGCCGCCGGTAGTGCGTGTGTACCCAACTTTACTGCTTATCTGCTACCTGGTCAGGGGGCTTGTCTTTCATAAAGACAGAACTTAGCCGAGTCAGCCATTTAATGCCATATCAGCTGAAAATCTACTGTGTTATCAAGTTCCCTCCAAAGTTGCAACAGCAATGTCTAAGCACATTGGCCTCAATTCACTAACATCATGCTGGTGATAAGGTTAGAGAAAACTTACCTCCACACACCGATCTTGTCTTATTAACCACTTGCCGACTGCGTCACGCCGATCGGCGGAAGGTCCTTGGGGTGTGGTTTGCAGGAGATTGCGCGCGCATCCCTGCTTAGATGGTGGAGCACTGCTCTGCCTTTGGTCTCCCAGCAGCAATCACCGCTAGGAGACTGTTAGATTAACATAACACAGCATACGGTATGTCTATTAACATAGTACAGCGCTGTGATCTAAGGCTGTGACACAGCTGTCCCCCTGGGACACGGGAGAGCGATCGGCTCTCATAGGCTGAAGCCTATGACAGCCGATCGCCGTGATTGGCTGGCTGAAGGGAGGGAGGTATTTAAGAAAAAATAAATAAATAGTAGAATTGATTTTAAAAAAGAATATAAATATTTATAAATAAATAAACACAGGGGGAGCGATCAGACCCCACCAACAGAGAGATCTGTTGGTGGGAGAAAAGGGGGAGGGGGATCACTTGTGTGCTGAGTTGTGCGGCCCTGCAGCTTGGCCTTAAAGCTGCAGTGGCCTATTTAACCAAAAATGGCCTGGTCTTTAGAGGGGGGTTTAACACTGCGCTCCTCAAGTGGTTAAGGTGTAGAGATAAGTTTTACACCCTCGCCCTGGGTGCAATTTAGCCTAGAAACTGCCCTGCTGCAGAGACTGATCATGTGACTGCAGAGACTGATCATGTGACTGCAGAGACTGATCATGTGACTGCAGAGACTGATCATGTGACTGCAGAGACTGATCATGTGACTGCAGAGACTGATCATGTGACTGCAGCAGGCCACTTAGCACTTGCAGCCAGGAACTCGCTGCAGCGATCTGCTTCAGAATTGGGTAAAGAGTAATATCCTTTAGGCCCAGTTCCTACTGCATGGATGAAAAACTGATCCATGGAAAAAAACGTATTCATGAAACAACTGATCCATGGATCAGTTTTAGAAGTCTTCATTTTTTCATCCGTGACCCTCTGTTCCGTTAGAAGCGGTCAATGCAATGCTTCCACCGCTCCGGATTTTAACGCAGCCTCCCATTTAGGGGAACGTGCCGAATGGATTTGTTCTAACAAAGCAATGTGAACAGATCCAACTGATTAAAGCGGACCTGAACGCAGAACTTCCTCTTTGCTCTAAAAGTTAAGCAACAGCATAATATCCTATAAAGAAAAACATTTCTTTGTTACAATTGATACAAATCATACAATAAATCTGCAGTTTCTCTACTTCCTTCTTTCATGGAAGCAGACCTATTCTTAACTTCCTGTGTATACAAATTAGCTGCTCTGCCACGGCAGTCAGCTGACACAGTTGAGGGATCAAATTACAACTTATGATTAGTCACAGATGAGGGGGGATTAGACAGGCTAAACTCTCTAAATACATACAGGGTGTATTTCTATGTTTTCCTTCTGTCCTGTGCAAGAGTACAGATCCACTTTAACATAGAATCCGTTCACCTCTGTTAGGTCCTGGTCCATTCAGTTACGCTAAAAGGACCGTTTTTAATGCCAGTGTGAACCAGGTCTGTGGCTGCAGAATATACTGAACTGGGTTTGTTTTTGTCCCTACAAAGCAGAGTTTCAGTTTAAAAAGGAACTGTAGTGAAAATAATGTAATCATTAAAATTATACAGTCAGTCTTTGCCCATTGCAAATTCTTTCCTCCCCCTGATTTACATTCTGACATTTACCGCAGGTGGGTGGGATCTTCAGTCCTGCCAGGTGCACCTGATCACCCACAATGCTCTGGGAGGAGAAATCTTCATAATAAATAGCCTAGGCTAAGCATCACTGGAAGGGTGGGGTTACCTACCAATATACAGAAATATATACATTATATATAGAAAGCATTTCTGATGCTGAAACCAACCAGGATAATTACCATAAAAGTGGGTATCCTGAAAATTGTACTGCATTCTACTACAGGTCACTACAGGGCCTCTTTAATATACCAAATTCTGACTACACAAATTACTGTTTTTTCCTTTTAGGAGTATTTCAGCACTGAGCCTGATCACTTTATCTACAATCATGAACCTGCCAAACCCTCTGAATGCCATGCAGATTCTCTGGATCAACATCATTATGGACGGGCCACCAGCACAGAGGTATCCCACCCTATCCCAGCACAAAATACAGCTTAAAGGACACCTAAACTGGGAGTAATATGGAGGCTGCCAGTCCTGCTGATCTCTTTGGCTGCAGTAGTGTCTGAATCACACACCCACAAACCTGAAACAAGCATGCAGCTAATCCAGTCAGAAACACCTGGGGCTCGATTCACAAAAGGGTGCCTAGAAGCTCTGGGCGTACTAACTACGGTGCGAAGCAGTTAGCACGCCCAAAGCTTTTATTGACCGCGCACAAAGTTTAGCGGCGCGCGTGAAACGTCGCACCGGGTGCGCTCAAATCGTTGCACCGGGAGCGCCCGAAACGTCGCACCGTGTGACTTTTAGGCACACCCGGTGCAATGCTTTAGGTGCACCCAGTGCGACGTTTCGTGCGCACCACGCAGCGCTAAACTTTGCGCGCAAGGGCTTTAGGCATGCTAAGGGGCTTTTAGGCGTGCTAATTAAGTTAGCACCCTTTTGTGAATCAAGCTCCTGATCTGCTGAGGCAGAGGATTAGCAGGACAGCCAGGTCATTTGCATTGCTGAAAAGGAAATTAATATGTCATACTCCATTTCCCTCTCACGTTGGGTGTGCTTAACAACCCTTAGACTGCCGCCAACGTCTATAGGTGATCTTGTTCTGTGGACGTACGGACGTCTAAAATCTTTTAAATACTAAACTACTTTGGCCAGCAGTGGACGTCTACAGGTATTCATGTTTCCTTATATTATTTTGCCACAGACGTCTAAAAAGCATTGAGTACATTTTGGTTCAGTGCAAATGTTCTGCTTTATGTGAAATATTATTATTATTATTATTTATTATTATTTAGTATTTATATAGCGCCGACATATTACGCAGCGCTGTACAGTATATATATATATATATATATATATATATATATATATATATATATCTTGTCACTAACTGTCCCTCAAAGGAGCTCACAATCTAATCCCTACCATAAATATGCAAATGATTCTAAGTTGATGCATAAATATGCAAATGTTACTGCAAATCTGAGCAGTTTGAATATGGACCAGTGAAATGCTCTTAGTGCAAGATGTGATTTGTCCATTTTACAAAAGTTTCATAATTAGCATAATTCTCAATCATCTCAAATGTATTTGTTCCTCCATAACAATCCTACTGAGTAATGTGGACTTTGGTACAGGCAGATGAGGGCAAGAAATGTAATAAAAACAAGACAAATAAATATAGCTGGCGCTGGGCTGTAGCTTCTGTAAAAAAAAAAAATTGCTGGCAGTCTATAAGGGTTAAAGGATAACTGTAGTGAGAGGTATATGGAGGCTGCCATATTTATTTCCTTTTAAGCAATACCAGTTGGAAGCTGGAAAAAAGGGCGCCGGCAGCTAGTGGACAAAAAGGGCGCCGCCATTCACTCTCATAATAAATAACGTTTAATGGGCGCCGAGCAGGAAAAAAGGGCGCCGGACATAAATAACGTTTACAAACGGCGCCCGGAGATTTTTAATGATTTATAACTGTGCTTGTGGTGATTTACGTTTATAAAATGCACCCGTGCCGAATAACGTTTATAAAAATACTAAACCTATTTATCTAATTTAACGAATTAAAACATTATTTAAAGTTTTATCCCTTACTGTTTGTAAAACATTATTATTCACAAAATAAAGCGATCAGTACGTAACGTAAATTGCAATATATTTTTTGCAGCCACAATTAGTAAAACATTATTATCCACATAATAAAGGGGGGTCTTAGGTTTAGGCACCACCAGGGGGGTCTTAAGTTTAGGCACCACCAGGGGGGTCTTAGGTTTAGGCACCACCAGGGGGGTCTTAGGTTTAGGCACCACCAGGGGGGTCTTAGGTTTAGTCACCACCAGGGAGGTCTTAGGTTTAGGCACCACCAGGGGGGTCTTAGGTTTAGGCACCACCAGGGGGGTCTTAGGTTTAGGCACCACCAGGGGGGGTCTTAGGTTTAGGCACCACCAGGGGGGTCTTAGGTTTAGGCACCACCAGGGGGGTCTTAGGTTTAGGCACCACCAGGGGGGTCTTAAATTTAGGCACCACCAGGGGGGTCTTAGGGTTAGGCACCACCAGGGGGGTCTTAGGGTTAGGCACCACCAGGGGGGACTTAGGTTTAGGCACCACCAGGGGGGTCTTAGGTTTAGGCACCACCAGGGGGGTCTTAGGTTTAGGCACCACCAGGGGGGTCTTAGGGTTAGGCACCACCAGGGGGGTCTTAGGGTTAGGCACCACCAGGGGGGTCTTAGGTTTAGGCACCACCAGGGGGTCTAGGGGTTAGGGATAGGTACAGGGAGGGTTCTGTGTGAGAGTAGGCTTAGGTATAGTTTTAGTAAAATTTTAGAAATACTTACTAATGTTTTACAACACTTATTACGAACGTAGTTATATTTATATCATTGTTATAAAGAATATTTTCAGATTTTATTATAAGAACAAACCATAAATGAAGGTTATTCACAATAATATACAATTATAACAATTAAACATATATTATTGTTTTTTTAATAAACGTAATTATAAGTTTAACTTTTGAAACAGGGAAGATTAACGTTTTCACAATTGCCGATTTCATAAACATTATTTAATGATTTATAATTTTGTAAAACATTATTTGTAAACGAAATATAGCACACTATTTTTATAAACGCTATTAATGATTAATTATTAATTAGCGTTTACACCCCGCGCCCTTTTTGTCCGGGTGCCCTTTTTGTACGTACGCGTACCACTTTGCTGGCTAGGCTGCTGATCCTCTGCCTCTAATAGCTATAGCCCCTAAACAAGCATGCTCTGACTGAAGTGTAACTGGATTAGCTGCATGCTTGTTTCTGGTGTGATTCAGACATTACTGCTGCCAAGTAGATCACCAGGACAGCCAGGCAACTGGTATTGTATGTGTATGTAGCATTAAAGTACCTGTATGTAGCATAAGGGTGGTTCACACGGCTGGCTGGTGGGACGACTAGCGGCGGCTTGTTGAACCCTGGCTAAACTCTTTTCTGCTACTGCGCAAAAAAGCGGCATTGGTTCTGTCATTGTGTCGCGTATTGAGCCCATAGGGGGGGCAGAGAACTGCATAAACGCAGCCGATACTGGACGCTACATTTAGCTTTCAAGACGAGACGCTGGGATCTACCACGACGTTTACACGAACACCAGCAACCGCTGTCACCGTCGTTTAAAAAAACGCTTCCATTACTTTGAATGGAATGGCGGCAGATCCCTTTTTAAATTACACTTTTGACGAATGTCGAAAACATGGCGTTTACCGCTTGTGTGAACCAGCCCTTGGGATAGCGGGATTTCACCAGTGCACATAGAAGGTGAGTCTTTTACCAGCCTGTCGCCATCTTGTTTCACACAGTTTGGGCGTGGAACCCGTCGATAAAGACGCCATCAAGCAGCCCCCCAGAAACGCCAAAGAAGCCATCCTCAGCAAAGCGCTTCTGCTGAAGATCTTCCTCTCCGCCGCCATCATCATCAGCGGAACGCTCTTCGTCTTCTGGAAAGAGGTGAGGGAAAGCGGGACGAAAATGGGAAATGAGATTTTTTTGTTCCCTTTAATTTCTCTTTCACAAGTTTATAATTAAAGGACCACTATCGGGAAAAAGTTAAAATGTAAAATACATATGTGCATGTACAAGTAAAAAGTATATTTCTTCCAGAGTAAAATTACTTTTCTCCTATGTTGCTGTCACTTACAGTAAGTAGTTGAAGTCTGACAGGTTTTAGACTAGTCCATCTCCTCTTGGGGGATTCTCAGGGTTTTTTTTATATTTTCAAAAGCTTTTCATGAATGGCAGTTACGCCGTCTAACTGCAAAATCAGTGTGGAGCATGCATTGAGGCTAGCCAACAGGTGTGGAACTCCATGCCTGGAGGGCCAGATCCATGCCAGCGTTTAGGATGGACTGAGAAAGAGAGGAATGTGTTCTACCTGATGGACCACATCTTTCCTGACCCAGATCTATCAATTAATTTGAGCTGAGCCAAAAATGTGTGAGGACCTTGGCCCTCGTAGAACCGGTTTGACATCCCTCGTATTAATCCTTTTCAGCGAATGTCTTTATAAAGTATAAAGGCCATGCTAAGAATCCCCTATGAAAAGATGGACTATTCCAAAATCTGACGGTTGTGCCAGACTTCTACTACCTACTGTAAGTGACAGCAACATAGGAGAAAAGTAATTTATGGCTCATGTTTCTCAGGAGGAAACATACTTCTTATTTGTCTGTGATTACATGTATTTTACATTTTTCAATTTTTCTTGATAGTGGTCTTTTAAGAGACATATAATTGGTACATGTTTAAATGTTTATGGCAAGCACAATAAATAAATAAATTCCCTTTTAAAGGTGAAATGGAGGCTTGTGAGCCGGAATCACATCCGCCGCGCTCTGCGAAGAAGCACAGGCGAGCGCTTGCGGGGAGGCAATTAAGAGGCGGAAAGCAATTAGGGCTAAATGACTAATTCCCACAAGGAGGAGGAAAGCGAAGCCTGCATGACTCGGCTCATTAGTTTATTAGCTCCATTACTGGTTACAGATTGAATTATATGGAGAGGAGCAGGGAGGAGTGTGACACACAGGAGAGCGAGCTGCAGCGTCGCGCAAGTCCCATCCTGCCTCCCCCACGGGACGCAGCACTATCCCGAGCTGAGGAACCTTTATTCTACACCAGGGGTGTGACACACAGGAGAGCGAGCTGCAGAGACGCACACGTCCCATCCTGCCTCCCCCACAGGACGCAGCACAATCCCGAGCTGAGGAACCTTTACTCTACACCAGGGGTGTGACACACAGGAGAGCGAGCTGCAGAGACGCACACGTCCCATCCTGCCTCCCCCACGGGACGCAGCACTATCCCGAGCTGAGGAACCTTTATTCTACACCACGGGTGTGACACACAGGAGAGCGAGCTGCAGAGACGCACACGTCCCTTCCTGCCTCCCCCACGGGACGCAGCACAATCCCGAGCTGAGGAACCTTTATTCTACACCAGGAGTGTGACACACAGGAGAGCGAGCTGCAGCGTCACGCAAGTCCCATCCTGCCTCCCCCACGGGACGCAGCACTATCCCGAGCTGAGGAACCTTTACTCTACACCAGGGGTGTGACACACAGGAGAGCGAGCTGCAGAGACGCACACGTCCCTTCCTGCCTCCCCCACGGGACGCAGCACAATCCCGAGCTGAGGAACCTTTACTCTACAATGAGTGGCCAAAACTTTATTCTACACTAAGTGGCCAGACACCCCTTATTTGAAAGTAAATCAGTCCAATAGTAAGGTAGAGTGACGAAACAACACAGTCACTTATATAAGGAACGCTCAGCTTAGGGCAACGTGGTTATCATGAAAGTTAATGTCAAAATGGGTAAGATAAAAGATTTAAAGGGACCCTGAGCACTAATTAAAAATGAAATTTGCACTTACCTGGGGCTTCCTCCAGCCCACCGTAGCCCGCGAGGTCCCCCAGCGTCCTGCTGGCCCCGGTCTCGGCTGGCGGCTCCATTATTGTACGACTTCAGCCTGAAGTAGTCAGGACTGCTTCCCGCTTTGACTATATGCATAATCTGAGTCCTGCGCATGCACCGTTCAATATCAGAGGACCACACATGCGCAGGACTTTCACGCCAGCTGGCATGATGACGCGTATCCGGCCAGCATGATGACACATATAGCCGAAGCGGGCAGGAGCCCTGACGACTGCAGGCTGACGTCGTCTAGTAACGGACCTGCAAGCCAAGACCGAGAGAGGAGCCAGGAGGCCGCCGGGGGACCTTGGGGCCTATGGTGGGCTGGAGGAAGCCCCAGGTAAGTACCGATTTCAGTTTTAATTAGTTTAGTTTAATTAGACTATTCTGGTGGAAAAAGCCTGGTGAACGAGAGAGGTGAAAGGCGAGTAGCACGCATAGTCCGCAGCAACAGAAGGGCAACAACATGACAAATTACAGCTGAATTCAATGCAGGTGCGTCACAAAGCATATCCCAACACATAAGACGGACTCTGCAAAGGATGGGCTTTAGCAGCAGGAGACCATCAAGAGTGCCTTTGGTATCACAGAAAATTAGGAAAAGATGCCTGTTGTGGGCCCTTGCCACCGTGCTCGATCGGTCTAAAATTGGTTTCAGGAACATCAATGTATTTGGTGTATTTGCTTTGTTCTGTATGAGCACAAATTAGCATAAACCCCAATTAACCTGCTTAGCTTGATGATTTTTTTCTGAATTTCTGGGTATAAAAGCATTGCATTTTTTTCTGCTGTTAGATTACAGAAGTATTTGCACACCAGAGAGATCCCCCAGATTAGGTAACCCCCCACAAAACCTACCTCTCCAGGATGCAGACCTGCGCAGCATTTCTTCCTCCTGTCCTCTGGGGGCGCTCTATCTCTATGTGAGATCACCATCTCTCATCATGTGACCAACGGCGATCTCATCCGAGGGATAGGGGGAGCCTCTGAGGACCCGGAGGAGACTGGCTGTGACTGTCTGGATCCCGGAAAGAGGAGTTCTGAATGCCGTTCTGCTGCACTCTCCGCATATCCCGCTCGACGCTCACCCTGGCCTGGGCTGTGGATTACCTTAAAGGAGTATCTTTCTTTTCACCCAGAGCCGGGGTCAGGAAAACTGCTGGGGGGGGACCACTATTATGAAAAAAAATTGTGAAATTTAAAGCGACACTGAACGAAAAAAAATTGATATATTGAATTGTATGTGTAGTACGGATAATTAATAGAACATTAGTAGCAAAGAAAATAGTCTCATATTTTTATTTTCAGTTTTTTTTATTTATTTATTTATTTATTTTTTTATAACATTGCATCATTCTCTAATATTTGCAGTTTACACACTACTCAGCATTCTAAATGATTTCACAGACCTTTTGAAATGTCCTCTGCAGAAAAAACTAAATACAGTGACAGATGTTATAATTTAAGTAGGCCTCAGTTACTTGGCCTGAGTTTTATGTAAAAGGCTTGTCCGCAGTGTATGCCTTTAAAATAAATAGAGGTTTTGTGATGCAGGCAGAGGCATCTCAGGGTCTGCGTGTAGCAGAGGATACACGCAGATACTAAGAACATGTTCCTAAAAGAAGGCCATCGGACTACTCTGACCTTAACACTACACCACAGGAACAGAAAACATTGGCCATATTTACTAAACATCCACGTTCCTGCATATGGGTCAAATGCCTCATTGATTATTAATCAAGTAGGTGTGTATGATGACACCACAAGTGGGTCCACCAATAGACTAATCTAGGGGGTGGCGAAGATGATGTCATATTTAACTCTTTCCTAGTCAGTATTAAAGGCTGAGGGAGCTACGAAAGGTCTCTTATGCTTCTGCTTCTTCCTTCTGCACTAGCTAGCAAGGCTGACTGGGACGACTTCTAAGCATGTTCTTCCTTTCTGTAATCTGATATAATGTATGCTGTACATAGGTAGTTTAGTGTAACGTAGGTAGGAAGAAGGTACCTGATAGACTCCAGCAGGGAGTCTAATCACGAGCTTGTAACGCAACATGAAGATTGGCATGGCTAGGATATGATGTATGTATCTATCTGTATTCCTGTTTCCTGAATAAATAACGTAAACATTGAAGAAGCCTGAGAAAGTCTATATCCTGTTTGCGGTGTGGAGAGTCAAGTGATCTCACAGTCTGTGAGACGATGGTGTCGAAGCAAGGTGATTAGAACAGTTTATAACAACAGACACTTGAGATAATAAGCTTCAGAAGACAGAGTTTTCTGCGACTTTGAAAGTCGGAGAGATCAATGGCTCTTTTGCATAGATAACAACTGGAGTTTCTTAACTTTTCCTGTACTGGAAACAATATGAGACTCATATCTCTGGTGCTAATGTTTTATTTCTTAGATGTACTACACATACACATCATTATATCATAAGTTTATTTTAACTTCAGATTTCCTTTAAAATATGTGTATGCATGTGTATAAAATGACTTATAAATGACCTTTTTCCTATGTACACTTACAGTACGTAGGAAATTCTAACAGGCTATGGACAAGTCCATCTCTATCTGTGAATAGGCAAGAGAGTAGGAGGGCGGTCGGCATCTTTGTATAGATCCAATCCAGTTGTTGTAAACAATAAAGGTTTTACTGAGGAGGTGGACTAGTCCAAAGCCTGTCAGATCTGTCAGTTTTTTTTAAGCGACAGTGACATAGGAGAAAAGTACCGCATGTACTCGCATATAAGCCGAGGTACCCACTTTTCCCTCAGAAACCAGGAAAAAGTGATTCACTCACATATAAGCCCCCTCCCCCCAGTACAGCCCCCTCCACAGTAGCCAAATGTGCCACAAGGATGATACAGCTGTGTCAAGAAGCCACTAGATGGCATCATAGATATGAGACAGCGATTGCCACCCAGGAAGAATCCCTGATCATTGCACCGCTGACACATTGCTGCATGCTCCGCTCCACAAGCCGTGGGACACAGGTAGCCCTGAGCAGCACACTCTGCACACCATGTTGCGGGGGTTGGGGGGCACAGACACAGCAGGGAGCCAGCTGGTGAGAGCAGGATCACTAGTGCACAATCCTTACACTCCTCTGCCAGTAACAAAACCTGCTCCACCATCCGTTCTGCTCCACTGACTCGCATATAAGCCAAAGGGGAAACTTTTCAGCACGTAATTTGTACTGAAAAATTAGGCTTATACTCAAGTATATAAGGTAAATTTATAGCTCATTTTAATCTGGGAGAAATACACCTGGGCCCATATGTTGTTAACTTTTTCTCCTTCGTTATCTCCTGGGAGACAATTTTCATCTTCTCTTTAAAATAACTATAGTGTTTGACAATTAAAATAGTACCTAAAAGTTGGTGAAATAGTACTATTAATTATCTTTTGCTTGCTTGGAGTTTAAAAGCCATTTTATGACAAAGTGTGAAAATATCCACCCCCTCCACCCACTAGTTTTTTTTTTTTTCCCCCCCAAATCCCAATCTCCGGCCAAATGCATTTTTAGTGCGTTTGCGCTCCCATACAAACTAAAAGTAAAATTGCATCGTAAACACGCCTCTATGGAAAATCCACCGTGAGGGGATACAATTTGGGTAATTTTTTGAATACATGCAGTGTTCTCCCCAGAAATATTTTCCAGCCGGGTGGCATGAAATGGTAGCTGGGTGGCATGATAAAGTAGCCGGGTGGGGCGAGATGAGAGAATGCAGGGCCGGTGCCTCTATGTGCATCTCTGCTTACAGAATAGGAGGAGGTGAGCCGATGACAGCCAGGTGCTCACCAAAACTGTGCACCTGCCTAAAAGAGCCTGGGGAGAACACTGACATGGCTGTTGACTTGATATGATGGCCTGTGATAGTCATTTACACTGTGTGACACTGGCTGAAATAGATAAAGCCAATCATTACCGAAGGATGAGCTCATACCTTATATTCTTGCGTATAAGCCTAATGTTTCAGCTCAAGAAAAGTGCTGAAAAGTTACCCCCTCGGCTTATATGTGAGTCAGTGGAGCAGGATTGTGCACTAGTGATCCTGCTCTTACCAGCTTGCGCCCTGCTGTGTCCGTGCCCCTCATCCCCTGCAACATGGTGTGCAGAGTGTGCTGCTCAAGACTACCTGTGTCCCTTGGCTTGTGAAGCGGAGCGTGCAAACAATGTGTCAGCGGTGCAAAGATCTGGGATTCTTCTTGTGTGGCAATCGCTGTCTCTCATATCTATGACGCCATCTAATGCCATCTTGAGACACAGCTGTATCATCCTTGTGGCACATCTGACTATGGGGAGAGGGGCTGACTTGTACTGGGGGCACATCTGGCTACTGTGGAGGGAGCTATACTGGGGAGGGGCTTATACATGAGTCAATCACTTTTTCCTGGTTTCTGAGGGAAAAGTGGGTACCTCGGCTTATATGACGGTCGGCATATATGCAAATTTATATGGTACTTTTGCCATGTAGTGTATAAATAACTTTGTGATCTTTGCTACCATCATGCTCTGCTCTATGTGCTGCAATCTGTGCCCCACGCCAAGCTGTCCTCCATACATTGATCACCCTCAATCAGTCATGCAGTACTCTGTATTACTGCTACAGCACTGATTCCTGTACTGTGTAATGTGTGACTCCTTTAACTCTAAAACTTACGATCTACAGATCCCCGATGGGAAAGTCACGCCAAGAACCACAACTATGACCTTTACCTGCTTCGTCTTCTTCGACATGTTTAACGCCCTGGCGTGCCGATCTCTGGTGAGTCAGTGCATACCAGTAGGTGAAAGAAATACAATGACGATATGGATATACCCGTATTTTTCAGACCATAAGACGCATGAGAATTACCTAAGTGTAGAGAACCAAAAAAAGGGGGAAAAAATACTAATCCCGGTGCGTCCATGGTGCAGGAGTATCTTGTGGATCTTCTCCATTTATTTTGTCTCCCTTGTACCTCTTTTGTCCTCCTCTGTCCCCGTGTCTTCCTGTGTCCCTATCTGTCCTTCCTGTGTCCACCTCTGTCCTTACTGTGTCCACCTCTGTCCTTACTGTGTCCACCTCTGTCCTTACTGTGTCCTCCTCTGTCCTTCCTGTGTTCTCCTCTGTCCTTCCTGTGTCCACCTCTGTCCTTCCTGTGTCCACCTCTGTCCTTCCTCTGTCCCTCTGCCCACAAGCTATGAAACCCTTATATGGAAGAAAAAAACAGTTCTAAGTGCAGGTGATGGATAATAAAGGTAAATTGTTTAAAGTGAATGGTTACCGATTTACCGATTTAAAAAAAAAAAAAGTCAGATACTTGCCTAAGGAGAGGGAAGGCTCGGTCCTAATGAACCTTCCCCCTCCGGTGCCCGGTGGATCCTCCGTTCAAATTCCCCGCCGCGGGGGTCTTCGGACGTCTTCGGGAGCACTCGGGCTCCCGAAGACGGGCCGCTCCATACTGCGCACGTGCGAGTGCGTCATAGTGGGCACTCGTGCATGCACAGTATGGAGCGGCCCGTCTTCGGGAGCCCGAGTGCTCCCGAAGACTTCCGAAGCGGCAGTATTTGACCAAACTGGTCGAATACTGCCACGGGGGATCCTGCGCGGGACCGGGCACCGGGAGAGGAGAGGGAAGTCTCATTAGGACCGAGCCTTCCCTCTCCTTAGGTGAGTATCTGACTTTTTTTTTTACACATTGGCTTTAAAATGGGGGCTGTAAAACATCAAACAAAAAAAACAAACCTGTCATTCAGCTGAGACAATAAAACATTAATCTTATGTTTTTAGCTCTTAAACACAATATGATTTTGGAATTGTAGGAAAGTCGTATTTAGGATTAGGAGTACAAATACAATTTATGGATTGGATGTGTGTACGAACCCAAAGAACCCCCAACTAGTTATTACTGCTTTCCCTCAGTCTATGTGCCTCAGGCCGTCAGTTTCCATGTCTAAGC
The DNA here is from genome assembly GCF_040937935.1 of Hyperolius riggenbachi. Classification (NCBI taxonomy): domain Eukaryota; kingdom Metazoa; phylum Chordata; class Amphibia; order Anura; family Hyperoliidae; genus Hyperolius; species Hyperolius riggenbachi. The sequence continues at coordinate 9,463,061 of NC_090656.1, forward strand.
TACAAAGCTCTATGGAGGTAACAGAGACAGGAAGTTGCCGGGAATCTCTCTGGGAGTCTGACAGCATTAATAAAGCCCTGAAGGTTTAACTTATTTCCACAACAGAAAAGTTCACTTCTGGTCACATCTGCATGAGGGCTGAGCACTGATCTGCTTTCTCCTCCAGAATAAAACCATCTTTGAGATCGGCCTCTTCAGAAACCGGATGTTCTGGTACTCTGTGATTGGCTCCATCCTAGGACAGATGGCCGTCATCTACATCCCTCCCCTTCAGAAGGTTTTCCTGACACAGAACCTGCATGCCTTGGGTAAGTCCTTGCTGTGTGTATGGAGAGAGCCATGGCCCTCTGGGGACAAGGGCAGCAGCCTCTCCTGCACCCCCCAGTCTGGAAATCCCCAAGAAAATGTGGAGATCCCAAACATGACAAATCTAAGGGCCAATTCAGACGGACGCTGAACCGCCGTTTACCCCAGCGCTTGGCGTTTGTCACTCAATTTTAAACATCGCTACCTGCTTTTACAGTCGCAAATGGCGCACTTGATCCCATCATTTCCTGTTGTCTCCCTTTGTCCTGGACACTACATGCAGCATCCAGGATCACCTAAGCGTAGCACTTCCATGCCCATCCTGCAGGGATCTCAACGTGATGCGTTTCCGGAAAGACGGGAACCGATGCCAAAACGCTTCTCTGCTTGTTTGCATCGGCCAAGCGTGCCATCCCTGAGTGCTCATCTGAAGCAGCTCTTACACATGGGGACCAAGTACGACAACATACCACTACCAACCAGACAGGTGTCCAGGTAGCGGCAAGTCCTGAGCAGGTATCTGAGGCACCCCTCTACTTGTCTTCTTGAGAGACCACAGCCGGCACACACAGATGTATGTATATATAGGTCAATGTATGAAGAAGCTGGCTAACCCTATCTAATGTAGTATCCATTTATGAGCATGTATAAGTATATGATCTCGTTACAGCCCAGCTGTTAGATACCATATATCCATAATGACCATAGCCGAACCCCAGTATGTGTAATAAGGCTTATAGTGTTCCTTTACTCCAGTGCAGTTAAATGTGTGAAAGTCGTGCTCTGATCGACTATGCAGTACACTTGCATTACTGAATTTAGCTGTGTTTATCTACTTCACCTCCAAGGTGTCATGATATGACATTAGGATTGTCCATAAACCGTGAGCAGACATGGAATCCAAAGATAAATGCTTTATTGGGATCAATACAAAAGTGAACTTCCATCCATAACGTAGCATACAGCTTTCACCTAGCTGTCTCACACCAAACTGACTGTCTCTCCCTCTCTACTAGACAGTATATCAGCTTGTCAACAAACAGACCTCAAACCTTATCAGGTGATAAGGACAAGGCCAGTCTGCTAAAGGCCCATACACACGTCGGATTTCTGCGAACGACGGGTCGTTTGAACGTCCCGTCGTTCGCCCGCTAAATCGGGCGTGTGTACAGACTATCGTTCGTTTGATAAGAGTGGGTTTGAGCGATCCGCACGGCGTGTGTATGGGCCTTAACACACAACAGAACAATGGTATATTCCCCACCCGACTCCAGTAACACAATCAATGCAGGGTCCAATCACAGCAAACAAACAAAGCAGAATCAAAATACATTAAGCAAAACATATGGTTATTACACATCATACATCACATTTTACATATCATACATCACACAAGGGTTTTTCCCCTTAAAAAACAGAGCAATTTTCACCTGTCAGCGCTCCTTCCATTCATTTGCCTACAACTTTATTACTACTAATCACAATGAAACAATCCATATTTTGTTTTTTCACCACCAATTAGGCTTTCTTTGGAGGGTACTTTTTGCTAAGAATTACTTTATTCTAAATGTGTTTTAACAGGAAGAAAAGAATGGAAAAAATTCATTAATTCTCAGTTTTCGGGCATTATAGTTTTAAAATAATACATGCTACTGTAATTAAAACCCACACATTGTATTTTCCCATTTGTCCCGGTTATTGCAGAATTTAAAATGTTTCCCTAGTACAATGTATGGTGCCAATATTTTATTTTTAAATAAAGGTGCATTTTTTCAGTTTTGCTTCCACCTCTAATTACAAGCCCATAATTTATAAAGTAACAGTAATATACCCTCTTAATTTACATATTAAAAAGTCCAGTCCCTAAAGTAACTATTTATGTTGTTTTGTTTTTTATTATAGAATTTTTTTACCAAAAATGTTTTTGGGGGTACTAACTATTGGGAAGTGTGGGAGGTAAGGGGTTAGTTTTAAATGTAAAAAATGTCATTTAATTAGAAAAAAAAAGGGTTAAAGATGTCATTTTACTTTTTGGCCACAAGATGTCCTTGCGCATAACTTCCGCATGGGTAGTATTTCTACGCAAAGCAGACGTAATGCGTGGATGTGTAAGGATCGTTTTTGTGAATTGCGGCGTCATATCGTAAACTGCTGCGATCATTCACACAGGGGCTTCGATCAATGGCTAATGATTAGCGGCGGTAACGATCACTGGAGCGCGCGGGGGGGAGCTGGAAGGAATGTAGTAGCTACGTCCCTGCATGGAGATATGGCATTTTGCAGCGACTTAGTTACTCGTCCTGGGGGAGGGGAAGTGGTTCAATAACTACAGTGCCAATAACATTGTTTACATTAAAGCGGACCAGAACTCGGAACTTCCTCTCCGCTCTAAAAGATAAGCAGCAGCATAATAACCTTTACAGAAAAACATTTCCTCATTACAACTTATAGAACTTCCACATAGATTCTGCAGTGTGGTTACTTCCTGGTTTGCTGGGAGCATAGAAAGGGTTAACCTCCTGTGTTTACATATCATTTGTTTTTTTATAGATATACATGCACAGAGGGAGATACTGGCTGCTTGGTCGTTGGATACAGACGTTTATTCCCATAACGCAACACTGTTCACAGACAGGAAACTGTCAGGGCCTAGGTCCTGACATCACACTGTGGGAGGGGTTTCACCACAATATCAGCCACACAGATTCCCTGATGATATATTTGAGAAAATGTAAAGATTTCTCGTGGAAAAAGGGATATCCGCTACTGATTGGGAGGAAGTGCAATCCTGGGTTAGAGTTCCTCTTTAAAGAGAACTGTAACAAAAAAAAAGTTCCCCTGGAGGGTACTCACCTCGGGAGGGGGAAGCCTCAGGGCCCCAATGGGGCTTCCCCCTCCCCTGTAGCTGCAGACAGTCCAGTGCTGGCTCCCCCTAAGCGTCCCGCAATCCTGGCTCGACAAGCCTGACGAGCTAAATTTATTTACCTTCCCTGCCTCCAGCGGGTGGCGCTGTTGCGGCTCTCAGCACGGGGATAGGCGGAAATAGCCGATCTCTGTCAGGTCCGCTCTACTATGCAGGCGCAGAAGACTTGCACCTGCGCAGTAAAGTGGACCGACAGCGATCGACTATTTCTGCCTATCTCCGAGTGGAGAGCCGATACTGCGCCTGCGCTGGAGCCCGGAAGGTGAATGTTTACATCCCCGCTGTTCCGGGAACTTTATCTCCGCCGCTGTGGGACCGAGGAGGACGGGTGAAGCCTTGATAGGATCCGGGGGCTCCCCCCCCCCCCCCCCCCCCCAGGGAACTTTTTGTCGCTACAGGTTTTCTTTAACAATAAACACTGACCGCAGTGTGTCCATTAGCACAGTGGTCCCATGAATGGCAATGCCAGAGCTGTTATCAGCTGCAGTGTACATGCATGCAGGCCACTCCCCAGCAGGGATTGCCATGTGCCACACTGCCAACTCCTCGGCTGACCTGAAACTCTGGCTCATGAGTATAAGCAATGAGGAAACAGTGAATAAGCTGGGAGTGACTCACTCAATGGGCTGGTGAGTTACAACACAAAAAGCACCTGCGACAGAGAGGAGTGCTGAGGGTGGAGTGCAAATTGCCTTCCATTTCCAAATGGGATGACAGCCAAACCATTATCATTTATATTAATAAAAAGAGGACCTGTAGTGAAAATAACCTAATTAATAAAATTGCTTATTATTTTTACATTATCCATTGATATATCATTTAGTCAGTGTTTGCCCTTTGTGTGAAATCTCTCCTCCCTTCCTGATTTATATTCTGAAATTAACCACAGGTGGCGACATCTTTAATCCTGTCAGGTGCAGCTCTGCGGAAGGTTTGTTTCTGAGAATTCCGAAGCCAGATCAAATAACGCCTGCTCTCCCAGAATGCTTAGGGGGAGGAGAATTCAGCATAGCTAAACAGCCTAGGTTAAGCATCACTAGGAGGGGCGGAGCTACCTACCAATATACAGCTATATATAGGTATAGGAAGTGTTTCTGATGCTGAAACCAGGAGAATTACTGTAAAGGGGGTTTTCTGAATCATTTACAGCATTCTACTATATGTCACTACAGGGCCTCTTTACTGCATTCTGCTATATGTCACTACAGGGCCTCTTTACTGCATTCTGCTATATGTCACTACAGGGCCTCTTTACTGCATTCTGCTATATGTCACTACAGGGCCTCTTTACTGCATTCTGCTATATGTCACTACAAGACCTCTTTACTGCATTCTGCTATATGTCACTACAGGGCCTCTTTACTGCATTCTACTATATGTCACTACAGGGCCTCTTTACTGCATTCTACTATATGTCACTACAGGGCCTCTTTACTGCATTCTACTATATGTCACTACAGGGCCTCTTTACTGCATTCTGCTATATGTCACTACAGGGCCTCTTTACTGCATTCTGCTATGTCACTACAGGGCCTCTTTACTGCATTCTGCTATATGTAACTACAGGGCCTTTTTACTGCATTCTGTTATATGTCACTACAGGGTCTCTTTACTGCATTCTGTTATATGTCACTACAGGGCCTCTTTACTGCATTCTGCTATATGTCACTACAGAGCCTCTTTACTGCATTCTGCTATATGTCACTACAGGGCCTCTTTACAGCATTCTACTATATGTCACTACAGGGCCTCTTTACTGCATTCTGCTATATGTCACTACAGGGCCTCTTTACTGCCTTCTGCTATATGTCACTACAGGGCCTCTTTACAGCATTCTACTATATGTCACTACAGGGCCTCTTTACTGCATTCTGCTATATGTCACTACAGGGCCTCTTTACTGCATTCTGCTATATGTCACTACAGGCCCTCTTTACTGCATTCTGCTATATGTCACTACAGGGCACACTAATATACTGTGTATTCTAAAAACAACAGAGAAGAGCAGCAGTGGCAGGAGGTCACATGGGCAATTGCTATACACATAGTACTGGTTAGGACGATAAGGGAGACCACACAAAGGGGTGTCCATGATCAAGGGGGGCTCCGCATTAGGGATTAACCACTTCACCACTGAGGGGTTTTACCCCTAAAACACCAGAGCAATTTTCATCAGCGCTCCTTCCATTCATTCGTCTATAACTTTATCATTACTTATCGCAATGAAATGAACTATATCTTGTTTTTTTCGCCACCAATAAGGCTTTCTTTAGGTGGGACATTATGGAAAGAATTATTTTATTCTAAATGTGTTTTAATGGGAAAATAGGAAAAAATGTGAGAAAAAAATCATTATTTTTCGGTTTTCGGCCATTATAGTGTTTAAATAATGCATGCTACTGTAATTAAAACCCATTACATTTATTTGCCCATTTGTCCCGGTTATAGAACCGTTTAAATTATGTCCTTATCACAATGTATGGCACCAATATTTTATTTGGAAATAAAGGTGCATTTTTTTCAGTTTTGCGTCCATCCCTAATTACAAGCCGATAGTTTATAAAGTAACAGTGTTATACCCTCCTGACATATTTAAAAAGTTCAGTCCCTAATGCTGCGAATACATGGGTCGATCAGTCGGCCGATTAGCCGACGGATCGACCCCAGCCGCGTCCCCGCTCGTCCGCGCGGATCGATTACCGCTCGTCCCCACCGGTGCTTCCTTATCAGCGCTCGATTCCCTGCCATTGTCCGCCGGCGGGGATCGAGCGGGTGGGAGTAGAGCGGCTTGATCGGGCCAGCTGAATATTATCAGCTGGTCGATACACGGTACAGAAACGTACCGTGTATCCCCAGCATAAGGTAACTATTTATGTATTTTTTTTATTGTTATTCTTTTTTTTTTTTAAATTACAAAACACATGAGCGAGCGGGAGCACGGACAGCAGCGGAAGGTGCGGATATCTCCATCCCTGGTGTTGACGGGGTGGAATAAGGGACGGAGATATCCACACCGCTGGTGGTAAAGTGGTTAATATTGCACAGTGTAAGGGTGCACATACATTTCTTGATAATGCGGGCCGATCGACCTTCTGCTGCAATCATTTTATTGAATCGGAAGAGAACTGGGGCTGCAACATGGCCAACTGATGGTCGAATGGATCGATTGGGACAGCGGAAAACCGTGGTCATAGTGGCTCAATCAGTTGCACTGTGGTCAATATCACTACAACCGACAGACCCCCTAGTCAATGTCCCCCCATGTGTATAAGTGTGCCCATCTGCCATGTTAAAGGCCTCCTCCGGTGTCACTGCGAGAGCCTGTTCCATGTGACACTGGTGCATGTTGTGACATCACTACCTGCATCTAGTCACATGGTACAGGCAGTCACTGAGATATGCATTGAGAAAAACAGAATGCAAAATTTCCCCCCCAAAAAAGCCCCAAAAAAGGGAATTGGATGCACCCCCCCCCCCCCCCCCCAAAAAAAGCAGAATTGCAAATGCAAAAAAATGAAGGGGGGGTGAAAATTGATAAAGGCTCATACACACACCTACCAACAATCTGTCTAACTATCTTCCAAACGTGCCCATTGAAAAAAAAGTTAGGCGTGTGTACAGCTGACAAACAACCAGATGGCCAACTGATAACTGGTTGTTTGCCAGATCCAACCGGAGGATCAATCTGACCAACTATCAGGAAGCTTGGAATTTGTGTACAAGTCTTTTGAACAACTTTCTTTTTGAATGCGGCATGTTATGAAGTTTGTCATTTGCCTCAGCTTGCATGCGTACTATTTAAGTGAGTTGGTTGGCAAGTGTGTAGGTACTTGTCAGGTAAACACCTTGTAGTGTGGTTGGTCATGTTGTAGAGTTGGTTGTGTATTAAGTTGGATGTGTGTATGAGTCTTAAAGAAAACCTGAACTGAAAATTAAAATTGAAAATAAACATACACAAGTCATACTTACCTCCTGTGTAGTCTACTCCTCAATCTCTTTCTCCTCTCCTGCGTCCCATTTGTCCACTGTGATCAATGGAATTCTCCGTCCTCCATCTTGAAAATGGCCATTACACCATAACAGCTTCCTGGTCAGCTCACTGTTAAACTGTAACATCGCCCACTTGAGCCATAGGGATGCATGGCACCATCATTTGTCCTCTTAGCTATAACTGACAGCAACTGATATATAACTGAGAGCAACTAATATATTTCAATTCTGACAAAATGTTGTCAGAACTGGAAAGGATCATTGTCAGAAGAAAATGGTGAGCTTCTGAGAGGAACTGATGGAGAGGTAACGATGTAATGTTCATTTGAAGTTACCTCATGTGTTTATTTTAAATAACTTTTCTCAGTTCAGGTTCCCTTTAAGTGTGGTAAACCTTTAAAAAATGTGTGAAAAAAACATAAAACATAAATTAAAGACACCCAACTTGTTCAGTCTAGAGCAGGGGTCTCCAAATTTTTTGGGTTAAGGGCCGGGTCAACATACTTCAGACTGCTGGGGGGCGGAACTTCCATAAAATGCTGAAAAACATGACATTGAATATAGGTATTGATTCCCCCTAATTACATGCCCAGAGTAGAACGCCCAGCAGCAGCCATTCAGTCATACGGCATCCAAAGAACATCTTTGTGCAGCAGACAGTGAAGCAAACCCAGGTGACAACCTGCCGTCCAATTGGACAGCAGTGTCACCCGATGCAGAATTGGATTGGAAGCCAGCCAATGACTGCTCACTGGCTTCTACAGCATGTGGATGGGTGATGCCAGCACTGCTATTCTATATCCGGGCCGCCAATATTTAAAGGTACAGTGGGCTACAGCTATAATTTATACATTTTGTGTTTGGGGAACCAGTTAAAAAGCCTTAGGGGTCCGCATTCGGCCCGCGGGCTGTATTTGAGGATCACTGGTCTAAAGGCTCATGCACACGCCCAACGAGTGTACAACCTGACGGACCGCACGACCTGATGACCTCCACGACCTTTATGTCCACACGTCTGGAAGGAGACCAGATGGACAAACGACCAACTTATTTACATAAAGGGCACGACGGGCTACGCATTCAAAACTAGTACAAGTCGTTCAAACTACTTGTACACACGGACCAACTGCACAATATCAGACGACCGTTTGCCAACATAGACGGGCCTGTTAACAGTCGCTCATCAAGTCATTTGCATGCGTAAATACGCCTGATTATCGTCCAACACACTAAAATCAGACAATAATCAGGCAGTTTAGTTGGACGTGTGTATGTAGCTTAACAGGAGTCTTATACCATCCAAAAAATATTCTAAGTGCCTAAATATTGTACTGATACTTCCTTCCCTTTCTCCCATCCAGATCTTCTCTTCCTCACCGGCCTCGCCTCCTCCGTGTTCGTCATCTCAGAGCTGATAAAGTTTTGTGAACAATACTGTTGCAGGAAGAAGACTGTGAAAGTTCTGGAGGAGGACATTTAATGAGGACGCACCATCCACTGTATTCCCGACACCACCTTCCTTTTGCTGCCACTACGCCCCGCCCCTCCTCATCCTGTGATCTTCTACGTCACGCGGAAACCCGCCTTTCTCTATATTTCGTATTTATGTAAACGTTGACACTGCTGTGTTTTTTGGGGGGAGAAAAACGGACAAAAAAAACTCCCTAAGCTCGGTTCAGACGGGCGACTGCTGGCAGTGGCACCCGTCCCCTTTGTTTACTGTCGCAGTCCACTGCAGCGCTGAATGGGAGCGTTGATCTCAGTACGTTCACTGATTGTGGTAGCGGTGTGGTCACATTTTCAGAGATGCTGCATGAAGCTCCTAGCGTTGGTGGCATTCGCAGTTACGTATCCCCCTAAAGCCTCAAAACGCGACGACAAATCGGCGGGAAACTATTGCCCAACGCTTTTCTGCCAGCAGCCGGCCGTGTGAACCGACCCTTATTCATTTATCAGGCATGATTACTGAGAAGAGGAGACTTGCGAGAACCCATCCCACGTTTCCGATAAACCGACAGAAAACAAACCAACCTGGCTTTTTTTTTCTTTTTTTGTATTTTAAAATAAAGACTAATCATTTATTTTTAAAATAATGGTTAATGCTTTGTCATTTGCTGGTGGTTTGAGGTGTACCGTTGAGTCCCAGAACCTCAGGATGTTTAGAACACAGAGTAGGGACACCAAGAGCAAAATATAGTGTAGTATGTACTGTCTGGTAGTAGAAATGAAGTAGGATATATAGTAATAAGCTATACTCACAAAGCAGGGTTACCTCGAAGGCAACCACCAGGGCCGGGCCGAGGCAGAGGCTCCAGCCTCAGGGCGCAGTGTAGGAGGGGGTGCACAATTCATTCAGTTGTCATTCCCAATTGTGTTTGAAGCAGAAAGAAATAAGAAAAGGGGATACATGACAGTGACTGCAAGCCATATAACTAGAGATTAAGGTGTTGGGGGCCCTGGGGCACCTATTGGTCTAATAGCAATCAGTGTGTGACGGCCTCGGGTGGGAAGGATGGAGGGGCGCACTTTGGTGTCTCAGCCTTGGCTGCTGGAGGACCTTGTCCCGGCTCTGGCAACCACTGTATAGGTGGGTGGAGAGATTAGACCTGACCCCACTCAGGATTAAGAAGTCACTCTCTCCGTAGATGAAGAAAAAAGGGGGTAACACCCCCCCCCCCCCCCCCCACCAGGAGTGGACTTGATACAGCGCAGTATGGATACAGAGGTGCCAAAAGGATAAAAGTATCTAGAAAAGTTTAAAACAGGAGGAGGCAGTGGTGGACTTACCTCCTCCAAGCAGACACAAAAAATTGCCAGTGTTTTTGTCAAGTAGAACAAGTTTATTTACATACTTCGGGGGACAACGCGTTTCACAGGTTTGATCCCACTTCATCAGGCAATAACAGCAGAGTAATAGCTGTAAACAGAGATAATTGGCTCATAACTAGGAACGATCAAAGAATCGCAAATTCTTCTGAGTTGATGCAACTTTTTGCAGTTTGAAAAAGGACCAATCATTTTAAACCCAGGTTTAAATTGATTGGTCCTTTTCCAAGCTGCATACATTTGCCTAAAAATGTGCATAATTCAGGAAGTATTTGCATCTCATTCATCATCCCTACTTATAACCCATGTATAGTTATACAATCGTTCATTATAAAATATATAAAGTTATAAATATCAAACAGCGGTAAATAGGTAGTAAGGTATTAAATAGGGGGGTTTTTATTGACGCTTTTGAGTATGGGTACTAGTAATGGGGATAAAGACAGTGGAAAAGGTAATGTGCTTTTGTTTTACCATTTCAGTGATGTTCTGCTAAAAAAAAAATTCTGGGATAGTAGCTTTCAAGCTGTGAGTAATCTTTTAGAGCAAAGTAGAAATGCCGACTTTCAGACCACTTTAACCACTTGAGGACCTAGGGCTTTACCCCCCTTAACCACCCTGGCGTTCTGATAAGATCGCCAGGGCGGCTGCGGGAGGGTTTTTTTTAAATAAAAAAAAAACTATTTCACGCTGCAGCGGCTATCAGGTAGCACACGCGGCTGGCAAAGTGCCGGCTGCGTGTGCTGCTTTTTATTTCATTAAAATCGGCCCAGCAGGGCCTGAGCGGCAGCCTCCGGCGGTGTTGGACGAGCTGAGCTCGTCCAGACCGCTCAGGTGGTTAAAGGGACACTTAAGTCAAACAAAAATGACTTCATGACATTAGCACCCTCTATGCTGCTATATGGTATATGATATATGCTATAGCAGCATAGATGGCGCTATTGTGGCCAGGAACGCGAAGAATCACTCGCGTCCCCAGCCTGTCAGCTCCTGTCACCGAAACAGGAAGTGGCTGCCGGCGGGGCCAGGAGGATCGGAGGGAGACGGCGAGGGCACCGGACAGCTGCAGCGGGCTATTGGAAGCCCCAGGTGAGTAAAACTAATTTTTTTTTTGACTTAAGTGTCCCTTTAAGGACCGGCCACTTTTTTTCCATTCAGACCACTGCAGCTTTCACGGTTTATTGCTCGCTCATACAACCTACCACCTAAATGAATTTTGGCTCCTTTTCTTGTCACTAATAAAGCTTTCTTTTGGTGCTATTTGATTGCTCCTGCGATTTTTACTTTTTATTATATTCATCAAAAAAGACATGAATTTTGGCAAAAAAATGATTTTTTTTAACTTTCTGTGCTGACATCTTTCAAACAAAGTAAAATTTCTGTATACATGCAGCGCGAAAAATGTGGACAAACATGTTTTAGATTAAAAAAAAAACCATTCAGTGTATATTTATTGGTTTGGGTAAAAGTTATAGCGTTTACAAACTCTGGTGCAAAAAGTGAATTTTCCCATTTTCAAGCATCTCTGACTTTTCTGACCACCTGACATGTTTCATGAGGGGCTAGAATTCCAGGATAGTATAAATACCCCCCCAAATGACCCCATTTTGGAAAGAAGACATCCCAAAGTATTCACTGAGAGGCATAGTGAGTTCATAGAAGCTATTAATTTTTGTCACAAGTAAGCGGAAAATGACACTTTGTCACAAAAAAAAAAAAAAAAGTTTCCATTTCTTCTAACTTGCGACAAAAAAAAATGAAATCTGCCACGGACTCACCATGCCCCTCTCTGAATACCTTGAAGTGTCTACTTTCCAAAATGGGGTCATTTGTGGGGTGTGTTTACTGTCCTCGCATTTTGGGGGGTGCTAATTTGTAAGCACCCCTGTAAAGCCTAAAGGTGCTCATTGTACATTGGGCCTCTTAGCGCAGTTAGGCTGCAAAAAAGTGTGGTATTGCCGTACTCAGGAGACGTAGTATGTTGTGTTTTGGGGTGTATTTTTACACATACCCATGCTGGGAGGGAGAAATACCTCTGTAAATGACAATCTTTTGATTTTTTTTTTACACACAATTGTCCATTTACAGAGTTATTTCTCCCACCCAGCATGGGTATGTGTAAAAATACACCCCAAAACACATTGTACTACTTCTCCCGAGTACGGCGATACCACATGTGTGGCACTTTTTTGCACCCTAACTGCGCTAAAGGGCCCAAAGTCCAATGAGTACCTTTAGGATTTCACAGGTCATTTTGAGAAATTTTGTTCCAAGACTACTCCTCACGGTTTAGGGCCCCTAAAATGCCAGGACAGTATAGGAACCCTACAAATGACCCCATTTTAGAAAGAAGACACCCCAAGGTATTCCGTTAGTAGTACGGTGAGTTCATAGAAGATTTTATTTTTTGTCACAAGTTAGCGGAAAATGACACTTTGTGGAAAAAAAACAATAAAAATCAATTTCCGCTAACATGTGACAAAAAATAAAATCTTCTATGAACTCACCGTACTACTAACAGAATACCTTGGGGTGTCTTCTTTCTAAAATGGGGTCATTTGTAGGGTTCCTATACTGCCCTGGCATTTTAGGGGCCCTAAACCGTGAGGAGTAGTCTTGAAAATTTCTCAAAATGACCTGTGAAATCCTAAAGGTACTCATTGGACTTTGGGCCCTTTAGCGCAGTTAAGGTGCAAAAAAGTGCCACACATGTGGTATTGCCGTACTCAGGAGAAGTAGTATAATGTGTTTTGGGGTATATTTTTACACATACCCATGCTGGGTGGGAGAAATATCTCTGTAAATGGACAATTGTGTGTAAAAAAAAATCAAAAGATTGTCATTTACAGAGGTATTTCTCTTTTATCTAAAGGTGCCCATACATCACTCGACTTGGCGGCTGATCGACCATCTGAATCGATAATTATTATCGAATAGGATAAAAATCGTTGCCGACAAGAGCATGCCTGATTGACAATGCGACCAGTTTCGGGCCGAAATTGATCGCATGTATGGATCGGACATGCTGGTAAATCTTGGGCCGGCGTGCTTGATCGTCTTTAACTTCTTTGGCCATGGCAAGGCCCGTTCTGTTTCTTCCCCGCGTGTTTACATTTAGCCTGCGAGCCGCCGAGACACCCTCCGTGAACTGACATGGAACGGCCGCTCGTACGAGCGTCCGGTTCCATGTAAAACCGCAAATGACCAGCCGCCGCCTATCGGCGTTAGGCGGTCGTTAAGTGGTATTGGCCACTGCAGCTTTAAGGCCAAGCTGCAGGGCTGCACAACACAGCATACAAGTGATTCCACCCCTCCCCCCCCCCTCTTTTCTCCCCACCAACAGAGCTCTCTGTTGGGGTCTGATCGCCCCCCAGTTTTTTGTTTGTTTATTTGTTGTTGTTTGTCTATTTTTTTAATAAAAAAATTCTTTTTTTTTAAACTAATGTACGCCCCCCACCAGCCAATCCTCGTGATTAGCTGTCATAGGCTTCAGCCTATGACAGCCGATCACCTCTGTGGCTCAGGAGGGGAGAGCTGTGTCACACGGCTGTCCCCAATAGAGCACTGCTGCAGATCACAGCGATGTACGGTTAATTAGACGACGTAATTAGTTTCGCCGTCTAACAGTCTCCCAAGCTCCGCCCACCAAGCCGGAGATGCGTGCGCAGCCTGCACGTGATCTCCTGCAAAACAGAGCTCCAGGACTTTACGCCGATCGGCGTTAGGCGGTCCTGGGGCTGCCGCTGCGGCCACGCCCACCGGCGTAACGCGGTCAGCTAGTAGTTAAAGAGAAGATAAAATATTTTCAGCTAGGAGAAAACTTACCAGAAAAAGTGCATTGCATATGGGCCAGTGTGAGAACGATAACACCCAATGTAGCACACCTTCTCCCTATTCACACCCGAGACCTTGTAACACTAATAAGTCACAAGACCCCGGGGAGGGAACATGTCTTATTCTTCACTTAGGGGTGTACTGACTCTTGTGGCCAGCAGTGGCGGTATCATTATTTCCGGATTTCAGGGCCCTTTTCCACTAGCAATCGCTAGCGTTCACGCTAAACGCTAGCGATTGCTGAATCGCAAAGTGCAGGAAACTTCTGGGGATTGCGTTCACGGTTTTGCTATGCACTGTACTGCATAGCAAAATCGCCAGAAAGATCGCTCTGCGGTGTGATCGCGTTTGATAAAAAAACGAATCATGGTAGTGGAAATTGCCTACCGCGATTCCCATGTTAATATGCAAACCGTAGCGATTTAAAAAAATCACTAGCGGTGTTTGCGATTCAGCATCGCAAACGCCGCTAGTGGAAAAGGGCCCTTAGGGTCTTTTCAGGACGCTTCAGACCCTAAAATCAGGAAAAAAATCATGTCGCCAGAATGCCTGCAGCAGCCCCTGCTCGCACTTACCTCCCTGGGCTCTAGAGCTGCAATTTTCCCTCTGTCCTCCGGGTGGCGCTGGAACTCTGTAATGAGATCACTAACCACGATCTCACCAGAGTGATTCAGAGCCTCAGAGGACAAGCCTGCTGATCAGATGTTTCAGACATTATTGTCAGATCTGACGGGATTAGCTGCGTGCTTGTTTCTGGTGTATAATTCAGACACTACTGCAGCCAAAGAGATCAGCAGGACTGCCAGGCAACTGGTATTGTTTATAAATGGCAGCCTCCACATCCCTCTCACCTCAGTTGTCCTTTAAACCACAGAGACCCCTGAGCGCATTGTTCTCATTCTTACAAAGCTGCTTTGTTCTATCCTGCATGTCCTCCCTCCTTCCCTTCCCATAGAAAGAGGTCCATTACTCTGCTATAGCAGAGCGAGATGTCTGTACAGCACTTGGCCGTTGAACTGTCGCCCGGCATTGAGTCCTGATTCCTTGCGGCAACAAGCATTGTGTGAGTGTGCATAGGTACCTTTAGAAACGAAGACATTTTTTTTCTTTGGGCATGATGAAACCTATACAATAGGCTAAATGCCGGGAAAGCCTCATGACCCGACGGCGTGTCCCCAGCCTGCCTCAAAACCTGTTCGGAGCAACTTGCTCCCATCCTCTCTGCCATCTTCAGCAGGTCACTGACAGAGGGCAGAGTCCCTGCGTGCTTCAAGAAGTCCACCATCATTCCTGTTCCTAAGAAACAAGGCATCTCCGACCTTAACAACTACAGGCCTGTGGCCCTGACGTCCGTTATCATGAAGTCCCTAGAGAGAGTGGTCTTATCCACCCTCAAGCTATCCACCTTGTCCCTACTAGACCCACTCCAGTTCGCCTACAGGGCAAATAGGTCCACTGATGATGCTCTAAACATCTGTCTGGAATACATCTACAACCATCTAGACAGGAGGGATGCTTATGCCAGAGTACTGCTACTAGACTTCAGCTCGGCATTTAACACTATATGCCCACGCTCCCTCCAGAATGTCCTGACCACACTGGGGGTCCACTCCACCTTGGAGCTATGGATCACTGACTTTCTTTCTAACAGATCCCAAGTTGTCAGGCTGGGGGACATCTACTCACGAGTAGCGATAACAAACACAGGGGCACCCCAGGGCTGCGTCTTGTCCCCACTGCTCTTCTTTCTTTACACAAATGATTGCAGATCCACGGCAGACTCTGTCAAAGTCATAAAATTTGCGGATGACACCACCATTGTCGGCCTCGTCACCAAGGACAACATCCAGGATTACCAGCAACAGGTGTAAAGACTATGCCACTGGTGTAAAGAGAACAGCCTGGTGCTCAACACGGCCAAAACCGTCAAACTTATAATTGACTTTAGGAAGTCTGCTCCTACCCCGCCTCCCATCTACATCGATGGCACCGAGGTGGCCAGAGTACCCTGCGCTCGCCTGCTGGGCACCACCATCTCCAGCGATCTCAGTTGGAGGGTCAATATCGTGTCAACCCAACGGAAAGCCC
This sequence comes from Hyperolius riggenbachi, assembly GCF_040937935.1. Taxonomy (NCBI): domain Eukaryota; kingdom Metazoa; phylum Chordata; class Amphibia; order Anura; family Hyperoliidae; genus Hyperolius; species Hyperolius riggenbachi. The sequence goes on from NC_090656.1 coordinate 9,479,028, forward strand.
AGCAGAGACTCTTCTTCCTCCGCCAACTGCGGAAGTTCGGCATGACGCAGGAGATTCTAACATGCTTTTACACTGCCACCATTGAATCGATCCTCTGCTCCGCCATCTTGGTGTGGTATGTGGGAGCCACCGCCAGTGACAGGCACAAATTACAGAAGATCATTAGGTCGGCGGAGAGAGTGATTGAGAGACCTCTGTCCCCACTTGACCATCTATATAACACAAGACTGCGAACCATGGCTCTGAGGATTGCAAGTGACCTTTCTCACCCTGGGTCGGAGACTTCGGGCCATCCCCACCAAGACCACCAGACACAAGAACTCTTTCTTCCCGATGGCCGTCAGCCTCCTGAACTCCCTTAAAGAGAAACTCCAACCTAGAATTGAACTTTATCCCAATCAGTAGCTGATACCCACTTTTACATGAGAAATATAATGATTTTCACAAACAGACCATCAGGGGGCGCTGTATGACTGATTTTGTGCTGAAACCCCTCCCACAAGAAGCTCTGGTACCGCGGTACTCTGGGCAAACTGCCACAATGTAACAATGTTCACAGACAGGAATTAGCTGTTTACAGCTGTCTCTAACAGCCAAAACAGCTAGGAGCAGCTACATAACCTGCCCACAGTAAAAATGTCACCATGTAATAAATGTCAGAATGTAAATCGGAGAGAGGAAAGATTTTACAATGGGCAAACACTGACTAAATCATTTATACATAATCATGGTAAAAATGAAGCACTTTTTTTACTACATTATTTTCACTGGAGTTCCTCTTTAAGGCCCATATACACGGGGTACGGCCGTTGCCGCAACCACGTGGCACGCGCGTGTTGCGGCGACAGGTCGCCCGTGTGTATAACACGCGCCCCGAACCGTTGCCCGTCGGAGCTGTCGCCAGGCGATTGACATGTTCAATCGCCGGCTACAGCTGTTGCCGCAACTTCGCCAGTATTGTCGCTAGTCCCGCATGTGTATGCGGGCTAGCGACAGCAACCCACACACAGCACACAGAGCTTCCGGCGGGGGGGGGGAGTAACCTCTGCGACAGCTTCCGCCGCATTGCTAATCCCTCTGCTGCCATGTGGATGCAGAGGGACTTGGCGACGAGCTGTCGCCCGCCTGTCGCCCAGCTGTCGAGCACACGCTCCCGTTTGCTAGCGACAGCTACAAATGTAGCTCGTGTGTATTTAGCTTTAGCATTCTGCCACCCCCTATCAGCACCCTACCTCTTGCATAGGAGCAGCAGTCTTCAGCAGTGTGCATATCTAATTGCTGATTGTATATTCGTGTATGCCTATATTTGAGTATGAGATATTACCGTCATTCCAGGGGCGTAGCAATAGGGGGTGCAGAGGTAGCGACCGCATCGGGGCCCTTGGGCCAGAGGGGCCTGAAGGTCCCTCCCTCAACTACAGTATTAGCTCTCTATTGGTCCTGTGCTCATAATAATTACTTCTATAGATACTTTGAATAGTGGTAATCATTAACTAGCTGTCCCCCATCCCCTTCTTGCTCCTCTGACACTGTAGTTGCCATTGGCAGGGATTGCTATGTATAGAGTGCTTGGGGGTAATCAGTAACAAGCTGCTCCCCGCCCCCTTCTTGTACCTCTGACACTGTAGCTGCCATTGGCAGGGATTGCTATGTATAGAGTGCTTGGGGGTAATCAGTAACAAGCTGCTCCCCGCCCCCTTCTTGTACCTCTGACACTGTAGCTGCCATTGGCAGGGATTGCTATGTATAGAGTGCTTGGGGGTAATCAGTAACAAGCTGCTCCCCATACCCTTCTTGCACCTCTGACACTGTAGTGGCCATTGGCAGGGATTGCTATGTATAGAGTGCTTGGGGGTAATCAGTAACAAGCTGCTCCCCATCCCCTTCTTGCACCTCTGACACTGTAGTTGCCATTGGCAGGGATTGCTATGTATAGAGTGCTTGGGGGTAATCAGTAACAAGCTGCTCCCCATCCCCTTCTTGCACCTCTGACACTGTAGTTGCCATTGGCAGGGATTGCTATGTATAGAGTGCTTGGGGGGTAAGCAGTAACAAGCTGTTCCCCATCCCCTTCTTGCACCTCTGACACTGTAGTTGCCATTGGCAGGGATTGCTATGTATAGAGTGCTTGGGGGTAAGCAGTAACAAGCTGCTCCCCATCCCCTTCTTGCACCTCTGACACTGTAGTTGCCATTGGCAGGGATTGCTATGTATAGAGTGCTTGGGGATAATCAGTAACAAGCTGTTCCCCATCCCCTTCTTGCACCTCTGACACTGTAGTTGCCATTGGCAGGGATTGCTATGTATAGAGTGCTTGGGGATAATCAGTAACAAGCTGCTCCCCATCCCCTTCTTGCACCTCTGACACTGTAGCTGCCATTGGCAGGGATTGCTGTGTATAGAGTGCTTGGGGGTAATCAGTAACAAGCTGCTCCCCATCCCCTTCTTGCACCTCTGACACTGTAGCTGCCATTGGCAGGGATTGCTATGTATAGAGTGCTTGGGGGTAATCAGTAACAAGCTGCTCCCCATCCCCTTCTTGCACCTCTGACACTGTAGTGGCCATTGACAGGGATTGCTATGTATAGAGTGCTTGGGGGTAATCAGTAACAAGCTGCTCCCCATCCCCTTCTTGCACCTCTGACACTGTAGTTGCCATTGGCAGGGATTGCTATGTATAGAGTGCTTGGGGGTAATCAGTAACAAGCTGTTCCCCATCCCCTTCTTGTACCTATGACACTGTAGTTGCCATTGGCAGGGATTGCTATGTATAGAGTGCTTGGGGGGTAATCAGTAACAAGCTGCTCCCCATCCCCTTCTTGCTCTTCTGACACTGTAGTTGCCATTGGCAGGGATTGCTATGTATAGAGTGCTTGGGGGGTAATCAGTAACAAGCTGCTCCCCATCCCCTTCTTGCACCTCTGACACTGTAGTTGCCATTGGCAGGGATTGCTATGTATAGAGTGCTTGGGGGTAATCAGTAACAGGCTGCTCCCCATCCCCTTCTTGCACCTCTGACACTGTAGTTGCCATTGGCAGGGATTGCTATGTATAGAGTGCTTGGGGGTAATCAGTAACAAGCTGCTCCCCATCCCCTTCTTGCACCTCTGACACTGTAGTTGCCATTGGCAGAGATTGCTATGTATAGAGTGCTTGGGGGGTAAGCAGTAACAAGCTGTTCCCCATCCCCTTCTTGCACCTCTGACACTGTAGTTGCCATTGGCAGGGATTGCTATGTATAGAGTGCTTGGGGGGTAATCAGTAACAAGCTGCTCCCCATCCCCTTCTTGCAGCTCTGACACTGTAGTTGCCATTGGCAGGGATTGCTATGTATAGAGTGCTTGGGGGTAATCAGTAACAGGCTGCTCCCCATCCCCTTCTTGCACCTCTGACACTGTAGTTGCCATTGGCAGGGATTGCTATGTATAGAGTGCTTGGGGGTAATCAGTAACAAGCTGTTCCCCATCCCCTTCTTGCACCTCTGACACTGTAGCTGCCATTGGCAGGGATTGCTAGGTATAGAGTGCTTGGGGGTAATCAGTAACAAGCTGTTCCCCATCCCCTTCTTGCACCTCTGACACTGTAGTTGCCATTGGCAGGGATTGCTATGTATAGAGTGCTTGGGGGTAATCAGTAACAAGCTGCTCCCCATCCCCTTCTTGCACCTCTGACACTGTAGTTGCCATTGGCAGGGATTGCTATGTATAGAGTGCTTGGGGGTAATCAGTAACAGGCTGCTCCCCATCCCCTTCTTGCACCTCTGACACTGTAGTTGCCATTGGCAGGGATTGCTATGTATAGAGTGCTTGGGGGTAATCAGTAACAAGCTGCTCCCCATCCCCTTCTTGCACCTCTGACACTGTAGTTGCCATTGGCAGAGATTGCTATGTATAGAGTGCTTGGGGGTAATCAGTAACAAGCTGCTCCCCATCCCCTTCTTGCACCTCTGACACTGTAGTTACCATTGGCAGGGATTGCTATGTATAGAGTGCTTGGGGGTAAGCAGTAACAAGCTGTTCCCCATCCCCTTCTTGCACCTCTGACACTGTAGTTGCCATTGGCAGGGATTGCTATGTATAGAGTGCTTGGGGGTAATCAGTAACAAGCTGCTCCCCATCCCCTTCTTGCACCTCTGACACTGTAGTTGCCATTGGCAGGGATTGCTATGTATAGAGTGCTTGGGGGTAATCAGTAACAAGCTGCTCCCCATCCCCTTCTTGCACCTCTGACACTGTAGTTGCCATTGGCAGGGATTGCTATGTATAGAGTGCTTGGGGGTAATCAGTAACAAGCTGCTCCCCATCCCCTTCTTGCACCTCTGACACTGTAGTTGCCATTGGCAGGGATTGCTATGTATAGAGTGCTTGGGGGGTAAGCAGTAACAAGCTGTTCCCCATCCCCTTCTTGTACCTCTGACACTGTAGTTGCCATTGGCAGGGATTGCTATGTATAGAGTGCTTGGGGGTAATCAGTAACAAGCTGCTCCCCATCCCCTTCTTGTACCTCTGACACTGTAGTTGCCATTGGCAGGGATTGCTATGTATAGAGTGCTTGGGGGTAATCAGTAACAAGCTGCTCCCCATCCCCTTCTTGTACCTCTGACACTGTAGTTGCCATTGGCAGGGATTGCTATGTATAGAGTGCTTGGGGGTAATCAGTAACAAGCTGCTCCCCATCCCCTTCTTGTACCTCTGACACTGTAGTTGCCATTGGCAGGGATTGCTATGTATAGAGTGCTTGGGGGTAATCAGTAACAAGCTGCTCCCCATCCCCTTCTTGCACCTCTGACACTGTAGTTGCCATTGGCAGGGATTGCTATGTATAGAGTGCTTGGGGGGTAATCAGTAACAAGCTGCTCCTCATCCCCTTCTTGCACCTCTGACACTGTAGTTGCCATTGGCAGGGATTGCTATGTATAGAGTGCTTGGGGGTAATCAGTAACAAGCTGCTCCCCATCCCCTTCTTGTACCTCTGACACTGTAGTTGCCATTGGCAGGGATTGCTATGTATAGAGTGCTTGGGGGTAATCAGTAACAAGCTGCTCCCCATCCCCTTCTTGTACCTCTGACACTGTAGTTGCCATTGGCAGGGATTGCTATGTATAGAGTGCTTGGGGGTAATCAGTAACAAGCTGCTCCCCATCCCCTTCTTGCACCTCTGACACTGTAGTTGCCATTGGCAGGGATTGCTATGTATAGAGTGCTTGGGGGTAATCAGTAACAAGCTGCTCCTCATCCCCTTCTTGCACCTCTGACACTGTAGTTGCCATTGGCAGGGATTGCTATGTATAGAGTGCTTGGGGGTAATCAGTAACAAGCTGTTCCCCATCCCCTTCTTGTACCTCTGACACTGTAGTTGCCATTGGCAGGGATTGCTATGTATAGAGTGCTTGGGGGTAATCAGTAACAAGCTCCTCCCCATCCCCTTCTTGTACCTCTGACACTGTAGTTGCCATTGGCAGGGATTGCTATGTATAGAGTGCTTGGGGGTAATCAGTAACAAGCTGTTCCCCATCCCCTTCTTGTACCTCTGACACTGTAGTTGCCATTGGCAGGGATTGCTATGTATAGAGTGCTTGGGGGTAATCAGTAACAAGCTGCTCCCCATCCCCTTCTTGCACCTCTGACACTGTAGCTGCCATTGGCAGGGATTGCTGTGTATAGAGTGCTTGGGGGTAATCAGTAACAAGCTGCTCCCCATCCCCTTCTTGTACCTCTGACACTGTAGTTGCCATTGGCAGGGATTGCTATGTATAGAGTGCTTGGGGGTAATCAGTAACAAGCTGCTCCCCATCCCCTTCTTGCACCTCTGACACTGTAGTTGCCATTGGCAGGGATTGCTATGTATAGAGTGCTTGGGGGTAATCATTAACAAGCTGTTCCCCATCCCCTTCTTGCACCTCTGACACTGTAGTTGCCATTGGCAGGGATTGCTATGTATAGAGTGCTTGGGGGTAATCAGTAACAAGCTGCTCCCCATCCCCTTCTTGCACCTCTGACACTGTAGTTGCCATTGGCAGGGATTGCTATGTATAGAGTGCTTGGGGGGTAATCAGTAACAAGCTGTTCCCCATCCCCTTCTTGTACCTCTGACACTGTAGTTGCCATTGGCAGGGATTGCTATGTATAGAGTGCTTGGGGGTAATCAGTAACAAGCTCCTCCCCATCCCCTTCTTGTACCTCTGACACTGTAGTTGCCATTGGCAGGGATTGCTATGTATAGAGTGCTTGGGGGTAATCAGTAACAAGCTCCTCCCCACCCCCTTCTTGCACCTCTGACACTGTAGTGGCCATTGGCAGGTTTTGGTGTGCCATATCAATTGTTATGTATATTGTTCTTGGGGGGCCCCACTGTGAAGCTTGCATCGTGGCCCACAGCTCCTTAGCTACGCCACTGCGTCATTCTAATATTTTTCCTGCCTTTCTTTCTATGTACCGCTCCATTGTGCCAAACCCAATTCCGGGCCTGACCCAGTCATGCTTGGCGAAATAAAATTGATTCTGATAATACAGAAGGGGTTCACCTGCAGCTGTCGTGTCCATGTACTGTATATAGATCAGGCTTTCTCAACCAGGGTTCCTTGAGTACTCTGCAGGGGTTCCTTGGCATTTTCCCCCATCGTGGGGGAAGTATAATACAGCACTCTATAATAGGTGGTACTGTAACAAGAAGCACTAATTTGGGGCATCGGGAGACAGTATAATGAATGGCCGTGTAATAGGAGATAGTGAAAATAGCAGCCTAACCTATTTAAAGACCACGCCTCCTGAAAAATAAATGTAGGGGTTCCTCGAGACCAAAAAATTGTTTGCAGGGGTTCCTTGAGATCCAAAAGTTATTTACAGGGTTCCTCCAAGGTAAACAGGTTCAGAAAGGCTGATATAGACCATGAGCTGGTTAACTTTTAGTGCAATGCTGCCACCTGCTGGAACAATGAGCTAAGCAATTGTAACAAGTGCCAAACACAGGAAACATGCACACTTCAAGACAGCACTTGCCTTTCAGGCTACGAACACACAGAGGCCTCTTTTCCACAAACTGCTGATAGGCAGTGAAATGCCTCTCAAACTCTCATAACTGCTGGCTGCTGCCTGGTAACTGCTGGCTGCTGCCTGGTAACTGCTCACTGCTGTCTAGTAACTGCTTGCTGATGCCTGGTAACTGCTGGCTGCTGCCTGGTAACTGCTGGCTGCTGCCTGGTAACTGCTCGCTGATGCCTGGTAACTGCTCGCTGATGCCTGGTAACTGCTCCCTGATGCCTGGTAACTGCTCGCTGATGCCTGGTAACTGCTCGCTGATGCCTGGTAACTGCTCGCTGCTGCCTGGCATCTGCTTGCTGATGCCTGGTAACTTGCTGCTGCCTGGTAACTGCTGGCTGCTGCCTAGTAACTGCTCGCTGCTGCCTGGTAACTGCTCGCTGATGCCTGGTAACTGCTCGCTGATGCCTGGTAACTGCTGGCTGCTGCCTAGTAACTGCTCGCTGCTGCCTGGTAACTGCTCGCTGCTGCCTGGTAACTGCTCGCTGATGCCTGGTAACTGCTCGCTGATGCCTGGTAACTGCTGGCTGCTGCCTAGTAACTGCTCGCTGATGCCTGGTAACTGCTCGCTGATGCCTGGTAACTTGCTGCTGCCTGGTAACTGCTGGCTGCTGCCTAGTAACTGATCGCTGATGCCTGGTAACTGCTCGCTGATGCCTGGTAACTGCTGGCTGCTGCCTGGTAACTGCTCGCTGCTGCCTGGTAACTGCTCGCTGCTGCCTGGTAACTGCTGGCTGCTGGTAACTGATCACTGCTGCCTGGTAACTGCTCGCTGCTGCCTGGTAACTGCTCGCTGATGCCTGGTAACTGCTGGCTGCTGCCTGGTAACTGCTCGCTGCTGCCTGGTAACTGCTCGCTGCTGCCTGGTAACTGCTCGCTGCTGCCTGGTAACTGCTGGCTGCTGCCTGGTAACTGCTCGCTGCTGCCTGGTAACTGCTTGCTGCTGCCTGGAAACTGCTGGCTGCTGGTAACTGATCACTGCTGCCTGGTAACTGCTCACTGCTGCCTGGTAACTGCTCACTGCTGCCTGGTGACTGCTCACTGCTGCCTGGTGACTGCTCACTGCTGCCTGGCAACTGCTTGCTGAGCACACAGCTCAACAGTCCGTGGAAAGGAGGCCTTAAGGTGGCCACACACGATACAATAAAATGATGCAGTTTTACAGCAATTCGATAAAAACGATCGTATCTCCCAAAGAAATCGAAAGGTTTTTTTTTTCATTCGACTAAAAAAATCGGATTTCCTTTTTTTTTCCGATTAATTTCGATCCGGAATGCCAAATATTTATCTTCAATTTTTCTAAAGATTGTATGGTTTGTGTTGGATTGTCAATTTATTAATATACACACCCTAGCAATTTTCTCAGAGTTTCCAATCAGTTTTATCATAATTGGGAAAAATTTGAACATAGGTGTGTGGTACATTGGTCATATTTTTGAAATGTTACAATCAGTTAGAAAAAATTGTTTGCAATTCTTAAATTGAACAGATATTTAAAAAATTGTATGGTGTGTGGCCACCTTTAGAAGAAACACTAGCTTTTGCGGAAAACGCAGAGTTTTTGCCTCTAATGGTAGTCAATGGGCCGCATCAAAAAACGCATATAAAAACTGCATATGCGTTTTAAAACATGCCTTTCTAAAAACGCTGGTTTTGTTGCATACTTTCCGAAAACACATCAAAAACGCACATAATGAAAGTCAATGGTAACGCAATGTAATGCGTTTCATATGCGTTTTTCATTAGTTTTTCTGTGTATTATTATCATTCATTATTTATTTCCGCTTCCTGTTGTATTCCTAGTGATTTGCATAAAATGCAATAGAAAAACGCATGGAAAATGATGTGTTTTGTATATGCGAACCACAAATGCGTAAAAACGCACGCAAAACGCTACAAAAACGCATATACGGGAAAAACGCAAAAGCACAAAAAACGCTCCAAAACGTACACAACAAAAACTCCTAACAGAAAATGCGATCTCTCACGCACAGCCATGTGTGCACCCAGCCGTAAAGGGGTTCTGTGGAGGGGGTTCAAAAAACAACACTTAACTGGAGCTTCTACCGGCCCCCTGCAGCTGTCATGTCCCGCCCCATCCTCCTACTATCCTCCGTTCCCCGCCGCCAGTCACGGTCTAATCTTGCGTCTACCTAGACTGCGGCAAAGTACTAGAAAGCTTTGTACTGTGCCTGCGCAGTAAGCTCCCAATGGCGCACACAGGAGCAGGCACTATTCGTCTAGTTAGACCAATATTAGACCGGGACCGGTGGCGGGGAACCGAGAATCGTAGGAGGACAACGCGGAACATGACAGCTGCAGGGGGCTCATAGAAGCCCCAGGTAAGTGTTGGGTTTTTTTTAGCCCCTCCACAGAACCCCTTTAGGCCTCTTTTCCACGAACTGTTGAGCCGTGTGCTCAGCAAGCAGTAACCAGGCAGCAGCGAGCAGTTACCAGGCAGCAGCGAGCAGTTGCCAGGCAGCAGCGAGCAGTTGCCAGGCAGCAGTGAGCAGTTACCAGGCAGCAGCGAGCAGTTGCCAGGCAGCAGTGAGCAGTTGCCAGGCTGTAGTGAGCAGTTACCAGGCAGCAGTGAGCAGTTACCAGGCAGCGACAAGCAGTTACCAGGCAGCGACAAGCAGTTACCAGGCAGCGACAAGCAGTTACCAGGCAGCGACAAGCAGTTACCAGGCAGCAGTGAGCAGTTGTGAGAGTTTGAGAGGCATTTCACTGCTTAGAAACAGTTCGTGGAAAAAAAATGGGTCCACAGACAGCCAGTCAGCTAATAAAAGATGCAAATATGCAACATGCACCTGTCTGTGTCTGCAGTACCAAATCCAGCAAGAGCTGAAACAGACAGCCATAGACAGGAGAGAGACCTCAGTCACATACAATCATAGATCGAGTGACCAGCAGGGGGCACTGCATGCAGGTATTCCTCTCCAGGCCCCCCTCCCTACACTGACCTGTCCCTAGGAGCTGCAAGTAAGAATTTCAATAACAAAATACACTGGGGCACATGCAAAGCAGGGGCCCTGGGCTCTGCCACTGTGCCAGGACCCCCACTCCACATGTAACACCAAAAGGGCAGATGAGGTGGACCCCAGTGCTCTCACCACCAGGGGGCACCACTCACGGCTGCCACAGAAACAAAATGCCAAGAACAGAAAACAGCAGGTGAACTGCAGCAAGGCTTTCGTCCAGTGAGGGCTGGCTGGCTATTGGGGTCGATGTGACCTCAATCAGGGGCGTCTGATGCTGCTGCAAGGAGTGCTGGTCAAAGTGGATGTCTGTGTGGAACCGGTGGCCTGCTGCTCCGCCATCAGCTCCATGACAGCCTCTGCCTGCCTCTCCTCATTGGACCGACCACCCTGGCCAAAGATGGGTGCAAACCGCTGCACCTCTGCACCGCCCCTCTCAGCTGCTCCCTCCCCCACAGCTGAGCGCCCAGTGGCTGGCGGCGGACCAGCCACAGATCCAGCGGCGATGGCACTGCTTCTCCTGCCTCTCCTCATTGGACCGACCTTTGCACCGCCCCTCTCAGCTGCTCCCTCCCCCACACCTGAGCGCCCAGTGGCTGGCGGCGGACCAGCCACAGATCCAGCGGCGATGGCACTGCTTCTCCTGCCTCTCCTCATTGGACCGACCTTTGCACCGCCCCTCTCAGCTGCTCCCTCCCCCACACCTGAGCGCCCAGTGGCTGGCGGCGGACCAGCCACAGATCCAGCGGCGATGGCACTGCTTCTCCTGCCTCTCCTCATTGGACCGACCTTTGCACCGCCCCTCTCAGCTGCTCCCTCCCCCACACCTGAGCGCCCAGTGGCTGGCGGCGGACCAGCCACAGATCCAGCGGCGATGGCACTGCTTCTCCTGCCTCTCCTCATTGGACCGACCTTTGCACCGCCCCTCTCAGCTGCTCCCTCCCCCACACCTGAGCGCCCAGTGGCTGGCGGCGGACCAGCCACAGATCCAGCGGCGATGGCACTGCTTCTCCTGCCTCTCCTCATTGGACCGACCTTTGCACCGCCCCTCTCAGCTGCTCCCTCCCCCACACCTGAGCGCCCAGTGGCTGGCGGCGGACCAGCCACAGATCCAGCGGCGATGGCACTGCTTCTCCTGCCTCTGCCCCAGGCAGACATTCTACACACAAACTTACAATTTAAAGAGAAACCGTGACCAAGAAATGAACATCATCCCAATCAGTAGCTGATACCCCCTTTTACATGAGAAATCTATTCCTTTTCACAAACAGACCATCAGGGGGCGCTGTATGACTGATATTGTGGTAAGTGTGGTGAAACCCCTCCCACAGGAAACTGTGAGGACCGTGCTCCTGGCGGTTTCCTGTCTGTGAACCTCATTGCATTGTGGGAAATAGCTGTTTACAGCTGTTTCCAACTGCCAAAAATGCAAGCAGCAGCTACTTCCAGTGACATCACCTGCCGGTAGTAAAAAATGTCACCATGTGATTAATGTCAGAATGTAAATCAGGGAGAGGAAAGATTTTAGAATGGGCAAACACTGACTGCTTCATTTTTACAATAATTATGAGTACATGATTTACTTTTTTTTTATTACATTATTTTCACTGGAGTTCCTCTTTATTATAAAAGAAAATTAAATGGAAAAGGGAAAAGTGTGCTGTTTTTTTACTGCAAATATATGTGGTGAGTTGTGGCGGATGGGAAATTTAAATTGGGTTTTTTATTTTAAAACACAAGAAAGCGCAAATGGCGCTACTGTAAATGGCACTGACTAGTGACTACAAATACACTAAACTAACGTGTACGTTAAAAAGGGGCGCTGGGAAAAAAGGGCGCGGGGTTTTAAACGATAAGCATGGATAACGTTTAAAAATGAATTGTACTGTATTTCGTTTAAAATTAATGTTTTATAAAGTTATAAATCATTAAATAATGTGCATGAAATCGGCAATTGTAAAAACGTTAATCTTCCGTTTAAATAGTGAAACGTATAATAACGTTTAAAAAAATTACTAAGTAACCCTCCCTGTACCTAACCCTAACCTGTTGGTGCCTAAACCTAAGACCCCCTGTTGGTGCCTAAACCTAAGACCCCCCCTTGTGGTACCTAAACCTAAGACCCCCCTGTTGGTGCCTAAACCTAAGACCCCCCCTGGTGGTGCCTAAACCTAAGACCCTCCTTAGTGATCACTGTATTGTGTGTAGAATAATGTTTTAAAAACAGTAAGGGATACAATTTATTACAATTTACATTACGTACTGATCGCTTTGTTTCGTGAATAATAATGTTTTACAAACACTAAGGGATAACATTTAAAATAATGTTTTATTGAAATAGGAAACGTAAATCATCACAAGCAGTTATAAAACATGAAAAATCTTCGGGCGCCATTGGTAAACGTTCTCGGGCGCCCTTTTTTCCTGTTCGGTGCTCAGTAAACGATAATTATTATGGGAGTGAATGGCGGCACCCGATTTGTCCACTAGCCACCTGCGCTCTTTTTTACTTTTTTACTGTTTCCAAACTAACGCCCAGTGAGGACTAATGCTAGTAAACGTCTGCTACTATTAGCACTAGCTAGCTCGCTCACCGATGTGAGAAAAATAAAGACTACCACACAAGAACAAAAGGGGACTGTATTCATAGTTTTTTTTTTTTTTATAAATTATCCCTTCCCAAACCCCTCCCCCCAAAAAACAATCGGGTACACTACTAAGTATAACATACTATACTACTCTACAGTATCTAATTATTGCACTGACTAAAAAAAAACAGTTCACTTCACTACATGTACACGGTCAGTGAGTGAACTGTAACAAGAAGTCACTAAACTAAACCGTGGTTTAATTAAACACAGACTACAGAGAGCAGAGAGTAAGGGCTCGTTTCCACTTGTGCGGTGCGAATTAGTTGTGGAAAACGCAAAACGAATTCGCACGCGGATGAGAATTGTACCGCGAATTCACGGGCGTTTTTGCATATGTTAGTAAGTATGTGAATTTAACCATTTCAGTGCCTGTGTGCTTTTACATTGATTTTATGCAAAACCGCCGGCGAATTAGCGGTAAAATTCGTATAAGAAACGCATGCGGATTTCCTATTAAATACATTGTATGCGAATCGCCGTGCAGATTTTTCCTGCACACAACACCGCACAGGATTTCTGACAAGTGTAACAGGCCCATCCACTTGTATTGGTTATGCGAAGCTGCATGCAGAAAACGCATGCAGATTCGCACAAGTGGAAACGGGCCCTAAGGGCTGGTGCACACCAGAGCGGTTTGTTTTTTCCCCAAACGCAAACTCGGGGCTGCAGCATTTTTGCTGATTTCTGAAGCGATTCAGCCTCAATGTTAAAGAGACACTGAAGCGAAAAAAAAATGATGATATTATGATTTGTATGTGTAGTACAGCTAAGAAATAAAACATTAAGATCAGATACATCAGTGTAATTGTTTCCAGTACAGGAAGAGTTGAGAAACTCCAGTTGTTATCTCTATGCAAAAAATCTATTAAGCTCTCCGGTCGTGGAGAGGGCTGTTATCTGACTTTTATTATCTCAACTGTAATTGAACTGTTTAATTTTCCTCTGCTAGAGGAGAGGTCATTACTTCACAGACTGCTCTGAAAGACTCATTTAGAATGCTGAGTGTTGTGTAATCTGGACATATTATAGAATGATGCAATGTTAGAAAAAACACTATATACCTGAAAATAAAAATATGAGAATATTTTCTTTGCTGCTAATCTTCTAGTAATTATTTATAGTACACAACCAATTCACTATATCATTTTTTCTTTTCGCTTCAGTGTCTCTTTAAGTATAGGAAAGTGGAAAACCGCTCTGAAAAGCGCTAGATCAGAGCGGATTTCAAGGGGTTTTTGTTACAGAAGCTGTAGCTAAACTGTAACAAAATATAAAAATGCTACACCAAAACTTTTCAAAAATTACTAGGCATGTTTAGAAAATCGCTCCAAACATGCCTAGAATCGCTTTGAAAAATCACTTCGGGGCCCTTTTCCACTGCAAAACGCAAACGTTTTGCATTTGCGTTTTTTCCCAATTTTGCCGTGCATTTTTTTATGGGTTTGCGTTTTCCGTTTTTCTGATTGGCAAGTGTTGTCTTGATTTTTGAAAACAGATACTAGTGGTTAAATCAATACAAAACGCAAAGCGTTTTTCATGCATCCTATACTTTACATTGAAACGCAAAACACATCATAATCGCACATAAAAGCGTTTGCGTTTTTTAAAAAATCAGAACGCAGCAGTGGAAAAGGTACCCAAGATTCTTATTTTAAACAGGCTGCGCCTCAGAAATAAAAGAGAATGCTGCAGCCCCCGAGTTTGTTTGTGGAAAAAACGAGCCGCTCTGGTGTGCACCAACCCATTCACTTTCATTAGCCAAGCGGTTTTCCCCCTGCAAGCATTTTAAAAAAACGCTCCAGAACCGCTCTGGTGTGCTCCAGCCCTAAGGCTACTTACACACCAGGACGTTGCATAACGTGCCCCTAACACAACGCCTGGTGCTCCCTGCTTTGGACGTCGGAGTGAGCCGCGTTGTGCAGCTCACTCTGGCGTCCGTGATGTCGTGATGCGTACTCTTGTGCGCATGCGGCATCACGTGGTCCCGCCGGCCAATCGCTGCACAGAGCGGCCGCTCCAGGAAGTACACACTGCACGTCACTGAGTGCAGTGAATATTAATTAGCCATGTGCCTGGCCGCTCTCCGCTCCTCCCCAACGTTACTGAGCATGTGCAAGCAGTCTAACGTGGCTCTGCCGCTTAGAAAGTACTGCATGCAGTACGTTGTCTGGTGGCGCAGCGTTACTATGTAACGCAACGTGGGCACTGTGAACAGCCCATTGATTTTTCATTGCTGTGCGGTGGGGTGCGTTACAGGCTGCTCTAACGTGCGCCTGTAACGTCCCACTGTGAAACCAGCCTAAGACCAGAAACCCAACAGGAGCGCTTTCTAAGCACTAGTGATTTGAAGAAACTCTTGCTAATGCAATGCTATGGGGGATTTTTATAAAATCACATTGCTCCAGTGTGATCACACCCATAGCATTACATTAGCAAGAGCTTTTCAAATCACAAAGCGCTCAGAAAAGCGCAGCTAGTTCCAGGCCTCACAGTGAAATAAACTACAACCGTACAGATCACCTAATCCTCAACACCTACCTACAGGCCTGGCCTGCACTACAACACAAACTCAGCTTAGCTAGCTTAGCTAACCTAACTGAACTTTTATCCTAAGCTATATGCACACTATACACAACAGTACTACAATACACTGACTGACAGCTCAATCAAATCACTAGCTAACACAAAATCAATATAATAAATGTGTGTGAAATGTGTAAATTAGACAAAATGCTGGGCTTACAACAGTTAGGCCTGGTGCACACCAGAGGAGTTTTTCTGGGCGTTTTGAGTTTTTAAATCTGCTGCTAATGTTATCCTATGTGTCTGTGCACACTGGAGCAATGAGGTTTTGTAAAAAACCCCATAGCATTACATTGGGAATGTCGAGATTTCTATATGACGGAATAACGTTTTTCTGATAAACTGAACTGTACATGATCAAATAGGAATAAAATCTAATATTTCCTTCCCCTAAGGTACAGAAGACAAAGACTTTTTAATATATGGTGATTATAGGTTAATATAGGTGCATTGATTATATAGAAATGTATAGCCTATTTTAATGTAGCGATGCTGAATTGTCCAGTCTGTGTGTCTCAAGGAAGATCAGATGTTAGTTAGCAAGTGGTTAGCCATTCAAGAGTGTCTTTGAATAGAAAGGAGACCACGATCTGACTAATAGTTAACACAGTTACCTTGCTTGGCCAAACAATTGCCAAACAAGAGAAGTTGAGTAACAATGGAAGAGACCTCTCAAGAGGCAAATATATTTGCTGAATAGATGAACCTCTGAATACAATCTCTAAGGCTTGTATATTTTAGAAATTAACCATTGTTGCAGACCAAGAAACTTGGTGACATAGCAAACACAGGCTGAGTTAAACAATTCCCCATCTAAGGACACGACTCAGAGAATAACACATGACTCACTCATATGTATACCTTATGAGTAGAAATGTATCATACAAAGAGTAATACAGATATTATATGATTAAGTCTTATACATTAGTTACAATCAATTCAATAATAATATGGAAATGCTATATGTTTACCAGTGTTGTATGTTAAACAATGATGTTAGAGATATAAAACTCTGCAGACAGCACAGTGTGTTATAATGAGAGATCCATGGTGGTTTTAAGTATGCCAATGATTTTTGGATCAAATCCAATCTATCTTAAATATGGTAGAAAAGGTCACTGTATAATAAATAATAACCAGTGATTCCAGCAAGGTCAGCTATCCATAGAGGAATTATAACATTGATTTATTCACTGTTGGGTTATAATAAAACATGATTTTTGTTTTTAGTTTGCCAAATATCCCAGTAAGTCTGTGATTAGTTAGCCAACAGCACCTACAAAGGGTGAAAGCCAGTATTACACTTGGGTTAAACATTAGTCACAGAAAGCTCCCATTGGTCACTCCCACTGCCCAGTGATAGGCTAGAAGATTTAATCTCCTGGGCAGGACCATAGGTAGTGAGGGGAATAAGATGAGAGGGGTCATTCAATGGGGATGATCAGACCATCAAGAGATCTGAGCAGACCAGGACATAGAGGATTCATGCCATCTGAACACAGCCACGCCTAAGAGGAACACGCCCAGAGGCCATCTTGGTGACTATACTTGAACCCAGTTCTGATTTTTCTTTTTAGTCATATGGCTTATCACAGCACGAATATCTGAACTTTTGATTTATTGACGATTGTCTTTCTTAAGTTTATAGTCATTTATAGCCAAAGGGAGTGCGTTCTTCCAGTGCACAGGAATTACTCATTCCATATATTTGATAAAACCCATTCAGTGGGTATATTTTTCTGTCGTTTAACACAACCAATAGTTCGAGAATCGCTGACTGTGAATGCCATAACTTGTTTTGGATAAAAGCGCTAGATACTTTAAGCTACCTCCTCTAGATATTTTGATACTTTGCCGCAGCATGTGCAAGCCACACCTAGCCAAATTTAGGACGACTCAATAGATATCTTATTCCAAAATTATATGTATTTTACCCGCTTGCTCTGTGTAGTATCACAGGCCAGCGGAGGTTAAAGTATAGACAGTGGGAAAATTCCTGTCATTTATAGTTGATTGCATAGAAATTGTGGGGCAACGCCCAGTCGTCAGATCCACTGAGTCATCCTAAATTTGTTATATTGAATGGTATAGCTGACATCAGCCAGTTTATTTTGGGATAGCGCATTTTTGATTTTGGACTGCGCAATTTTGATTTTTGATAGCCACCATTTTGTTTTTGATAGCCACCATTTTGTTTTTGATAGCCACCATTTTGTTTTTGATAGCAGCCATTTTGATTTTGATAACAGCCATTTTGTTGTCGTTCAATTCATCCATTTTGTCTCCAGAGACCCTGTGGTAAATTGAGTAACAGGGCCGACGGCCATATTTGATGAGTCATAACTCTGCACTGTATTTGAGTTGACTGCTAATTGGTTTAAGCCTTTTGTATTGGTGAATAAGTATAATAACATTTTGATGTTTTACTGAAATTATTATCCAGCTCATTGCTTATTATAAGAATGACCTTATGAGTTTTGTTTTATATCAAAAGTGCAATATTATATTGTTTTGATATTGTAATATTTATTCGATATTAAATTGATATTTTTATAAATTGGTCCACATTTATTTGCATGTTTAAACCAGTACTGTAAAACCTCGGAAAACAAGCTCACACAGTTAGGCGTATGTTTGTATTTTAGCTCCTCCTATTTTCCCAGGAGCGTTACATTTACATTTTTGATTTTATATTTATTTTTAAACAAGTTATACAAACATTGACAAAACGCCCGACATAGAATTGGAGGCCCCAGCGAGATCCGTTTACTTTCCATTACTGGTTTAAACAGTGTAAAAACGTTTTATTGAGCTGGTTTTATTGCATTGGCTATTGAATCATGAGTGCTACAGGTAGTGATTCAGAACTGCATTTGGAACAGACGTTCCGAAAAATTGTGGAATTTATATTTATACAACTAAAACATAATGAGGAAGTAGATGAATGGATAGGCAGAATGAGGAAAAGTGTAAAACAGGAAGCTGATTGTATATTTCAATCTAAAGGTATGGTTGATCATTATCTTTCATGTATGACCACAATAACCTCGGATTCCGAACTGAAGAAGAGGTTGTTAGGCGCCCTACCCTCTGTTCTATATGGGTTATTAGAGGTAGATATTCTTGCACAATCTAGGAAAAAAGAGATTGTACAGTTGAGATCCCAATTGCAAGGAACAGAGGGAAACGTCCAATCATTGAACTCCCAGTTACGGGATGTGGAATCAGATCTTCAAATTATAAGGGCTGATAGAGACCAATTAATGATTGATATTTCAGACAGGGAGGTAGCGATCAAAAGTCTGGAAAGAGACGCCGAACGGAATCGTGAAGCGCATCGCAGACTTAAACAGGATTTTGAAGAACTACAACAGCAGTACTTCAAAATCCAACAGGCAGGTAGACTCGATAGATCATCCAGCCCTTGCCCGCCAATACTCACTCCATATGACCTAAAATGGCAAGGCATGTTGGATCGTATGGAGACGGTATGTAAGACTATGAATACCATAATCGATGACAGTACAAGGGTCCCTAAAGATCAACATTTGGATTCCTCTCCAGAGAGAGATATGCAAATGAGGGCCCCTAGGTATGATGATTCCCATAAAGGTCACGACTCCCTTGCTGATATTGATTCAGATGAATTGGAGGCTGATGAGAGAAAGCGAGAATCCAGCCCTATCCCAAGAAGGGGGAAAGGTACGTATAGGGGGGAGTCAAATAGGGGAAATAATCAGTACCCCCAAGAAAAACAGAGCTCGGCCAGCATCATAAAATTCTTAAACACCGCTGTGCCAAAGTTCACTAAAAAGGGTTCAGCGCAAATAGCATCCCACATGGAGTTGTATGAATCCACTATGGACTCTTTAAATCTGTCTGAAGCAGACAAAATCAGATTTCTCCCATGGGTTTTTGATGACAGATACCGCCACCATTTCACCTCATTTAAGGAGCGAGGTATCATTAGATGGCAAGCAGTTTCACACGAAGTGAAGCTGGAGTTTGGGCCGTATCGCACTATCTCAGAAGCAAAACGAGATGTGTATCGACTTACTTGTCGACCCGATCAGAGCCCCCGAGAATTCCTTTCTGTGCTAAAAAACTCTTACAGTTTGGCATATCGGAATCCTAACTGGGAGTCTCTTGATTTTAAACAGGCATATTATGATGCATTGCCTACCCAAATAAAGTTAAGCATGGCCAATGAGTTAGACTTCGGAAACTCCCTAGAGAAAATGGTTACCTCAGCGACACTGCTGTTCAACATCAGTGGGAGTTCCAACGTAAGTGGGAGGAACACCAGAAAGTACCCAGAGCACAGAGTAGAAGAAACCAAAGTGAAAGCGGACCTAAACCTTGAATCCCAACAGAAGAAAATACCTCCTGCAAAAGTACCTATCCAGCAGGGCCAAAGACAGCAACAAAACCCTAATCAAAACAGACCACAAAATCCTAAAGGGTCAGATAGGGATAGCTCAGGTTCTGAGAACCAGGTCTACCGTCCTCGGTTCAATCGCAGGTATCAAGGATACCAGGGTTACCAAGGAAACCAGGGTAGTCAAAGGTATAGAGGTTACCAGGGATATAGAGAACCCCAGGGGTACAGACGTCCCCAAAGATATAGACAATGGGATAACCGACCCAGGCAGCAGTGGGAAAGGAGACAGCACCCACCTAATTCACCTAGGGGTAGATCACCACCTAACTCACCTAGGAGTG
Organism: Hyperolius riggenbachi; assembly: GCF_040937935.1. Lineage (NCBI taxonomy): Eukaryota > Metazoa > Chordata > Amphibia > Anura > Hyperoliidae > Hyperolius > Hyperolius riggenbachi. Next base: position 9,498,999 of record NC_090656.1, read on the forward strand.
GATCACCCGCAGGGAACAGATATGATCCCAGGAACCAGAACCCTCGCCGACCTAATAGGTTTGATCAGCTTGTTGATCAAGTGAACAAATTGAGTGACATGATGGGTAAGTTGGCTCAGGGATCTGCAGGAAGACAGCATGAGGATTTTTTAGCTGGGGAGGCAGGGCCCAGCTCTGCCAATTAAAGGAAACCGAGACAAATCACTATACGGAAATGGATATGGCAATACTAAATACGAGTAATGAAAATGATGTGCAATGTACCGACCTACCCCAGGTCGAGGAAGGGAAGTCTAATGTTCTTGATATTTCACCACAAATGGGTGATATTATGTCATTTGAGCCAGAGCGTGAAGTACCCTCTGTTCAGATTGTCCCATTGGTAGAATCCATGGGAACCCAAATGCCTTGCAGGCAGAATCAGGAGGAACAAGTTCCTAATACCCTGACGCTACAGAGAGATCATTCTCTGAAGCAACAAATGGAAAAACATTCCAATTTTCTTTGCAATCTTGAACAGGTAGATGGCCGGTATTTTATCGATACCCATCTACAAGATGGACGTATCGGACCGATCCCAGGTTTACTGGATACCGGTTCCCAGGTTACTATTCTGTCTTTTAACTATTACCAGCAGATCTCGGATTCATCAAAAAGGAAGCCAAGATTAAAAGCCTTTGACGGTGCGCTGATAAGCGTTGGTGGTAATAGTTTACAAGTGAAAGGCACATCCTGGCTGACATATAAGATTGGTAAAAAGGTCATTAAACATCCAACTTTGATTGTTGATCTTCCCTATGATAGATTGATCATTGGAATTGATCTGCTCAAACGACTAAATTCCATAATTGACTTTATTAATGAAGCAATATGGGCTCAAGTCAATACTCCAATTGATTTTGAGCGCTCCAGCAATGCACAATTGCAACGCAGCTGCCATATGATTGAGGAAAGGCCTAACTCTGTTGAAATCCATTTCCGGAACAGTCAGATACCAGAAGTCACGATCCTGAAAAACGGTAAACCCGAGGAAAATGCTAACACTGCTTTTCACATCATAAATATCCGAAAGGATAAGATTGAAAAGATAGTCCTTGAAGAGGATGTGTTAACTATTTCCTTTAAAGGGGGAAACCAGGAAGTGGCAGGCATAACTAAGCATACACAGGCATTGGTTGAAATCGAGAAAATCAATGATACTGTGCTGGTTCCCGTGCAGGTAGATGATATTGCTCGGGTAAAATATGCCAAGTTGGACCTCAAATCTGAGGCCAGCTACATAAGCCTAGGACTGCTGAAGCAGGTTACCGACCCTCAGGTCATCAAATTTATCTCTACACAGGAATGGATCCACAATCTGGATAACGATAACCAGAGTCATAATGTAATTGCAAAATGCATCTTATCTGTGTCTCTAGGAAACAAATCTACAAAACATGTCTTCAGTGTGTTAAAGGAACCACAGTACCAAATGTACTTAGGAAACGACATTATTCACCGATTTGCCATACAGGTTGATCTGGTTAATAATGTTCTGTGGTCCAAATTATCCGGAAACCCAGAGGAATTCCAGGATAGAGAACAAGCCTTGAGATGGGGACAGCGAATACCATATGCAGTGGATATCACTGTCGCTGAAAAAGTAAAAATCCCTGAAGGTTGCAAATCATTTCTCTTACCCATTCGAGTAAAGAAGGGTCAAAAGATGAGAAATGCAGATGCATTGATTTGTTTATCCAATCGGATGCAACAATTGGGGTTGAAGGTAAAACCAATTCCCCTAATAAATATTCATCAGGAACCATTATATATGGTCATGCAAAACATGAGCCCTCATAGTATCACGTTACAGGAGGATACAATGATTGGCTTAGCCATTGACTCAGAATATTACACTTTTGGATTCCAAAATGAAGTCATTGGAATAATACCTGATGAATATTTGACAGAAGAACAAATAGTGGACCAACAATATTTCTCAACACCTGAAGGATTGTTCAGCATACACTCTATTTATCCTTTCAGTTCTGAGGAAGGTACATGTCATGTCGAGGGAACATCATTGATTTTTAACCATGAGATCAATGAAAGTGAGTATCAATCACTCCAGCAGGGTAAGGATCAAGCATGTTACACCCCAAATGACTTAACTAATAGGCTTGAAGAAGCTTATGAGGTAGGTCAACCTGAGATTTTCCCAGAATTTCAGGAACGGGTAGAAGAACAACTCTCTATATCTGATGGATGTTCTAATGAATCAGAACGACAGCAGCTAAGGCAACTATTCTGGGATTTCCAGGAGATGTTTGCCAAGGACTCTTATGACTGTGGGGAGACTAACCTGCATGTTACGAGAATCCTGACTGATCCAGATGCACCCCCTGTGTTCAGGGTCGGACTGGGACCTTGGGGGCCCACCATAGAAATTTGAACTTGGGGCCCACACATCCCTAGAGTTCACCCGAACCTCCTATTTTAGGTTCGCGAACTTCCGCAAAAGGTTTGGTTCGCGTGAAGTTTTGCGACCTGCAATAGACTTCAATGGGGATGCTAACTTTGAAAACTAGAAACATTTATGCTGGCCACAAAAGTGATGGAAAAGATGTTTCAAGGGGGATGAGTGGGTTAAATGCCAAAAGTCCCGGGGAAAAAATCTGGATTTGACGCAGAGCAGCATTTTAAGGGCAGAAATCACACTGAATGCTAAATTGCAGGCCTAAAGTGCTTTCAAACATCTTGCCTGTGTATACATCAATCAGGGAGTGTAATTAGTGTACTGCTTCACACTGACACACCAAACTCACTGTGTAACGCACCGCAAACAGCTGTTTGTGTAGTGACGGCCGTGCTGGACTGCTGCGCAACATGGCCAGAGTGCAGGCCGTGGCGGTTTTCAAGCCCATATGGTCGCCGGGCTGTGGTAGCTCAATGATAGAACAACAGTGACTGTCCAGCTGATCAAATTTGGTCTGTCCACAATGAAGCAATGACCTTATTATCTTCTTGTATGTAGGTAGGCATAGGTAGGAGTCCCAGTAGTTAGCTAGGCATAGGTAGGAGTCCCAGTATAGGTAGGTAGGCATAGGTAGGTGTCCCAGTATAGGTAGATAGGCATAGGTAGGTGCCCCAGTAGTTAGCTAGGCATAGGTAGGTGTCCCAGTATAGGTAGGAAGGAATAGGTAGGTGTCCCAGTATAGGTAGATAGGCATAGGTAAGTGTCCCAGTATAGGTAGATAGACATAGGTAGGTGCCCCAGTAGTTAGCTAGGCATAGGTAGGAGTCCCAGTATAGGTAGGTAGGCATAGGTAGGTGTCCCAGTATAGGTATATAGGCATAGGTAGGTGCACCAGTAGTTAGCTAGGCATAGGTAGGTGTCCCAGTATAGGTAAGAAGGAATAGGTAGGTGTCCCAGTATAGGTAGATAGGCATAGGTAAGTGTCCCAGTATAGGTAGATAGACATAGGTAGGTGCCCCAGTAGTTAGCTAGGCATAGGTAGGAGTCCCAGTATAGGTAGGTGCCCTAGTATAGGTAGGGTAGGCATAGGTAGGTGTCCCCGTAGTTAGGTAGGCATAGGTAGGTGTCCCAGTATAGATAGTTAGGCAGGGCCTGGCTGGCACAGTAATAGCAATTATCAAGGTCCAGCTGCAACAGATAGGGTTGTATAATGCTGTGTCAGTGGGCAACACAAAAAAAAAAAAAAGCAAAAAACAACACATCAGGAGAACATTAGCTCTCAAAAGAGCTGTTGAGGGGTGCTATTTTAGCAATAACAATCAGCCAGGAGCAAGCTAATAAGTCTACAAGAGCCTAAGAGGTGTTGGTGGTAGGTGGTCCACACATGATGGATAAAGTTCAAAACGCTCACCACCTCAAACTAGCAATTGGGGGAGATACTGTACAGTATAAAGACTCTGTGCGAAACCTTGGGGTGATCCTGGATGGAAATCTAAAACTCAGACAGCAGGTATCAGCTGTCGTCAAGTCTTCCTTCTTCCATCTAAGAAATATAGCAAAAATAAAACACCTAATCCCAGCTGAAGACCTACCTGCCCTGGTTCACGCATTTGTATCCTCCCGCCTAGACTACTGCAACGCCCTGTTAATCGGATCTACAGATAAGGTTCTGCGCCCCTTACAGCTAGTACAGAATGCTGCAGCCAGACTCCTAGCCAATGCCCCCCGCAGCTCACACATCACCCCAGTACTGCAAACTCTTCACTGGTTGCCAGTAAAATGGAGAATCAATTTTAAGATCTGCCTGCTGACATTCAAGGCTCTACACCACATGGGACCCAAATACATAGCGGATCTATTGGAACTTTATGCCCCTCCACGCACCCTCCGCTCTGCCAACAAGATGAAGCTGGTTATTCCCAGGATACACTTAACATTTGGTGCTCGGGCCTTTTCCTATGCAGCCCCTACTCTATGGAACTCACTTCCACAATCAGTACGAGAGGCTCCTTCTCTGGACAGCTTTAAAAAAAGGCTAAAAACTCACCTCTTTTCCCTAGCCTTTGAGACTGCATAATGCAGGGTCACAGCGCTTTGAGTCCCCAGGGAGAAAAGCGCTATATAAATATTATTGTTATTGTTGTTAACTAATCTTTCCCTATGAGAGTCTGCCAGCAGCTGTCCCTTCACTAATTACTGCAGGTGCACGAGTGAGTGTAATAGCCAGCGCTACCTGCCTTTTATAAGGGGGGGGGGGGAGTGGCTCCAGGAGAGAGTGTAGCCTAATTGGCTACAATGTGCCTGCTGACTGTGATGTAGAGGGTCAAAGTTGACCCTAATGGCGCACTATGGGGGCAAACCGAACTTCCGCAAAAGTTCGCCTTCGCTGGCGGACGCGAACCACCGAAAGTTCGCCTGGAACCGTTCGAGCCATCTCTACACATCCCACGATTGTGGTGAAAAAAAAGAGCGAGGCCATGCACCAGAAGGTGGGCGTGGTCATGAAGCTTCATGGACAGGACGAAATGTAAATAGCAGCGTTGTAATTCAGAGACACTGCTGCCCAGCATAACTTTGCATAGAGTCCCGCTCCTTTAATATAAAGTAATGTCCTATTTACCATACATATGACATTGATTAGATCGTGAGCTCCTCTGAGGACAGTCAGTGACATGACTATGTACTCTGTACAATGCTGCAGAAGATGTCAGTGCTATATAAATACATAATAATAATATGGTAGGACATTAGACGATTACTATGGTAGGATTAGAGTGTGAGCTCCTCTGAGGACAGTCAGTGACATGGCTATGTACTCTGTAATGTGCTGCAGAAGATGTCAGTGCTATATAAATACATAATAATAATATGGTAGGACATTAGACGATTACTATGGTAGGATTAGAGTGTGAGCTCCTCTGAGGACAGTCAGTGACATGACTATGTACTCTGTACAGTGCTGCAGGAGATGTCAGTGCTATATAAATACATAATAATAATATGGTAGGACATTAGACTATGACTATGGTAGGATTGGAGTGTGAGCTCCTCTGAGGACAGTCAGTGACATGACTATGTACTCCGTAATGTGCTGCAGAAGATGTGCCAGTCCTATATAAATACATAATAATATGGTAGGACTTTATGCTCTATGACTATGGTAGGGAATAGATAGTGAGCTCAGGGGCGTAACTAGGCCCCACCGGGCACCCCCTGCAGATTTTCAGAGCGGGCCCCCCCTCCCCCTGGGGCCCGCTCGCGGCCGTTTTGTGGGTGCTGGAGGGGTGGCAGCATGAGGGGAAAGCCTTGCCCACAGTCGGCGGGGAGAGGGGTAGTTCCCCCCTCTCCCTCACCTCGGGGCTCTCCCCTCTGCGCGCTCCCCTCCAGCTCGTAAGTGTGTGGGGCTGTGGTGGGCAGCGGGCAGCGGCGGGCAGATACATACCTGCTTCCGTGCGTTCCATCGGAGACTTCTCCCTCTAGCGGCTGACGTCACTTCCGGAAGTGACGTCAGCCGCTAGAGGGAGAACTCTCCGATGGAACGCACGGAAGCAGGTATGTATCTGCCCGCCGCTGCCCGCTGCCCACCACAGTCCCACACACTTACGAGCTGGAGGGGAGCACAGAGGGGAGAGCCCCGAGGTGAGGGAGAGGGGGGGAACTACCCCTCTCCCCGCCGACTGTGGGCAAGGCTTTCCCCTCATGCTGCCACCCCTCCAGCACCCACAAAACGGCCCCAAGCGGGCCCCAGGGGGGGGGCGGGCCCCCCCGCGGGCGCAGGGGCTGCAGGGCCTATTCCTACGCCCCTGAGTGAGCTCCTCTGAGGACAGTCAGTGACATGACTATATACTCTGTAAAGTGCTGCAGAAGATGTCAGCGCTGTAAAAATACGTAATAATAATATGGTAGGAAATAGACTATGACTAGAAAGGAAAATGAGCGAGGGAAGTGGAAAGGAGTGAGATTGGGGCACAAGCATAACAATTGCAACCAAAACTCCCGGCGGTCTCCATGGTTACCATGCTGAGTAGAGGCGGAGCGTTATACATTAACTGCTTTCTGGGTTCAGCAGGACAGGTCCTCTTCACTCCGCTTTGGTTTAGCTCATCGCTGCAGCGTACAGTCAATTACTATGTAGCTCTCGTTGACATGTGACATGTATAAAGAGCCACATGGTGATCGGCTGCACAGCATGGTGATGAGCTATACTGAAGAGGAGCGAAGAGGACCTGTCCTGCAGCTTGGAGAAGATAATGGGGGGCGGGGGGGGGGGGGGATAGAGGTAATGGAAGCCACCATCATGTGGGTGGCAAACAGTAGCTTTTTTGCTGGGGGTGAGGGGGGCTGGAGAACTGTAGTAACATCCCTGGGTGGGGTTGAAGGGGGGAGAAGTGCACTATAGGAAAGAAGAGATGGAAGAGGGATTAGAGGAAAAAGGGGGGGGGAGGGGGGAGGACAGGGGGAGAGAGAGAGAGCAGGGACAAGATGGACGGAGGGGAAAGGAAAAGAGAGGGGGAGAGAGAGTCCAAGCTGGAGGGAGAGGAAAAGATTGGGGGGGAGGGAGAAAGGTACACTAAAGCAAAACTGCTAACAAAGCTAACAGCCTTCCTATACACCTTTACAAGTTCCAGTGCTGCAGTGCAGGTGATCAACATCCTTGTTATCACACAAAAAGAATCTTCGCACAGGACATGAAGTTACAGCAGTGTGCCTGCATACCTTCTGTGCAGTACTGATTCAGGATGCCTGGTTCCAGAGCAGGAACACAAGCAGCTATGAGGTCCTCCTGGCTCCCGGAGCTTCTGTGTGTCTGTGTGTGTTCATGTCCCGGGTGGAGGGGTGGGGCTGCTGCTTGGACACTTCACTTTCTCCTCTCCCCTGCCAGCCAAGCAAGTGTCTAATAACGGCAGGGAGAGAGAGCAGGGCTGTCACAGGCAGCAAGGAGCTCCAGCTGATAGGAGCATTCTTATCAGGCAGGAGAAGTGCGTACTTTTAGCTGTGCACAGGACAAACCGGGAATTGTCCGCACAGTTTAGCTACAAGCCTGCCTGGAGCTTTGAAGTTAGAATCATACCGCCCCAGGCTCCCAGCCCAGCATCACATGGGGGGGCGGAGCTACCATGGCACAGCAGCCTCTCAGCGTGAATGATTCAAACGCTGAGAGGAAAATCTTTGTGCTGCAGGCAGCTATTTGTGCACACCAGGCTGGAGGCAGGGCCCACTGGAGATGTGGAGGCGGGGACTACCGAGCAAATCCTCGGTACTTCGGTGGGTCAGTCCGAGGCTGCCTGTGTTTATCAAACAATATCGACTTCCGCTAGCAGCCTACGAGTCATTATCGGAAATTGTTAAGAACCTGGAAAAGAAAGGTATTATCCGCCCAGTACACAGTTCCTTCAATCATCCAGTACTCGGAGTTCTTAAACCGAATGGTCAGTTCCGTCTATGCTCAGACTTGAGACAGTTAAACAAACGTGTCTACATGTCGGGTTGGCCTGTACCATACATTGACCAATGCTTGGCGCAAATCCAGGGATCTAAAATATTCACAGCCCTTGACTGCGCACAAGGATATTGGACAATTAAAGTGGATGAAAGGGATCAATACAAACTGGCGTTCACATTCGGTAATAGACAATTTGCGTGGACCCGGACGCCTTTCGGATACATCAACGCAGGCCACGAATTTGCTGTGTTTATGCACAAAGCAATGCCTGATGCAGCAGAACGAGGTACACTAACTTATGTCGATGATATCCTTATCAAAAGTACAGTCTTTGAGGAACATATTTCAGAGTTGAGATATGTATTAAATCAACTAAGAGAAGCAGGTGTTAAACTTTCCCTACAGAAAGCTCAATGGTGCCGATCCAAGGTAAATTTCCTGGGACATGAAATTACTGCAGAAGGAATTAATCCACAGAAAAAGAAAGTGGAAGCAATCAAAAATACGAAGTCCCCCACAAATCTCAAGGAACTGAGATCATTCCTGGGGATGATGAATTATTCTCGCAAGTTCATAGATAACTATGCTGAGATTACAAAGCCGCTATTGCAGCTGCTAAAGAAAGGAGTACAATGGGAATGGAATGAGTGCCATGAACAAGCTGTATCTGAGCTTAAAACAAAACTCATACAGGCCCCATGCCTTGCTTATCCAGAAGGTGGTAAACCCTTCTATGTTGAAACAGGTTTTACCGACAAGAGTGTAAGTGCAGTTCTTTTCCAAAAGCAAGAAAGACTGAATAAAATAATTGCTTATGCCAGTAAATCACTATCACCAGTTGAAATCAAATTTAATAATTGTGAGAAGGCATTATTAGCAACTGTGTGGGCTTTGCAATATTTCAGAAGTTTTATTCAAGGGGAAAAGATCATTGTGGAAACTGCACACCAATCACTACAATATTTGCAAAGTAACCAAATAAAAGAAGGTAACCTGTCAAACAGTAGGATAACCGCATGGACAATGTCCCTAATGGGATGGCCATTGGAAATCAAATATAAACAGGATACTAAAAATCCAGTCGCTCAAGGATTAGCTGAACTCCATGACTGTACTCATGTGGAACATAAAGATGGGCCACCAGAAAACGATTTTCTGGAAGAGCAATCTTTATCTCCATATAAATCCTATGAAGAGGAATATTGCAAATCACTACCATGTGCATATGTTGACGGCTGTTCTTTTCACACAGAAGGAGATGAAAAGATATTGGTTGCAGGTATCGGTATCGTATGGAATAACATATTTCCAGAGATATCTGCGGGATACAAAATTGGTCCCAAAAGTAGCCAGGTCGCAGAACTCGCTGCCGTGTATAAAGCTATACAAATGGCTATCGAACATGACCTTAAGGAATTTGTTTTGATAACAGATTCTGAGTATGTTCGGAACAGTTCTGTGGAATATTTTCCCAGTTGGAAAAGAACTAGCATGACAAGGAGTAACAAAAAGCCAGTCAAACATGGTAAACTGTTCTGTAAAATCGATGAGCTTGTTAATACCCACGGTCTTACCATTTATTGGAAAAAGGTAAGGGGTCATTCAAAACACCCTGGCGCTGATAAAGATGGGAACGATTTAGCAGATTCCCTCGCTAAGAAAGCAGCCATTGATGGTGAGATCTTCGATATCAATGACCTCATGGGAACTATCGAAGTAAATGTCACCACTAGGGGGCAGGCCCAAAAGGAGTCTCAACCCAGTGTGGCAATGTGGTGTCAAGATTCTCCTAATGAGGATCTCATTGCGAGCCAAAAGGGGGATCCCGTTATTGGTTTGTTTTATAAACATATTGGAAGTCCACATGATTATCCCATCACCGTGGAAGACTGCAGTGACAACGAAGAATTACGTATTCTGATGAAAGGTGTGTCACAATTTTCATTACAGGATGGATTGCTGATACGAACCTCGAAAAATGGTATTACGCAGTGGGTAGTACCCGCAGCATATCGGGGTTTGATGTTGCAACATGCTCATGATGCCCCGACAGCTGGTCATCGAGGAGAGAAAATAACGTATGAGTTATTAAGAGACTACGCTTACTGGCCACACATGTTACAGGATGTCAGGACATATTGTCAAGGGTGCTTGGTATGCCCTCAATTCCAGCCACAAGGTCCCACTCACAGGGCACCGCTGATGAAAAGAGGCATAGCTATGCCATGGTCAGACATCCAGATCGATTTTATTGGTCCAGTAACAACGTCCTCAAAAGGAAACTGGTATATGTTAACCGTAACATGCCTGTTCACTAAATGGGTAGAATGTCTACCAAGTAAAACATGCAGTTCCAGTGTGTGCGCATCACTGCTCATTAACCACATATTTTCCCGATTTGGTCTTCCACAGCGCATCGAATCCGATCGCGGAAGTCACTTCACCAGTGAAGTAATGACCAAAATGTGGGAAATCCTAGGGGTAAAACGGAAGCTACACATAGCTTACCGACCAGCCTCTAGTGGTGGAGTGGAGCGTTACAATCAATCCATTGTAAATATCCTGAAAAAATTTGTTAGCGAATCAGGTAAAGACTGGGATGTCAAGCTGCCACTAGTTCTTATGGCTATTAGAGCTACTCCAAGCGCAGCAACCAAACTTTCCCCATTTGAGATGCTCACTGGTAGAAAGATGGTGTTACCCCAGCATTTGCTTTACAAAACCACAGATCATAACTTGATGAATGCAACTACCGCACATCAATACGTGGAGAACTTACGCAAACACCTCCAGCATGCCTTCGCATTTGCTCAAAGAAACATCGAAAGAGCCGCAGTCAGTACGAAAACGTATTATGACCTCAAAACTACCCAAAAGGAGTATCAGGTTGACGATAAGGTATATCTGTACAATTTCGCCAGAGACCAGGTAAAGGAAAAGAAGTTCCTCCCTTCATGGAAAGGTCCATATCCAATCACTGATAAATTGTCTCCTGTGGTTTATAAGGTTAAAATCCCTAAGGGGGATGATTTTGTTGAAAAATGGGTGCATATTAATCAGTTGCGTATATGTCACCCTAGCTCACAGCTACGGAGAATTGAGCAATCTGGAAATGTGTGCTAACAAATTATTTTTCTCCTGACAGGTATACCTAATGATGTGTTAATCTCTACTAGAATCCATATGGACACAAAGATTCCAATCCGGCGCAAAGATGCCCCACCTGACGATTGCCATCCTTTACGCAGTCCTTATCTTGGGGAAGAGTGCCGAGCCAAGTGTGGTGCCAGGTCTAGCATCCCTGAGGTTACCGGATACAGCGGAGTTCATCATGACCAGATAGATGTTCCTATCGTAGAGGGTCCAGATGAGCCTAAACCCGCGATGTGTCATTGAATGACGAGCTGATGTATCCGAGGTCCATTTGATGGAGATGCAAGTCTGATACCTGTTGCACGCCAGATACTCACAGGAGTGAGTTGTTCAAATGTTGAAGCAGATCCGGAAAATCCTTTTGTTTAAGCCGAAGACCAAAGCAGTTCATCGCTTTTACAGTTGCTGTTTGCTACCTTTGCAACAAGAGGAAACCTGTTTGTTTACAGCTGGAGTATCATTTGCCAAGTTTATTTTTCTTGAAGCATGAAACATGAACTTCAATATGATGAAGACAATGTTTTAAAGTCCATTTGCCTCTGAACTTGGATTACAAATACGAAGTTTTAAAAGTTTTGTTCACAACGTGTTCCCACGGGAATGAAGAAAACGAAGAAACGAAAAACGTTTAATAATCCTTGTTGTTATTTCCAGAAAGTTCACACTTTGTGAAACGTTCTGGAAAAAAGGGGGATGTGTCGAGATTTCTATATGACGGAATAACGTTTTTCTGATAAACTGAACTGTACATGATCAAATAGGAATAAAATCTAATATTTCCTTCCCCTAAGGTACAGAAGACAAAGACTTTTTAATATATGGTGATTATAGGTTAATATAGGTGCATTGATTATATAGAAATGTATAGCCTATTTTAATGTAGCGATGCTGAATTGTCCAGTCTGTGTGTCTCAAGGAAGATCAGATGTTAGTTAGCAAGTGGTTAGCCATTCAAGAGTGTCTTTGAATAGAAAGGAGACCACGATCTGACTAATAGTTAACACAGTTACCTTGCTTGGCCAAACAATTGCCAAACAAGAGAAGTTGAGTAACAATGGAAGAGACCTCTCAAGAGGCAAATATATTTGCTGAATAGATGAACCTCTGAATACAATCTCTAAGGCTTGTATATTTTAGAAATTAACCATTGTTGCAGACCAAGAAACTTGGTGACATAGCAAACACAGGCTGAGTTAAACAATTCCCCATCTAAGGACACGACTCAGAGAATAACACATGACTCACTCATATGTATACCTTATGAGTAGAAATGTATCATACAAAGAGTAATACAGATATTATATGATTAAGTCTTATACATTAGTTACAATCAATTCAATAATAATATGGAAATGCTATATGTTTACCAGTGTTGTATGTTAAACAATGATGTTAGAGATATAAAACTCTGCAGACAGCACAGTGTGTTATAATGAGAGATCCATGGTGGTTTTAAGTATGCCAATGATTTTTGGATCAAATCCAATCTATCTTAAATATGGTAGAAAAGGTCACTGTATAATAAATAATAACCAGTGATTCCAGCAAGGTCAGCTATCCATAGAGGAATTATAACATTGATTTATTCACTGTTGGGTTATAATAAAACATGATTTTTGTTTTTAGTTTGCCAAATATCCCAGTAAGTCTGTGATTAGTTAGCCAACAGCACCTACAAAGGGTGAAAGCCAGTATTACACTTGGGTTAAACATTAGTCACAGAAAGCTCCCATTGGTCACTCCCACTGCCCAGTGATAGGCTAGAAGATTTAATCTCCTGGGCAGGACCATAGGTAGTGAGGGGAATAAGATGAGAGGGGTCATTCAATGGGGATGATCAGACCATCAAGAGATCTGAGCAGACCAGGACATAGAGGATTCATGCCATCTGAACACAGCCACGCCTAAGAGGAACACGCCCAGAGGCCATCTTGGTGACTATACTTGAACCCAGTTCTGATTTTTCTTTTTAGTCATATGGCTTATCACAGCACGAATATCTGAACTTTTGATTTATTGACGATTGTCTTTCTTAAGTTTATAGTCATTTATAGCCAAAGGGAGTGCGTTCTTCCAGTGCACAGGAATTACTCATTCCATATATTTGATAAAACCCATTCAGTGGGTATATTTTTCTGTCGTTTAACACAACCAATAGTTCGAGAATCGCTGACTGTGAATGCCATAACTTGTTTTGGATAAAAGCGCTAGATACTTTAAGCTACCTCCTCTAGATATTTTGATACTTTGCCGCAGCATGTGCAAGCCACACCTAGCCAAATTTAGGACGACTCAATAGATATCTTATTCCAAAATTATATGTATTTTACCCGCTTGCTCTGTGTAGTATCACAGGCCAGCGGAGGTTAAAGTATAGACAGTGGGAAAATTCCTGTCATTTATAGTTGATTGCATAGAAATTGTGGGGCAACGCCCAGTCGTCAGATCCACTGAGTCATCCTAAATTTGTTATATTGAATGGTATAGCTGACATCAGCCAGTTTATTTTGGGATAGCGCATTTTTGATTTTGGACTGCGCAATTTTGATTTTTGATAGCCACCATTTTGTTTTTGATAGCCACCATTTTGTTTTTGATAGCCACCATTTTGTTTTTGATAGCAGCCATTTTGATTTTGATAACAGCCATTTTGTTGTCGTTCAATTCATCCATTTTGTCTCCAGAGACCCTGTGGTAAATTGAGTAACAGGGCCGACGGCCATATTTGATGAGTCATAACTCTGCACTGTATTTGAGTTGACTGCTAATTGGTTTAAGCCTTTTGTATTGGTGAATAAGTATAATAACATTTTGATGTTTTACTGAAATTATTATCCAGCTCATTGCTTATTATAAGAATGACCTTATGAGTTTTGTTTTATATCAAAAGTGCAATATTATATTGTTTTGATATTGTAATATTTATTCGATATTAAATTGATATTTTTATAAATTGGTCCACATTTATTTGCATGTTTAAACCAGTACTGTAAAACCTCGGAAAACAAGCTCACACAGTTAGGCGTATGTTTGTATTTTAGCTCCTCCTATTTTCCCAGGAGCGTTACATTTACATTTTTGATTTTATATTTATTTTTAAACAAGTTATACAAACATTGACAAAACGCCCGACAGGAAGAGCTTTTAGAGGTTTAAAAAGCTCTTCCCAATGTAAGGCCCAGTGCACACCAAAACCGCTAGCAGATCCGCAATACGCTAGCGGTTTTGGGAGCTGATTTCAGAGCGATTCTAGGTATGTTTAGGCCCAGTGCACACCAAAACTGCTAGCAGATCCGCAGTACGCTAGCGGTTTTGGGAGCTGATTTCAGAGCGATTCTAGGTATGTTTAGAGAGGTTTTCTAAACATACCTAGCGGTTTTGGGTGCGTTTTTGTGTAGCAGATTACACATATTGTTACAGTAAAAGCTGTTACTGAACAGCTACTGTAACAAAAATGCCTGGCAAACCGCTCTGAAGTAGCGTTTTTCAGAGCGGTTTGCGTTTTTCCTATACTTTGAGGACGAAACGCTTCCGAAAACCGCAAACGCGCAGCAGGAGGCACGTTTGCGGCTGGGCAAAAACCTCAAACCGCCGATGTGCACCATCCCATTGCAATACATTAGCCAAGCGTTTTTCCAGGCGGATGCGTCCGGCGGATCGCTCCAAAAACCGCTCGGTGTGTACTAGGCCTAATGCTATGGGGTTTTTTTACAAAACCTCATTACTCCCAGTGTGCACAGACACATAGGATGACATTAGCAGCAGATTTAAAAACTCAAAACGCTCAGAAAAACTTCTCTGGTGTGCACCAGGCCTAAAAGCACTTGCTCAGACGGACAATAGCACTGGAGATGCTCTCAGTACCACAGAGTCCCAAGCAAAGACATCTTAAAACGGCCACTGCTTAAAGGGGAACTGAAGAGAGAGGTATATGGAAGCTGTCATGTTTATTTCCTTTTAGACAATACCAGTTGCCTGGCAGCCCTGCTGATCCTCTGCCTCTAATACTATTAGCCATAGCCCCTAAACAAGCATGCAGCAGATCAGGTGTTTCAGTGGTTCAGACTTATAAGTCTGATCTGACAAGACTAGCTGCATGCTTGTTTCTGGTTTTAATCAGATACTGCTGCAGAGAAATAGACCAGCAGGGCTGCCAGGCAACTGGTATTGATTAAAAGGAAATAAACATGACAGCCTCCATATACCTCTCTCTTCAGTTCCCCTTTAATATAGAGGAGGGGGGGGGCAGAGGCTTCCCTCCTCTGATTGGTTGCTAGGGCCTCGGCCACAATAGCGCCCTCTATGCTGCTATATGATATATGCTATAGCAGCATAGAGGGCACTATTGTGGCCGGGAACGCGAGGAATGACTCGTGATCCCGGCCTGTCGGCTCCTGTCGCCGAAACCCGAAGTGGCTGCCGGCGGGGCCAGGAGCATCTGATGGAGTCTGCGTGGGCACCGGACAGCTGCTGGGGGCTGCTGGAAGCTCCAGGTGAGTAAAACTCATTTTTTTCAGAGACTTAAGTGTCCCTTTAACTAGTACCTTTTTAATTAATCCAGAACATCAGAACATCAGTCACCAAATAGTGTGAACTAACCCTCATACAATGCAGGCATAGCAGAACACCTTGGCTCATAGGTCTGGCAGTACTGGAGGAAGCTACAACCTGTTTGATTAAATAATGAATGTCTTGCATAATTACATAATGAAATGTTATGATCCAAAAAATAGGCTACCCCTAGGATCGTATTACTCAATGGGCTCTATTCACAAAACCATGTGCGGTAATGGTTTTTTGGTCGTAAACTTACCGCCTGCGGAAAACACTGACAAAATTTCCACATTCACTAAAAATGTTCCGCATGTTACCCGCATGCGGGAACAATGCGTAAAAAAATTTGGGAAACGTGCGTAATTACATATTAAACAGGCGGACACCATGCGGAAAAAAAGTTGCATAAAAAAACTTGTCCAAAAAAAAAAATTAAAGTCCACCAAACACAGCACTGAAGGCTCCAGACTTCATTTAAGTCAATGGGAAGCGAAATATATCACCAAGTACTAGTAGGTGATAAAACTTTGGTAGTTAAGACAGAAATAAGGCGCCTCTTTTTTTTGTGAATTTGGATTTTTTTCCGGAAACTACCGACTTTTGCGGACTCTTACCGCATTTTTTTACGCATGCGGATAATTAATGCGTAAAATTTTACGCATGCGGTAAATTTCATGCGTAAACATTTGTGAATGTCAAGATGTTTTTTTTTTCAGTCGGGAATTTACCACAAGTGCATTTCCGTATGCGGAAAATCATTGAGAATAGAGCCCATTGTGTTACAGAAAACTCTGCTAAAAATACTTGCATACATAATTGACCCTATGGTACCCCATATAAAAGGATACATCAGGGCCGTTTCTTGGACAGGGCGACCTGGTCGCAGACCCACAAGTAAAAAAAGGTGGGCGCAGAGAGAAGGACATAACCACTAGGCAGCTGGTGATGCGCGGTGCAGCCAAATGGAAGAAGAAAGAAGATTCCCAGCGCGATCACCTTCCCTGACTCCTCCTGGGCTGCCTGCGTCAAACATCAAGTCATGATCACGTCACCACCGCGTGATGACACCTGATGTCCTGTAGCGGTACTGCAGGCTGTCAGTGTGCGGCGCCCATGGAGGAGGCAGCTTTCCGGACTCTCTTAGCCTATGTGTTTTCCTGGTCCCTGCTTCCTCCTAGATGAGTGGCTTGTCACTAGTATGTAGGCCAGGGCTGTTTCTTGGGCAGGGCGACCACCCTGGTCGCAGAACGGCAAGTAGAAGAAGGGGGGCGCAGGCAGAAGGACATAACTGCTGGGGAGCTGGTGACGCGCGGTGCAGCCAAATGGAAGAAGATTACCAGCGCGATCACCTTCCTTGGCTCCTCCTGGGCTGCTTGCGTCAGACGTCAAGTCATCATCACGTCACCACTGCGTGATGACACCTGATGTCCTGTAGCGGTACTGCAGGCAGTCACCACTGCGTGATGACACCTGATGTCCTGTAGTGGTACTGCAGGCTGCCAGTGGGCGGTGCCCATGGAGGAGTCGGCTTTCCAGGCTCTCTTCGCCTGTGTGTTCTCCTGGTCCCTGCTTCCTCCTGGATGAGCGGCTCGTCACTAGTAACTAGGCAGATCTACTTGTGACCTGTGGCTGTGTGACTGTCCCTAAAGAGTAAGGGTTCCCGAGTACGCGGGGGTGGGGGTGGCGCAATTTCTACACCCTCACCCTGGATGCAATTTAGCCTAGAAACAGCCCTGGGATACATAGTCTATCATCTATTGACCTGACAATTGTCAGCTGGTAATAGGATAGGTTTATATATGAAACTTGTCTGGACACAGATCCAAAAGTCTTGCAATGGATGTGCATACAATTATAAAAAAATTTTTTTGTGTTTGACAAGTTTGGTAAAACATCAGGGCATTTATTTTTCTAGCAGGTTATTTAGTTGAAAGACTTTTGAGCTATGTCTGGACAAGTTTATATATAAACTTGTCCAGTGACATAGCTAAGGCGCTGTGGGCGCTGATGCACGTTTTACAATGGGGCCCCACAAGCACTCTATACTCTCCTTTCTCACCAATATGCATCCTCCCCCAACCGAGGCTCTTCCCAGGTCGGCGAGTTGCGTAGTACTGCACAGACGCAGGCCCAGTTGTGCGCATCCTAGATTTCATGCCAGCAGTGGGGGGAAGTCATGACATCATGCAAGGAGCGCTCCTGGCCAGGCCAACGCCTGCACACTGCTACATACCTCATGGACCTGGAAGAGGTGTGGATAGGGATTTAGGTGAGAAGGGAGGGGGCGGAAGAGGACAATGGGAGCGGTGGGCATGAGAACTGCTTCCTATACATATCTGCCCCAACCTCCTCCCCCCTGTTTTTACAGTGGGTCTCAGCCCTGCTATCCTATTTTACTTTCATTTTTATAGCTTTATTTTAAGTTTTTCACAGTTCCTGTTTAGAATACACACTCTGCCTTTTAGGCTGTGTTCCCACTTCAGCTGAGAACGTACATTCTAAGGGCCTTAGCCCAATAACGCAGTTGTGCGCAGTTGTGTAACTGCTTTTCAGCATCTGTAACGTTGATGTGTTGCTAAAAAGCGGATACACAACTGCGCACAACTGCGTTAGTGGGTGCAGGCCCTAATAGCCACAGCACCTCTATTGAAAGAGATTCCAGGCTGTAATCTGAGACACTGATGCTGAAGGTATTGACGCTGAAACATTGTAGGTAGGAACACACAAGGCAGAATCGCATGCGTTTTCCACTATGTGCTATGGAAAACACATATGCGATTCTACCTGGTGCGTTCTACTCTGTAACGTTTCATGAGTGTGTAACTGCCTGGATGGCATAATACGTAAGTACCCTTTTGTTTACCACCTGTTGCCTCAGATATCCTTTAAGCCAGTGTTCCCCAACCCTGTCCTCAAGGCTCACCAACAGGGCACATTTTGTGGAGATCCACAGGGGTCGTTAATCAGCACTGCTAAGACACTAATTACTTCACCTGTAAATGTTTGTGGTTTCCTGCAAAACCTGTACTGCTGGTGGGTCTTGAGGACAGGGTTGGGGAACTCTGCTTTAAAGTAAACCTGTAAAGAAAAAAAAACTCACTGGGGGATACTTACTTAGGGAGGGGGAAGCCTCTGGATCCTAACGAGGATTCCCCGCCCTCCGGTGTCCCGGCAATCCAGCGCTGTGTACCCCCGAACCAGCGGCGAGGTAAATATTTACCTACCACGATCCTGCGTAGGCGCACTAGCGGCTTTAGGGCTGGTTCAGACGGACGTCTGCGTGGCGTTTGGGGGCGTTGCGGCGGCTGCGCGGTCAGGCTTTCAGTAGCCTTTGCGTCGCATTCCGATGCGGTCGCGTTTTTTCTTCCCCTAGGGGGACATTAGCCGTCGCGGTTGGCTGCCCCCTGGAAGCTACATGTCGCTTCCAGTGGCAGCTCGAACGCTAGCGAAAATCGGGAGCCGAACGCCGCGATCGTGTAAACGCACGCAAAAGCTCGGTGTAAATGCTCCCATTCACTTGAATAGGAGAGTTTACCGCGACGTTCCGAACGCTTGCGGTAAACGCTCCGCAAGCGTCCGTCTGAACCACCCTTACGTTCGGGTTAAGGTGGAAATAGCCAAAGCCGATAGTATCTACTGTACTGCACAGGCGTGAGTCCTTTGCGCCTGCGCAGTAGAGCGGATACAATTGGGTTAGGCTATTTCCGCCTTACCTGAATGAATAGCCCTGCACAGGATCACGGTAGGTAAATATTACTCACACAGGCGCACCGGATTTGTCGAGGGACTTTTGGGGGAGCCTCCAGCTCTAGATTCCCCCAAGCTACAGAGGAGAGGGAAGCATCATGGATCCCTGAGGCTTTCCTCTCCCAACGTAAGTATCCCCTAGAGTTTTTTTTTGTTTGTTACAGGGTATCTCTTATTAATTTATCTTCTCCCTGACAGATAACAAGCTTTCAAAAGCTTCTATTTACTTTTCAGCAATTCAGACTGAATTCGACAAGCTGTTGGACAAACGCTTTTGCAAAGATAACAACTCTTGCTCTACTGGAAAACAAAACATAACCTCAGATAATTTCTGAGTAAGGCTAGTACTATATATATATATAGCTTTAAGTTTACAACTAAGGAGATTTTGAGCAATTATTTATTAATTGTAACTGCTATTGGGGATATTTTACAAAATATTGCACTGTAATACGTGGAAATATCTTATCTATCAATAAAAATCTAATGTTGTCATCCTCCGGCCACGCCCACCACCCTACCATACCGGAAATCCGCATGACGGGTGAGTGACAGCCGCCTCGTCCAATCAGCAGGAGGCAGGAAGCCTCGGAAGCGGACGTGAGGTTGAGTGGCAGAGGGATTGACCAATAGCGGGCCGGGGAGGTGAGTGGGCGGGGTTCCGGCTGTTGGCGGGGAGAATGAGCTGTGGAGTGGACGGGAGAGTGCAGCAGTGTTACTGAGGTGAGGCGGGTCTGCGCTGCTCGGGCGGCTCTGTATCTCCGGCGGACCGGGGTGACAGCGCAGTCTCCTCTGTCCTGTCAGGAATAGGGGCTGGCGGTATCGACCCCCCCGCTTCTGTGATGGTATGGCCGAAGCGTATGATTAGAGATAGGGAAGGAATGTACCATGCGTGCTGTGTGGGGGTGTCAGGCGCCTGTGTGGCCCTGGTTGGGGTGCTCAGTTCTCTCGGGGGCTGCTGCCTATGGGAAAAGTCATGGCTGCTGGTGACTCGCCACACACAGGAGCCACCATGGCTGCTTCGTGTCATCAACTGCCAGCATAGTACAAACCTTCAGTGCTGACTCTCCTTCACAGCACAGGGGCCTGATAGCCAGACATGAGGTGGCCATGGCCATACATCTAGTGTTTTGCTGGCCCCATTGATCAACCGATTTTATAATTTTATAAAATGGAGAGAAAATACAGTAGGTGGAGTCGACAATAGTTGACCAATTTCAGTGTTCTCCCTAGGTTCTTTTAGGCGGGTGCTCCACTCGGCTAGTTTTGGTGAGCACCCGGCTGTCATCGGCTCACCTCCTCCTATTCTGTAAGCCAGGGGTGCCCATTGGGTAGATCGTGATGGACTTCATAGTAGATCCCGACCGCAATACATTTTACCAGGGCTGTGGAGTTGGTACAAAAATCTTCCGACTCCTCAGTTTATGAAACCTCCGACTCCAGGTATCCAAAATGGCTCCGACTCCTTAGTCAAATACTTACCAGGGCTGTGGATTTTGTACAAAATCATCCGACTCAAACTCTGAGTCATCAGTTTGTAAAATCACCAATTCCGACTCTGGGTATCCAAAATTACTGACTCCTCGACTCCGACTTCTCAGCCCTGGATTTTACATTCTGTATATACAATGCTCTTAAAATATGCTCTTAAAATTGTACATAGGTAGATCATTTTGACTTGCTAATTTCTAAAAGTAGCTTGCAAGCCAAAAAAGTATGGGCACCTCTGCTGTGAGCAGAGTTGTGCACAGAAGCCTGGACCTGCATTCTCTCATGTCGCTCCACCTGGCTACTTTTTTCATGCCACCCGGCTGGAAAAAAATTCTGGGGAGAACACTGGATTTCTGGCTCAATTGCTTTGTCGATTGAGCAGGATGGAAGATGTCGGATCTTAAAGGAATAGGCTACTGTTCGCATGATTTCAATAAAGTTTTTTGTTTTGGAGCATGGAGGAGCAACATCGTTCAGACTGATTAGAGTCCGAATCTGCAGAGTTTCCCCGCAGGCAAATCGTGCGGGGAAACTATGCCATAAGGAATAATGGTGCCACCGTCCGAATCGCTTGCCATAGCAGCATTTTATCTCATAGCCGTACATGGCTTCCTGGGATTCAACGGCGTCCTTGCACAACAAGGAAGTGCTGCTGTGCGTCTTGCAGGGCGCATGGAGGCTAGTGGAAAAGGGCCCTTAGTGAAGGTGATTTGCATGGGATCTTGCTTGCAGTGTATGGGCCACTAGTCCATTGACTTTTGCTCAACCACACTGCAGTTAACTATATAATTTTGATTGTACAGAATTATTGGCGTTAGTCTACTTGAGGTTACCCACGGTGCTTCCTGCTCACAGAAGTTTGGCCGTGACCACTGATTGGTAAGAAATATGAGACCCTGAAGGAATTGCAATCCATGCCTCTTACCAAATAGGTTTAGTACAGTTGCGTGAGCGGAGGCGGTAACTGTGCCTGATGCACAGCGGCTGAAGGCCCTGGTGTGCAATTTAAGTGTTACGGTTTCCTACTGGGTGCCTTTTTTTTTTTTTTTTTTTTTTTTTTTTACAAATTGGTGGACTTAACCAGCCTGGCGGTATGGACGAGCTCAGCTCGTCCATCACCGCCGGAGGCTGCCGCTCAGGCCCTGCTGGGCCGATTTGCATGAAATAAAGTGCAGCACACGCAGCCGGCACTTTGCCAGCCGCGTGTGCTGCCCGATCGCCGCCGCTCTGCGGCGATTCGCCGCGAGCAGCGGCGAAAGAGGGTCCCCCCAGCCGCCCGAGCCCTGCGCAGCCGGAACAAATAGTTCCGGCCAGCGCTAAGGGCTGGATCGGAGGCGGCAGACGTCAGGACGTCGGCTGACGTCGATGACGTCACTCCGCTCGTCGCTATGGCGACGATCTAAGCAAAACAAGGAAGGCCGCTCATTGCGGCCTTCCTTGTTTATTCTGGGCGCCGGAGGCGATCGGAAGAACGCCTCCGGAGCGCCATCTAGTGGGCATTCATGCAGCCAACTTTCAGTTGGCTGCATGAAATAGTTTTTTTTTTATTAAAAAAAAACCCTCCCGCAGCCTCCCTGGCGATCTTATCAGAACGCCAGGGTGGTTGTCACAAGCTGGAACCAAGCACCTGGGAGTATGGCTGGGGAGTTGAGGAGTCGTAGCAATTTTGGGTACCTGGAGTCGCAGTCGGTGGTTTCATAAACTGAGTCGGATGATTTTCGTACCGCCTCCACAGCTCTGCCTGTGGGTCCCCTCAACTAGACTAGCCCCTATTTACCCCCTCACTGCATACGGTACATGTAGCAGATCTAGATAAGGTTGTACAATCAGCGCTAGTCTAATTGAGGGGACCTAGTGGGAAACCTCACGTACCAACTTTTGTTCCCTGCTTGCAGAAAGCGCACTAATTTGACTAATTTGTAAGAAATATGCACCTAGTGGGAACCACTATCCTTTAAAGGGAACCTTAACTGTAAAAAAAAAAGTTTTACTTACCTGGGGCATCTACCAGCCCCCTGCAGCTATCCTGTGCCCTCAGTTACTCATGGCTCCTCTGGTTTCCCGCTGCCAGCTAGTTTCGTTTTTGCCGGCCGCCACGTGTACATTTTTACGCATTGCTGGTGATGCAGAAAGCTATTGCAGACATCAACAAGTACATTTTTACGCGTTACGGGTGTAATGCATAAAATTTTACGCATTACAACCGTAACGCATAAAAATGTACTCGTTGATGTCTGCAATAGCTTTCTGCATCACCAGGAATGCGCAAAAATGTACACGTGGTGGCCGGCCGACTCCCAGTCGGCAAAAACGAAACTAGCTGGCAGCGGGAAACCAGAGGAGCCATGTGTGACTGCGAGGGCACAGGATGGCTGCAGGGGGCTGGTAGATGCCCCAGGGAAGTAAAACCCTTTTTTTTATACAGGCGGGGACCGGCGCTCTGCAGGAGGCGGGGGAGCGGCATGAGTGACACTAGGGAGGTAAATACAGCCCGCTGCGTGTCGCTAGCGCGGCTGTAATTTATGGGGGAGAGCGGAGCGCAGGGGGGACTTAGGGGGGGAGTCAAATAGCAACGGAGGCTGGGCACTATAGCCAGACCCAGCCTCTGTGTATAGATTTCATTCTAAGATCCCCACCTCGGGTTCTCTTTATGCAATTTCTAAAATTGCACGCCAGGACTCTCAGCCGCTGGGCTTTTGGCACCAGGGCTGTGGAGTCGGTACAAAAATCATCCAACTCCTCAGTTTATTGAACCCACTGACTCCGACTCCAGGTACCCAAAATTACTCAGACTCCACAGCCCTGTTTTGCACGGCGCTCTCTTCGATTTCTCCTCTGTTCGCACAACTTTACTAAACCTATCAGGTGGATAAGGTTTCTCGCTGAGTCCCCTAATCCTTAGGCCCGGTTCACTTTATAGGGTTAAAAAAAAAAGTCCCGGATTGGAAGGGAATGGAACCAATGTTAACCTATGGATCCGTTCACATCCGTCCGTTCCGCGTGATCCGCTAAACGGACCGCTACTTTGGTTCCGCAGCAATTTTTCCGGATTCCCAGCGGAATGGTAACGGAAGCTGAAGTCCTGCATTGGGGCAATATGAAAACAGGACATTTCTTCACACTAGTGGAGAAATGGACCGTTCTAAATAGAAAAATACACGGGGGGGGGGGGGGGGGGGGGGGGTGAGGGGTGTTGGCTCGGGGTTGTTCGGTTGGGGGTGTAGGGAAACAGGTGTGAAATCAAATTTGTTTTAACAGATCAGTTTGCCACTTCAACACAAGTGTGACTTGTCTTGACTTGTCTTTGCCTTACAAATTAGTGGTCGTGACCAAGTTGCAGAGAGCAGGTAGCGGCTGTTAATCTATGGGGTTTCCCGCAATATACTCTTGATTGTGCGACCTTATCTATATTTGCTAGATGTATGTAGTGTAGGGCTAAATACACCGACTATACCGTGATCACATTTGTTAGGTAGGTCCATATATCACAAAAATGTGGCAAGCCGGTATGAGCTAGGTGAGGCAAAATTAGGCGAGGGTCACCCTATGCAACATTGCGTCCATTTTGCCTGAATTCACATGCGGGGTTTCCCTATGGACCTACTGCGATTTTGTGTTTTTTGAAGGTGCGATTTTGGTCTGGTTTAAAAACTACATGTACTACTTTTTTGTGTATTTTTAAATTGCATGCAATTTGCACATTAGGTATTCAAATGGGATAAAACAAACTAAAATTGCGTCAAATAAGAGCTGGTACTTTCCAGATGGTGAAACACCTTGGCAGTCTTTGTTAATCACTTGACAGCTGATTAATCAGTCAGGCACATGGTTACTAATCATTGGCCATCTGAATCTGATCAGCCTTGGGTGAAGATGCCCAATAATTCCATGTTGGATGCTAATTTAAAGCAGCATACAACAGCTATGCAGAATAGATTGCAATGCCAGAAATTGACAGTGTCCCACTGCAGACAACAGCTTTGCAGAATAGTTTGCCACAGTCAGTCACACCACAACAGTCATTAGCATTATCACGCTGACACGCTATGCAAAGGAGGTGGGGGAAGTACAAACTTTGATTGACAGGTGTGTGGGCGGGGTCTGACACTTGCCCAGCTATTGATGTAGACTTGGGAGGAGTGAGCTGCGTGGGATTGATAGCCTGTGGGCAGAGTCAGCCCAGCCAATGACATGGAGGCGCTGGGAGAAGTGAGCCGCTGCGAGAGCCTGTGGGCGGAGTCTGCTTGCCGCTCAGCTGATAGGCTGCAGTGTACACTTGGCGGAAGTGAGCCGCCTCCATCACCGCAAGGGACCCGCTGAGCCGCCGCTGCAGGGAGCGGTAAGCTGTGCACAGCGGGAGAGGGGACTGCTATACTGCTTGCAGAGGGGAATGAAATCGCAGCTAAGACGATCACGAAATCAACATTTCCGTGATCGCGATTTTGATCCCCAAACGGTTTATCGTTCAGGCCTACTAGGTAGAGTGAAGGCTCTGGCTAGTAAGTGTATTTTTCCACATGCAGTTGATAGGCAGTAAAAAGACTGTTGAACTCTCACAAATGCTCACTGCTGCCTGGTAACTGCTTGCTGAGCACACAGTTCAACTGCTCGCGGAAAAGAGGCCTAAGGGTCCTTTCACATGGGCAGCTGAACTGCGCGCTCAGTGAGCAGTTACCAGGCAGCAGCAAGCAGTTGTGAGAGTTTTATAGTCTTTTCTCTGCCTTTCAACTGCCCGTGTGAAAGGGCTCTAAAGGTGGTTACACTCGTCAGATTAGCAGCAGATAGATCATCAGATGATTTCTTATCTATCTGATGCGTTTTTAGAACATTTTTTACTAGGATAGAATTCCAATAGATTTCAGTTTGAAATCTATTGAAATTCGATCTGATGGCATTTTTTTGCCATCAGATTTCCATTATGGCCAATGCAAAATAAGCAATCTCATCAGATCGACCTAGATTTTCCATCCTGCCAGTTCGATGGAAATCCATCGAAATCGGCCGTTGATCGGTCGATTGGCCAACCGATTTGCGATCGGTCGGCCAGAAAATCGTCTGAGTGTATGGGCCCCTTAAGTCTTTGGAAAATGAAAGATCACAGACCAATTTTACCCCCTTCCATGTAGTATGAGAGACATACCTACACAGTCTATTCTATGGAGCTGAACTCCCCATCACACAGAAATCTTTGCAAGATGCTGCACACACAGATGCTGTACAGACACAAAAGATCAGTATCTGCAAAAGATCCGTTCCTGCAAATTGCATTCATAGTCTATGATATCTGCAGATCATCATACACACCTTGTTTAACGGACAATTATCTGTAGATCAGATCCACCAGGATGGATCTTCAGATCTGCAGATAATTGTCTGATCTGCAGATGAATGTCTGTTAAACAAGGTGTGTATGATGATCTGCAGATATCATAGACTTTGAATGCATTTTGCAGGAACGGATCTTTTGCGGATACTGATCTGTTGCATGTGTACAGCATCTGTGTGTGCAGCATCCTGCAAAGATTTCTGTCTGATGGGGAGTTCAGCTCCATAGAATAGACTGTGTAGGTATGGCTCTCATACTACATGGAAGGGGGTAAAATTGGTCTGTGATCTTTCATTTTCCAAAGACTTTTATCTGATGTGTGTACCAATCTTTAGGCTTCTTTTCCACAAGCAGTTGAACTGTGTGCTCAGCAAGCAGTTACCAGGCAACAGTGAGCAGTTGTGAGCGGTTGAGGCATTTCACTGCCTATCAACTGCTTGTGGAAAAGGGCCCTAAGAGTCTGGAGTTAGTCTAGTTGAGGGGACCGGCTCTACTTTCTGCAATAAATCACGGAAAACTAGCCGCAGCTAGAATCAAAGTACATAGAGTACTAATTTGGCCTGCAAAATGTCGTCATTTGTTTAATAATTACAATTATATAAAAGCACGTAGCTTTGCGGAATGCAAATTTAAAGTGGTTTAGCCGGGAGCAGAGCAGGTGCCAGCGGCGGCGCGGAAAAACCACAGCACCCGCTGTTTTGATCTCAAGATCGTCTTGGTATTGATGACAATTTCGGTTTAAAAAAAATCGAAAATCATCCAGCCCTACCGTGCATGCCCAGTAGAGCAAAGCACTCGGGCAAGTAGGTAAAAGCTGTACATGAGCGGTTTAGTTTAACCACTTGAGGACTACAGTCTTTCTAACCCTTAAGGACCAGGCACTTTTTTTCCACTCAGACCACTGCAGCTTTCACGGTTTATTGCTCGCTCATACAACCTACCACCTAAATGAATTTTGGCTCCTTTTCTTGTCACTAATAAAGCTTTCTTTTGGTGCTATTTGATTGCTCCTGCGATTTTTACTTTTTATTATATTCATCAAAAAAGACATGAATTTTGGCAAAAAAATGATTTTTTTAACTTTCTGTGCTGACAATTTTCAAATAAAGTAAAATTTCTGTATACATGCAGCGCGAAAAAAATGTGGACAAACATGTTTTTGATTAAAAAAAACCCATTCAGTGTATATTTATTGGTTTGGGTAAAAGTTATAGCGTTTACAAACTATGGTGCAAAAAGTGAATTTTCCCATTTTCAAGCATCTCTGACTTTTCTGACCCCCTGTCATGTTTCATGAGGGGCTAGAATTCCAGGATAGTATAAATACCCCCCAAATGACCCCATTTTGGAAAGAAGACATCCCAAAGTATTCACTGAGAGGCATAGTGAGTTCATAGAAGATATTATTTTTTGTCACAAGTAAGCGGAAAATGACACTTTGTGACAAAAAAAAGTAAAAAAAAAAGAATCCATTTCTTCTAACTTGCGACAAAAAAAAATGAAATCTGCCACGGACTCACCATGCCCCTCTCTGAATACCTTGAAGTGTCTACTTTCCAAAATGGGGTCATTTGTGGGGTGTGTTTACTGTCCTCGCATTTTGGGGGGTGCTAATTTGTAAGCACCCCTGTAAAGCCTAAAAGTGCTCATTGGACTTTGGGCCCCTTAGCGCAGTTAGGCTGCAAAAAAGTGCCACACATGTGGTATTGCCGTACTCAAGAGAAGTAGTAGAATGTGTTTTGGGGTGTATTTTTACACATACCCATGCTGGGTGGGAGAAATATCTCTGTAAATGACAATTTTTTCATTTTTTTTACACACAATTGTCCATTTACAGAGTTATTTCTCCCACCCAGCATGGGTATGTGTAAAAATACACCCCAAAACACATTGTACTACTTCTCCCGAGTACGGCGATACCACATGTGTGGCACTTTTTTGCACCCTAACTGCGCTAAAGGGCCCAAAGTCCAATGAGCACCTTTAGGATTTCACAAGTCATTTTGCGGAATTTGATTTCCAGACTACTCCTCACGGTTTAGGGCCCCTAAAATGCCAGGGCAGTATAGGAACCCCACAAATGACCCCATTTTAGAAAGAAGACACCCCAAGGTATTCCGTTAGGAGTATGGTGAGTTCATAGAAGATTTTATTTTTTGTCACAAGTTAGTGGAAAATGACACTTTGTGAAAAAAACAATAAAAATCAATTTTCCGCTAACTTTTGACAAAAAATAAAATCTTCTATGAACTCACCATACTCCTAACGGAATACCTTTGGGTGTCTTCTTTCTAGAATGGGGTCATTTGTGGGGTTACTATACTGCCCTGGCATTTTAGGGGCCCTAAACCGTGAGGAGTAGTCTTGAAACCAAATGTCGCAAAATGACCTGTGAAATCCTAAAGGTACTCATTGGACTTTGGGCCCCTTAGCGTACTTAGGGTGTAAAAAAGTGCCACACATGTGGTACCGCCGTACTCAGGAGAAGTAGTATAATGTGTTTTGGGGTGTATTTTTACACATACCCATGCTAAGTGGGAGAAATATCTCTGTAAATGACAATTGTTTGATTTGTTTTACACACAATTGACCATTTACATAGAAATTTCTCCCACCCAGCATGGGTATGTGTAAAAATACACCCCAAAACACATTATACTACTTTTCCTGAGTACGGCGGTACCACATGTGTGACACTTTTTTGCAGCCTAGGTGCGCTAAGGGGCCCAACGTCCTATTCACGGGTCATTTTGAGGCATTTGTTTTCTAGACTACTCCTCGCGGTTTAGGGCCCCTAAAATGCCAGGGCAGTATAGGAACCCCACAAGTGACCCCATTTTAGAAAGAAGACACCCCAAGGTATTCCGTTAGGTGTATGGCGAGTTCATAGAAGATTTTATTTTTTGTCACAAGTTAGTGAAAAATGACACTTTGTGAAAAAAAACCAATAAAAAATCAATTTCCGCTAACTTTTGACAAAAAATAAAATCTTCTATGAACTCGTCATACACCTAACAGAATACCTTGGGGTGTCTTTTTTTCTAAAATGGGGTCACTTGTGGGGTTCCTATACCGCCCTGGCATTTTACGGGCCCAAAACCGTGAGTAGTCTGGAAACCAAATGTCTCAAAATGACTGTTCAGGGGTATAAGCATCTGCAAATTTTGATGACAGGTGGTCTATGAGGGGGCGAATTTTGTGGAACCGGTCATAAGCAGGGTGGCCTTTTAGATGACAGGTTGTATTGGGCCTGATCTGATGGATAGGAGTGCTAGGGGGGTGACAGGAGGTGATTGATGGGTGTCTCAGGGGGTGGTTAGAGGGGAAAATAGATGCAATCAATGCACTGGGGAGGTGATCGGAAGGGGGTCTGAGGGGGATCTGAGGGTTTGGCCGAGTGATCAGGAGCCCACACGGGGCAAATTAGGGCCTGATCTGATGGGTAGGTGTGCTAGGGGGTGACAGGAGGTGATTGATGGGTGTCTCAAGGTGTGATTAGAGGGGGGAATAGATGCAAGCAATGCACTGGCGAGGTGATCAGGGCTGGGGTCTGAGGGCATTCTGAGGGTGTGGGCGGGTGATTGAGTGCCCTAGGGGCAGATAGGGGTCTAATCTGATAGGTAGCAGTGACAGGGGGTGATTGATGGGTAATTAGTGGGTGTTTAGGGTAGAGAACAGATGTGAACACTGCACTTGGGAGGTGATCGGACGTCGGATCTGCGGGCGATCTATTGGTGTGGGTGAGTGTTCAGTTTGCCCGCAAGGGGCAGGTTAGGGGCTGATTGATGGGTGATCAGTGGGTTATTACAGGGAAGGACAGATGTAAATAATGCCCTGGCGAATTGATAAGGGGGGGTCTGAGGGCAATCTGAGCGTGTAGGCGGGTGATTGGGTGCCCGCAAGGGGCAGATTAGGGTCTGATCTGATGGGTAACAGTGACAGGTGGTGATAGGGGGTGATTGATGGGTGATTGATGGGTAATTAGTGAGTGTTTAGAGGAGAGAATAGATGGAAACACTGCGCTTGGGTGGTGATCTGATGTCGGATCTGCGGGCGATCTATTGGTGTGGGTGGGTGATCAGTTTGCCCGCAAGGGGCAGGTTAGGGGCTGATTGTTGGGTGGCAGTGACAGGGGGTGATTGATGGGTGATAGGTGATTGGCAGGTGATTGACAGGTGATCAGTGGGTTATTACATGGAAGGACAGATGTAATTAATGCACTGGTGAATTGATAAGGGGGGGGGGGGTCTGAGGGCAATCTGAGCGTGTGGGCGGGTGATTGGGTGCCCGCAAGGGGCAGCTTAGGGTCTGATCTGATAGGTAACAGTGACAGGTGGTGATAGGGGGTGATTGATGGGTGATTGATGGGTAATTAGTGGGTGTTTAGAGAAGATAACAGATGTAAACAATACATTTGGGAGGTAATCTGACGGCGGGTTTGCGGGCGATCTAATGGTGTGGGTGGGAGATCAGATTGCCCGCAAGGGGCAGGTTAGGGGCTGATTGATGGGTGGCAGTGACAGGGGGTGATTGATGGGTGATAGGTGATTGGCAGGTGATTGACAGGTGA
Organism: Hyperolius riggenbachi; assembly: GCF_040937935.1. Taxonomy (NCBI): domain Eukaryota; kingdom Metazoa; phylum Chordata; class Amphibia; order Anura; family Hyperoliidae; genus Hyperolius; species Hyperolius riggenbachi. Next base: position 9,529,738 of record NC_090656.1, read on the forward strand.
TCAGTGGGTTATTACAGGGAAGAACAGATGTAATTAATGCACTGGCGAATTGATAAGGGGGGGTCAGAGGGCAATCTGAGCGTGTTGGCGGGTGATTGGGTGCCCGCAAGGGGCAGATTAGGGTCTGATCTGATAGGTAAAAGTGACAGGTGGTGATAGGGGGTGATTGATGGGTGATTGATGGGTAATTAGTGGGTGTTTAGAGGAGAGAATAGATGTAAACAATGGATTTGGGAGGTGATCTGATGTCGGATCTGCGGGCGATCTATTGGTGTGGGTGGGTGATCAGATTGCCCGCAAGGGGCAGGTTAGGGGCTGATTGTTGGGTGGCAGTGACAGGGGGTGATTGATGGGTGATTGATGGGTGATTGACGGGTGATTGACGGGTGATTGACGGGTGATTGACGGGTGATTGACGGGTGATTGACGGGTGATTGACGGGTGATTGACGGGTGATTGACAGGTTATCAGGGAAGATAGATGCATACAGGGGGGGGGGGGTCTGGGGAGAATCTGAGGGGTGGGGGGGGGTGATCAGGAGGGGGCAGGGGGCAGGGGGGGATATAAAAAAAAAAAATAGCGTTGACAGATAGTGACAGGGAGTGATTGATGGGTTATTAGGGGGGTGATTGGGTGCAAACAGGGGTCTGGGGGGTGGGCAGGGGGGGGTCTGAGGGGTGCTGTGGGCGATCAGTGGGCGGGGGGGGGGCAGATCAGTGTGTTTGGGTGCAGACTAGGGTGGCTGCAGCCTGCCCTGGTGGTCCCTCGGACACTGGGACCACCAGGGCAGGAGGCAGCCTGTATAATACACTTTGTATACATTACAAAGTGTATTATACACTTTGTATGCGGCGATCGCGGGGTTAACATCCCGCCGGCGCTTCCGTATGGCCGGCGGGATGTTACGGCGGGTGGGCGGAGCCAGTTGCCGGGGGAAGCGCGCGTCATCAATGACGCGATCGCTCCCCCGGCATGCCTAAAGGACGCGCTGCCTGAAGGCGTATTGCGGTCCTTTAGGCATCCACTTTGCCGCCGCCCATGGGCTGTGGGCGGTCGGCAAGTGGTTAAGTAATGGTATAGTCCCACACCCAGTAGGGCAAAATACTACTTTAAGGCCTGGTGCACACCAAAACCCGCTAGCAGATCCGCAAAATGTTAGCAGATTTTGAAACGCTTTTTGTTATTTTTCTATGGCGTTTTGCTAGCGTTTTGCGGATTGCTGCAGCGGATTTCAGTATAGTAGATTTCATATATTGTTACAGTAAAGCTGTTACTGAACAGCTTCTGTAACAAAAACGCCGGCAAAACCGCTCTGAACAGGCGTTTTTCAGAGCGGTTTGCGGTTTTCCTATACTTAACATTGAGGCAGAAACGCACCCGCAATCCAAAAAATGCCTCACCCCGGCATTTTTCGTTTCTGCAAAACGCCTCCTGCTCTGGTGTGCACCACCCCATTGAGATACATTGCCCAAGCGGATCCAACGCTGAAGAAGCCGCTCGGTGTGCACCAGCCCTTAGGGCCGGTTCACACTGGCACTTAAAGTGAATGGGAACCAAATAAAAAAAAAAAAAATGAAGCAAATGCTTACCTAAGGAGAGGGAAGACTCTGGGTCGTATAGAGTTTTCCGTCTCACCTCTCGGTGCCCTCTATCCTGTGCTGGCTCCCCCCGTTTCAATCCCCTGCCGAAAGGGTATTTGGAAGTCTTCGGGAGCCGTGTCCTCCTGAAGACGTGCGGCTCCATACTGCACAGGCGTGAGCGTGCAAGAGAGCGTGCTTGCGCAGTACAGGGCCGCCTTTCTTCAGGAGCACTCGGGCTCCCTGAAGACTTCTGAAGCCTCCTTTGGCCGGGTAAAGCAGTATTTGACTAATTTAGTCAAATACTGCTACCGGGTGAGGCAGCACCGGAACGAGGGGACCAGGAGAGGAGTCGGAAGGCTCTATAGGACCCAGAGCCTTCCCTCTCCTTGGGTAAGTATCTGTCTCATTTTTTATTTTTTTTAAATGCGGTTCCCATTCACTTTAAGTGGTAAACGGATCCGTTCCTGTTCAGTTCCGTTTGTCCATATATCCCCTCCCCAGACCCATTACCAAAGTTCATTATGCCTACTAGAACTGGCCATTTTGTAGTCAGTGTACATCACAGGATCTGTTTCTCATTTCCTCCCGTGCAGTGCGTCAGTTTCCATTCCGCTGCCTTAGATATCCGAAAAAATCTGCTGTGCCAAACTTGCGGTCCGTTCAGTGGAGCGTGTGGAATGGATCACTTCGAATAGATGAATGTGAATGGATCCATAGGTTAACAGTGGATCTGTTCTCATCTGTTCCGATCCGCGATAAAAAAAAAAGTTTTTATTACCAGTGTGAACCAGGCCTAAGGGCTCTCAAACCCACTAGCAGCCTTTTCTAAGCGCTAGCGATCTGAAAAGCTCTTGCTAATGCAATGCTATGGGGGTATTTTTATAAAATCACATCGCTCAAGTGGGATCACACCCATAGCATTACATTAGCAAGAGCTTTTCATATCACAAAGCGCTCAGAAAAGCACTTCTAGTGGGCTCCAGGCCTAAAGCTGTATTAGTTTGACATAATGTACAATGCTGAGTAAGAGCATGTGACATCTGATTTTTTAAGCTTATGCTGTCTCTTTGCAGGCAACCCCACCTTTCACCACCAGGAGGCGTTAGCTGTGTGTGCCTAGTAACTGCGTCTGGTTATCTGTGTGCGATTTGGGTAACACACGAGGTAAGCTTACTGCATCGCTGTTTCTTGACAACTTTGTGTGTAGTTGTGGAAGGAGTTTTCTTTCTTCAGAAGGACTCATCCAGCACTGTGTAATAAACAGGGGGTGCAGATCACAGACCTGTGTGTGTAGCAAGCAGGGATGAGCTTTCCGATGCGTATCTTTTCGTAAGAGCATGAGAGCGATTGCACGTATGGGCCATGACAGAGTGAGTTAAAGAGAGTTTGAAGCCTTGCACAAATCCTCTAACATTTATCTTCAGCAATATGAGCATAGTTAAAACGCAGCATTCCTGTGGCAGAACAATGTCATTAAACCCCCCAAATACCGGGGCAAAATTATGATTTTCCAGGTCATGGATTTTGCTACCCGGGGAGGCAGAGCTTGCCGCTGTAGCTCTGCCCCCATTAGCATCAATCACCGCTGATCGCCGCCTCTCTCCCCCGCCCCTCTCAGTGAAAGAAGACCGAGAGAGGCAGGGATTGATGTGAGTGGAGGCAAAGCTTTGCCTCTACCAGGAAGCGCTCCCCGCATTTTACCCAGGATATTTGGGGGGTTTATTATAGTGTTCTGCCGCTGGGATGTGGCGTGTTGGCTAAGCTCATATTTTAGGACTTTAGGACAAGAGCAATTTTCAGATACTCCTTCCTATTCATTCACCAACAACTTTATTAGTACTTATACCTAAATGATCTATATATTGTTTTTTACAGGACGAAGTAGACTTTTAGCATGTGATAACTTAATAATAATAATTTTTTTTTTTTAGTAATTACCTTATTTTCTATGCATTTTAACCACTTGAGGACCCACCCTTTACCCCCCTTAAGGACCAGCGTTGAATTATGTGATCTGTGCTGGGTGGGCTCTACAGCCCCCAGCACAGATCAAACACCAGGCAGAGAGATCAGATCACCCCCCCTTTTTTCCCCACTAGGGGGATGATGTGCTGGGGGGGTCCGATCTCTCCTGCCTGCGTGTGGCTGGCGGGGGGGGGGGGGGGCACCTCAAAGCCCCCCTCCGCGGCGAAATTCCGCTTCCCCCCCTCTCCTACCTGGCCGCCTGGTGATCGGGGCTGCACAGGACGCTATCCGTCCTGTGCAGCCTGTGACAGGACGTCCCCTGTCACATGGCGGCGATCCCCGGCCGCTGATTGGCCTGGGATCGCCGATCTGCCTTACGGCGCTGTACAATGTAAACAAAGCGGATTATTTCCGCTTGTGTTTACATTTAGCCTGCGAGCCGTGATCGGCGGCCCGCAGGCTATTCACGGAGCCCCCCGCCGTGAATTGACAGGAAGCAGCCGCTCACGCGAGCGGCTGCTTCCTGATTAATTAGCCTGCAGCCGGCGACGCAGAACTGCGTCGCTGGTCCTGCAGCTGCCAGTTTGCCGACGCGCGGTATGAGTGCGCGGTCGGCAAGTGGTTAAAGGGAAAACGAGGGAAAAAATAGAAAAAAAACATACCGGTACTATTTCTGCATTTACATCCATTATAGCTTTACAATAAACAGTGCTAACTATAAGTTAAACCAACAAATTTTATTTGCTTATCCATCCTGGTTATTACAACATTTAGATTATGTTCCCAGTACAATGTATGGTGACAATATTGTATCTGAAAATAAGTGTCCTTTTTTTTTTTTTTTTTTTGTATTTTGTTTACTTTTCTCATTGTACACTATCGATGATTCCAATACCTTATTTTCAAAAATAGTAATATACACTCATGGCATACATATTTAAAAAGCCATGTTCCTAAAGTAACAATGTTTTTTTTTGTTTTATATTCTGTAACTTTGTTTTCATTTTACAAGTCTTTTATTTTGGTACAGAATATGCAAAAATTTAATAGCTTTGAATTCAGTTTGTGACAAAAAAGAATACACAAGACATGGAAATCCTGAAACTCTAAACTTTATTCTACTACCTATCACAGTTACCACATATGTCTCTTGTAGTTTTCCTACAACTTTCCCAGGTTTGATCATAATTCTGAAAATGACTTTTTAGGTTTTGATTGAGTTTGGCCCTACCTATTTTTTTATGTGACAGGGATCCAAGCTTTAAGACACACCAAAAAGTATTCTACAACTCGTCACGGTTAAAATGACAGGGCTGTGGAGTCGGTCCAAAAATACTCCGACTCCTCAGTTTAGGATTCCACCGACTCCGACGACTCGACTCCGACTCCTCTAATTTGCATATTACAATTTTGTTGATTAACAGTATGTAACGTGAAATTCGTCTCTAACTGCCAACGCTTAGGAATTTTACAAGACATCTGAAGTGAGAAGGATGTGTAGACTACTATATTTATTCCCTTTAGACTAAAACTAGTCCTTGGTAAGAGTACTTGTAAAAGGTACAGGCCGGAACAAAGAACATCTATCAGGCCCTAGGCAATGTAACTGTGGGTACATGTAAGAATGATGTGCAGGTACTCTGCAGGGGAATGAGGAGATTCTTCCTCTATTACACATTCTTCATGCACAATCTGAACAAGGTTTATGGGTGACAGACAACACCTCTGTGTTCAATGTGCACAGCATTCTCAGTGGATTCCCTGCAGCTCTGTGGGGAGTGCATATGTAGAGTATAGTACTACTGTGTAACAAAGTAAACCTGAGACAGATGAAATTAAAGTTTTATACATACCTGGGGCTTCCTCCAGCCCCCTTCAGGATAATCAGTCCCTCGCTGTCCTCCTCCGCCACCTGGATCTTCTGCTATGAGTCCAGGTACTTGAGCCAGTCGGGCGTAGTGCGCATGCACACACTCCGCCGCCAGGAGCATACTACACCTGTGCAGCACTATTGCGCAGGTGCAGAATGTACCTGGCTGTGGGAGCGGCACGTGGCTGGACTGCGCTGACTGACTGAATTACCAGGACTCGTAGCAGAAGATCCAGGTGGTGGAGGACAGCGAGGGACTGATTGGCCTGAAGGGGGCTGGAGGAAGCCGCAGGTATGTATAAAACTTTACTTTTCATCCGTCTCAGGTACCGTTTAATTTGTAGTCACCAAACCAAATTTTAACAACCTATCAAATTATTTGATTTCATCAGCAAAGGGAGTGCGTACATTTGCATAAATCAGCATCAGTGCAGAATTATTTCCATCTCATTGACGATCTCTATTAGTGACACAGCTACACATCAGGCTTTATTCTTACAGCATAGATGTTATTTAGTGTATATAAGAGATTCCTGTGTACACATCATATATACAGTCACAATCAGATATGTATATCTGACCTTTAAAAATACGGGGACTGCTTTATTGAAGCAGCACAAGTAACTAAGTTTGATTGGTTTATTTCATTTTTGTGGACTAAGCACAGCTATTACTGTATATATACATTATTTTTAATGACTATTTTCTGAGATAGAACATTTTATCATATTTTCTATTTTAATTACAGTTACAAATTCATTAGGAGTCGGAGTCGGTGCATTTTTTCCCGACTCCGACTCCAGGCACCCAAAATTGCCCGACTCCACGACTCCGACTCCACAGCCCTGTAAAATACCACATGTGCCTCATTTAGTAACAAACTGGTGGTGCAATCTCCACAACTACACTGGACGTATATATATGTCCTGTTGTCATGAAGTGCAGTGTTCTCCCCAGGCTCTTTTAGCCGGGTGCTCCACCCGGCTAGATTTGGTGACCACCCGGCTGTCATTGGCTCACCTCCTCACCACCTCCTATGCTGTAAGCAGAGTTGCCCTGCATTTTCATCTCTACCCACCCGGCTGCTTTTTCATGCCACCCGGCTGGAAAATAATTTTTGGGGGAGAACACTGAAGTGGTGATATCACCCTTGTCGCTGCTTCTGCCTGCTGCGCTCCACGCTCTCCTTCATCTCTTTGATAGTACTTCCTCTTTCATAGCCGGAATGGGGAAGTATCAGAGAGATGGAACATGACACAGAGCGCTGCGACCAGATAGGCGAGATATACCCGCTGGCGGCACGTACGTACAAATGCTCGGTTTCCGTTCTGAATTAGGCAGAACGGAGATTTCAACTCTAGTAAATTAAAAAGTACCTGACACGAGCGGAAAGAACCTGCCCAATCCAGATTATAATGGGGGAGTTAGTGTTGACACAAGGCAGACTGTCTCTAGGAATTGACAATGAGATGCTGAGGGCTCTTTCACATCTAGACCGCGCGCAGGAGCCGTTCTCCCGCCTGCGTTATATGCCCTGCGGCGTGTCGTCGGGATGTAGCGGTGCGACACAATAATTAACCTGACGGGAAAACGCAGACTCCCAACGATGTAAAGCCCCCGGGTGCGTCGTACTGCAATGCATCAAACGCAGCGTCGGGTGTGAAAGGCGAAATGAAAGTCTATGGACTTTTTCCTTTTACCTTGGTTAACAAAAAGATTCGACTTTGCGTCAAAATGCAGCAAATGGGCTCTGGTGTGAAAGAGCCCTAATAATTCGGGTTTGGTTGCCTATTGGAGTTGGGCCAATCAGATACAATCCTTGCTGATTTTAATTGGCCCAGTCCCAAGCTGTATATAGTCTGAATTCAAGCCAGATTTATTATCTATCTCTAGCGGGTCGAATGGATTCATGTTACTGGTGCGAAATAATTCTCCTTAAAGAGGAGCTGTTAGGTAAAGGGTCTCAGAGAAAAAAAACACATATATCAGTAGCTAAATATTGGCTGTACTTACATTACATATGCATTTCACTGTCCACGTTTGGATTTCACAGAATTTTTATATAGTATTTGCAGAGATTGAAGCTCCTGACAGCTCATGGCAGGTTCCATGTTTGACTGTCTTGTATGAAGCCAATTGTGATGTAATATCCTCCCTTACCCTGCTTCCTGATTGATGATTCCTTAGTCCTCCCAAGTTCAAGCCCTCAGACACTCCCACCAATCTCTGGTCTAACAGGCATATTGCCTGTCACTCTGATTCGAATCGGATCATTGAAAAGATCCGGATCTTTGAACCGAATATTTGAATCATTTGCAGCAGCGTGAGAGAAGCTGCAGTTCCTGCTTCTTCCAGACATCCACTGTGAACCGAATCTCGGATGATTCGACTCACAAAAAAGATCCAGATCAAAGATCCTAATGTTCATGATCCGGACAACACTGCTGTGCAGTGAATATTAACCCTCCTGGCGGTTTATTAAAAATCCGCCAGGGGGCAGCAAAGTCTTTTTTTTTTTTATTTTTTTTTTTTTTTCATGTAGCGAGACAGTCTCGCTACATGATAGCCGCTGCTGAGCGGCATCCCCCCAGCCCCTCCGATCGCCTCCGGAGATCAGGAGATCCCGTTCAAAGAACGGAATCTCCTGGAGGGCTTCCCCCGTCGCCATGGCGACGGGCGGCATGACGTCACCGACGTCGTGATGTCATTGGGAGTACCGATCTACCCCTCAGCGCTGCCTGGCACTGGTTGGCCAGGCAGCGCATGGGGTCTGGGGGGGGCTCACGGCGCGGGGAGCGCCGCGTAATCGGCGCAGAGCGGCGGCGATCAGAGGGCACACACAGCTAGCAAAGTGCTAGCTGCGTGCTGCAAAAAAAAAAATTATCAAAATCGGCCCAGCAGGGCCTGAGAAATCCCCCTGCGCGGCATAGCCCGTGCTCAGCACGGGCTTACCGCCAGGGAGGTTAATTAGCCATGTGGCTAGGAACAATAGCGGACTCCTGCAGTATACTCTAACGGAACATGTGCACTGTGAACAGCACATTGATTTTTCAGTGCTGTGAGCTGGGCTGCAAGTTACAAGCTGCAGTAACATGAGCCTGTAACTTCCCACTGTGAAAGCAGCCTTAGGGCGGGATAGGTAAATGAAGGGGAGGACCAAGGGAGTGCAGTAGGGAGAAGAAACAGCCCCAGCATGCTCTGCAGTATCTGTTATGCGGCCTGCTGGCCTCCGTAGGAGTTTGGGAATAAAGAGGCTTGCTATTCAGCAAACAACATCAAAGTAAGGGCCTTTTTCCACTAGCCTGCGATTTGCGATTTGCTTCTGATCGCAAATCGCAAGGTACATTAAACTAATGGAAACTGCATCAGCAATTTCCATTAGTGCGATCCGATTGCGATGCGATTTTGGTCAAAGCGCAATCGTTGTCCTTCCGCGTTTTGTATGCGATTGAGCTGGACTATAATGAGTATAGTAGCTCAATCGCAAACGCAATCGCATGGTGGAAATTGAAACGCGATTGCGATCGCGATCGGAATCGCGATCGCAATCGCGGTCGCATTTCATAGTGGAAAAGAGCCCTTAGAGAGATTTTTAAAGAGAACCAGAGATGAAGCACCCTCTTGTATTTTACCTTATAAATCAGTGGGAACATGACAGTAAACACCTAATCTGCCCTTTGTTTCATTGTTCTCTGTGTAATCTGACTGTTATCACGTCTGATAAGAATCCCCGACTGAGAAGTCAGGCTGCTCCGTCTAGCTTTGCTACAGAAAGATTATAGCTAACTCTGTATTCTGTGGTGTTATTTCAAGCCCAAGCCTGCCCCCTTGTGGCTTTGCTATAATGACTCAGCTATAATCATTCCCAGCAAAGCCAGATTTAATTGCTCAGTCTGGGATTCTTGTGACTGCTGTTAACAGACACTTTTAGCAGTGAGGAGGAAACAGAGAGCATGGTAATTGTTTTCTCTAATGTTCTTACTGATATACATGGTAAAATACACAAGGGTGCTTCGTCTCTGGTTCCCTTTAACTTCAGTATTGCCTTTTTGGCTTCCTTGTAAACTGTTTAACACAGGAGAATCGAGATTTAAATTAGCTTTTGCAGCCTGACAGTTACTCTTTAAATCTTTTATTGATAAGCGTATAAGGACTAGTTCATACTTGTAAAGCTCTGCAGAAACGCAGGAAGCGGATCCTATGTTAAAAATACCACCCGCTCCCACTAGTGCAGAAACACGGATCGCACACTGATCCATGTGGCATGGAAATAAAACGTAATGAAGAGTCCAGTTTGACAGTTTCTTCCGGACTGGACAGGAAAATGTGTCCAATGCAAGCCTATGAGCACAGACACTGTCTGCTTTTACTAGGCTAGTCGCTGCATCTGCGTCATCCGTTTTCATCGCACCCATGCTGCCACCATAATGTAATACGCGTCCCGCCGTCCATCACCACCAATCGGTCCATTCTGAATAGCCTGGAGGCCGACAGAAGCATGGGGATTCTCCATTGGGCTGAAACAGACCAATGGGAATCTTCAGCAACAGAGAGAATTCTCATTGGTTCATGTTGGACCAATGAGAATTCTCCCTGTTACTAGCGAGACTTAGCCTGTTGCAGCCTATGGAGAGCCAGGCTTCTGCTGGCCCCCGGGCTGCTGAAGGGACCGAGCGCAGGGTGAGTGGCGCATTGTACGGGCCGAAGCTGCAGACATGGAACGGACGCGGGTGTATTTGTCGCGAAAAAGCGGATTTAGAATGGACAGAACCGTTCCATTTCCGTTCTGCATCTGCACAAGTGTGGACCGAGCCTAACAGTTCACAGAAATAAAATGCACTTATATGCCACTATTCGGGTAATGCAATTGTATACATAGTCAATCTGTGATAGTAGATGATTATCATCCGCATCACGGATAGAAAAAAAACAAAACAGGAAAATAACTGACAACTTGTGTTGGCCTCCGGCGTAGCACAACTGGAATGCCAGGGCTAAAGGAGATGGTTAAAGGATACCCGAAGTGACATGAGATAGACGTGTATGTACAGTCCCAAGCACACAAATAACTAGGCTGTGTTCCTTTTTTTCTTTCTCTGCCTGAAAGAGTTAAATATCAGGTATGTAAGTGGCTGACTCAGTTCTGACTCAGACAGGAAGTGACTACAGTGTGACCCTCACTGACAAATTTCCCTTTTTATCTCTCTCTTGCTCTCAGAAGCCATTTTCTATTAGGAAAGTGTTTTATAGTTGGCATTTCTTATCAGTGAGGGTCACACAGAGGCATATCTGGGCAAAATAGCGCCTATGGCAAACACTGAAATTGCGCCCCCCCCCAACACACACAGACGGTCAGAGCACCCTTCCCCAGTAAAACAGCATTCTTTCTCACAATCATGGTTGTCTGGGTAAGTTATAGATTATACTGTACACATTGGGGGTAGCAGAGATCAGCACATGCTGCAGCTAGTTTACTATCAGTACAGGCACAGAGTAACAGCTTATACTGTACATACTGGAGGTAGCAGAGATCAGCACACACTTCAGCTAGGTTACTATCAGTACAGGCACAGAGTAACAGCTTATACTGTACATACTGGAGGTAGCAGAGATCAGCACACACTGCAGCTAGTTTACTATTAGTACAGACACAGAATAACGGCTTATTCTGTACATACTGGAGGTAGCAGAGATCAGTACACACTGCAGCCAGCTTGCTATCAGTACAGTACAGGCACATGGAAGCCCATTATTATATTAACCACACTTTGCTACTGAAGGGGAGGATGGGGGTTTATTCGCCATGCTATATGGGGGTAAAGAAGGCGTGCAACACTTGATACAAGGGAGGAGGGAGGGGCCCCATAAAGGGGGAAAACATCTCTATATAAGTATATAAATATATAATTTGTGCATATACATTTACACACATACATACACACACCATACATTTATACTATGCATAGTCAGATACAGCACAAATACAGCACACACACACAAGCAGCAATTTACACACGGATCCATGCATCACAGCACACACAAACAAGCAGCAATTTACACACGGATCCATGCATCAGCGCACACACACATACAAGCAGCCATTCACACACGGATCCATGCATCACCACACACATACAAGCAGCCATTTCCACACACAGATCCGTACATCAGCACACACATACAAGCAGCCATTCGCACACAGATCCATACATCAGCACACACATACAAGCTGCCATTTCCACACACAGATCCGTACATCAGCACACACATACAAGCTGCCATTTCCACACACAGATCCGTACATCAGCACACACATACAAGCTGCCATTTCCACACACAGATCCGTGCATCAGCACACACATACAAGCTGCCATTTCCACACACAGATCCGTACATCAGCACACACATACAAGCTGCCATTTCCACACACAGATCCGTACATCAGCACACACATACAAGCAGCCATTCGCACACACAGATCCGTACATCAGCACACACATACAAGCAGCCATTTCCACACACAGATCCATACATCAGCACACACATACAAGCAGCCATTTCCACACACAGATCCGTACATCAGCACACACATACAAGCTGCCATTTCCACACACAGATCCGTACATCAGCACACACATACAAGCTGCCATTTCCACACACAGATCCGTACATCAGCACACACATACAAGCAGCCATTTCCACACACAGATCCGTACATCAGCACACACATACAAGCAGCCATTCACACACGGATCCATGCATCAGCACACACATACAAGCAGCCATTTCCACACACAGATCCGTACATCAACACACACATACAAGCAGCCATTCACACACGGATCCGTACATCAGCACACACATACAAGCAGCCATTTCCACACACAGATCCGTACATCAGCACACACATACAAGCTGCCATTTCCACACACAGATCTGTACATCAGCACACACATACAAGCAGCCATTTCCACACACGGATCCGTACATCAGCACACACATACAAGCAGCCATTTCCACACACAGATCCGTACATCAGCACACACATACAAGCAGCCATTTCCACACACAGATCCGTACATCAGCACACACATACAAGCAGCCATTTCCACACACAGATCCATACATCAGCACACACATACAAGCAGCCATTTCCACACACAGATCCGTACATCAGCACACACATACAAGCAGCCATTTCCACACACAGAACCGTACATCAGCACACACATACAAGCTGCCATTTCCACACACAGATCCATACATCAGCACACACATACAAGCAGCCATTTCCACACACAGATCCGTACATCAGCACACACATACAAGCTGCCATTTCCACACACAGATCCATACATCAGCACACACATACAAGCAGCCATTTCCACACACAGATCCGTACATCAGCACACACATACAAGCAGCCATTCACACACGGATCCGTACATCAGCACACACATACAAGCAGCCATTCACACACGGATCCGTACATCAGCACACACATACAAGCTGCCATTTCCACACACGGATCCGTACATCAGCACACACATACAAGCTGCCATTTCCACACACGGATCCGTACATCAGCACACACATACAAGCTGCCATTTCCACACACGGATCCGTACATCAGCACACACATACAAGCAGCCATTTCCACACACAGATCCATACATCAGCACACACATACAAGCTGCCATTTCCACACACAGATCCATACATCAGCACACACATACAAGCAGCCATTTCCACACACAGATCCATACATCAGCACACACATACAAGCAGCCATTTCCACACACAGATCCGTACATCAGCACACACATACAAGCAGCCATTCACACACGGATCCGTACATCAGCACACACATACAAGCAGCCATTCACACACAGATCCGTACATCAGCACACACATACAAGCAGCCATTTCCACACACAGATCCGTACATCAGCACACACATACAAGCTGCCATTTCCACACACAGATCTGTACATCAGCACACACATACAAGCAGCCATTTCCACACACAGATCCGTACATCAGCACACACATACAAGCAGCCATTTCCACACACAGATCTGTACATCAGCACACACATACAAGCAGCCATTTCCACACACAGATCCGTACATCAGCACACACATACAAGCAGCCATTTCCACACACAGATCCGTACATCAGCACACACATACAAGCAGCCATTCACACACGGATCCATGCATCAGCACACACATACAAGCAACCATTTCCACCAGGGCTGTGGAGTCGGTCCAAAAATCCACCGACTCCGACTCCTCAGTTTAGGATTCCTCCGACTCCTCGACTCCGACTCCTCTAATTTGCATATTACAATTTTGTTGATTAAAAGTATGTAACATGAAATTCGTCTCTTAACTGCCAACGCTTAGGAATTTTACAAGACAACTGAAGTGAGAAGGATATGTAGACTACTATATTTATTCCCTTTAGACTAAAACTAGTCCTTGGTAAGAGTACTTGTACATCAGCACACACATACAAGCAGCCATTCGCACACAGATCCATACATCAGCACACACATACAAGCTGCCATTTCCACACACAGATCCGTACATCAGCACACACATACAAGCTGCCATTTCCACACACAGATCCGTACATCAGCACACACATACAAGCTGCCATTTCCACACACAGATCCGTGCATCAGCACACACATACAAGCAGCCATTTCCACACACAGATCCGTACATCAGCACACACATACAAGCAGCCATTTCCACACACACAGATCCGTACATCAGCACACACATACAAGCAGCCATTCGCACACAGATCCTTACATCACCACACACATACAAGCAGCCATTCGCACACAGATCCTTACATCAGCACACACATACAAGCAGCCATTCGCACACAGATCCATACATCAGCACACACATACAAGCAGCCATTCGCACACACAGATCCATACATCAGCACACACATACAAGCAGCCATTTCCACACACAGATCCGTACATCAGCACACACATACAAGCAGCCATTTCCACACACAGATCCGTACATCAGCACACACATACAAGCAGCCATTCGCACACACAGATCCGTACATCAGCACACGCATACAAGCTATGTGGTATAACAGAGGCGCCAAGTAGAGTAAAATTAGTTAAAATTGTTAAAAAGGGGGAAGTGGGTGGACTCACCTCCCTTCTGAAAAAATGGCCAGACAACGGGCAGGTTACTTCAAGTTTAAAGTAACATTTATTATGAGCTCCAAAAGTGCAACGCGTTTCACGGGCAACAGTCCCGCTTCCTCAGGCAAACAATTTTTGGAGGGAGCTGGGGAAGGGAAACAAAAGAGAAAAGGGGAATGCCAGAGGAACGCTAGATCCAAGCACCCGAAGATGCACCAAAACTACAAAAATGTCATGAAAGACTTACAAACAGCGGTAAGGCTATGCATAAATCATAAATTGCATAATAACTTACATAATAAATTACAGCAGAATCCATAACACATAAATAAAATGCCTGTGCAATTGTAACAGGTACATGGGGGTGCATCATAAAAACAAACGGCAATAATATAGTCAGTGGGTATGAATGAAGGTGTTTTGCATATAGAATGGATTGAAGCATTATTCAAAATGCATATGTAAAGCGACAGTGCGATTGAAATGGTGTTATTCGAAATGTATATGTGAGGTAGCATGTAAAGTAGCATAGCGCTGCAGTTACACTCTAGGATTTTGTGTGCATAGAAGCCACTGATCTTAATGAGTTGCATATAATATGGACAAGTGCAAAGTAGTGTAGGATATACAAAACATAATGGTACTATGCATCAAAATAAATGAATATACTAAAACAATTATATATGTACATGTACATGTACATTGGCGATGTGATACACCGTTCTGACAAATTAGCTATCATTGGAGGAGGTGAGGAGATGTATAAAAATGTACTTATAAAAACATTAGACTTACCAAAGTCGGGTGAAGAGCCAGATATAGCGCCTCTGTGGGGTTGGGGATGCTCTGACTCTCATTTATATATCAATTGAGGGCAGGAGTGGAAGTCCTTATTGGTCTGTGGTCAGCCAGGTGTGGGCGGTGTAGGGGAGGATAAAGTGTGTGTTGTGTGCATGTTAAATAGGATGTGGGAGAAAGAATCTGCATAGGAATGAATGTGGTGAAATCAGAGGAATAATCCGTTCAAATACGGACATGGGGGGGGGGGGGGGGTGGTTATTGGTTACAGTATGTATTTATCTGGAACAACCCGGGGCACGAGGGAGCTGAAGAAAGCAGACAAGTTATAAATATATAACAAAGCGCATAAAATATAGCAACAAAGCATAAAAACAGCATATGATAAAAGGGGTTAAAAATTGGTTCGTATCAAACTGTGCATGAAGTGAGGTTAAAAATGCTTGTGTCAGCACTCACTCAGTCGATATATAGCTTGGAGGTGGAAGAAAACAATAAGATGTTTTCAATTTTTGTATAAATGCGAAACTATGTCAAATTGCATAAAATTGTATGAGCCACAAAATTCAATACCGAACCAATAGTTATTAGCCGCATATAAAAATTATAAACATAATGTATGCAACAAAAATAAAAGCAGGATCACAAAGATTGGGTGAGAATAAAAGAGAGGACCAAAGAAATAAATTTAAAAGTATAATTCAATACATTTTTTCTAATTGTTCATTTAAACCTTCTGGTGTCAGTGTTTTAAGAATTTGAATCCAGAACATTTCCTTATTCCTAAGAACCTCAAAAGCATTCTGCGGTGGAATGGACTCGATTAGTGTGAACTTGAGTGTTTGCGGGTTACAATTGTGAATGGAACTGAAATGGCGGGAGACGCTGTGAAGTTGATAGTTTTTTAATATATTTCGTTTGTGTTGTCCTATTCTGCTTCGGACAAGCTGGGTGGTTCGTCCCACGTATTGAATGTTGCAAGAACAGGAGATTACATAGATAACGTTCCTGGAGGAGCAGGTGATGTGGTGTTTAATGTCATATTGGGTTTTGGTGGTATTTGATGAGAAGGAATTGGTATTATTAATAAAACAGGCAGTGCATCTGGAGTTTTCACAGGGGAAGGAACCTGGGTTTGAGTTAGGAGTGGTCGTCATGTCACTGGGGATATGGTGGCGGAGCTTGCTGGGTGCTAGGAGGCTTTTTAGGTTAGGAGCCCTTCTAAATGTAAGCAGAGGGGTTTTTGGTATGGTTGGTTTAAGGTGGGGATCCTGTGCCAGAATCTCCCATCTGTTTTGTAATATGGATCTAATCTGTTTGTGGTGTTGGCTGAATCCAGTGATGAATCTGGGAAACACGTTGGGAAGGGTTGAGGAAACGGTCATGCGGGTATTAGTGGCCGTGGCCTTCTATTTCGCATCTTTAATCAGTTTTTTTGGGTAACCCCTTTCGATGAACTTTTTAGTAAGAATGTCGGATTGGGAATGGTAGTCTGCGAGGTCAGTGCAATTACGGAAAATTCTGCGGTACTGGCTGTAGGGTGTATTAGTGGTCCATGGGCGGTGATGGTGGCTGTCAAAATGGATATAGTTATTGGAATCTACTTTTTTGAAATGTCTTGGTTTTGATGTTGTTAGTGTCAATGAATAGAACCAGATCCAGAAAGTCAATGGTGTTTGGGTGGTGTTGATGAGTGAATGTTAGACCAGCTGGATTATCATTTAAAAAAGTGAGAAATGAGGGACTGGTCGCCCTTCCAAATAAAAATCAGATCGTCAATGTATCTTTTGTATAAAACAATATTGTTGGTGAATGGATGTATCTGAGATAATTTGAGATGTTCCAATAGACCCATGGACAGATTGGCGTATGAAGGTGCAAACGAGCTGCCCATGGCAGTGCCCGAAATTTGGTGGTAATGGTTGTCGGCAAAAGAAAAAACATTATGTTGTAAAATGAATTCTGCACACTGGGTAATGAAAAGTTGTTGAGACGAGGGCATGAGTGGATTGGAGGAAAGGAAATGTGTTAGTGATCTGAGGCCGAATGCATGTGGGATATTGGTATATAGAGAAGAGACATTGCATGTTAAACAGCTGTATTCTGTACTCCAGGCGGTAGTATTCAAAATTTGGATGAGGTGTTGGGAATCTTTTAAATATGATGGTAAATTTTGTACGTGGGGTTGCAAGTGGTAGTCTATGAATTTGGATAGGTTGCTAGTGATAGATTCTATACCTGAAATGATGGGCCTGCCGGGTGGATTGGTGAGAGTCTTATGGATTTTTGGAAGATAATAAAAAAAGGGTGTTTTGGGATGGTGATTGATGATAAAATTCCTTTCATTTTTGGAGATGATGCCGTTTAGAAATGCTTGATTAATGAATGATTTGAGATTGCCATTGTGGATTGGAGTGGGATCAGTGTCCAGTCTATTGTAATGTAGTGGGTTGTCGAGGAGTCTGTGTGCCTCCCGTAGGTAATCTGTTTTGTTAAGTATGACTATACCCCCACCTTTGTCGGCGGGCTTGATGGTGATGTCTGGGTTATTTTTGAGGATATTAAGGGCTCTTTTCTCAGAGGGGGTGAGATTGGATCGGGAGGGTGGTGTGTCAAGGTCAAGCTGTTGCAGGTCATTGAGCACTAGTGTATAAAAAGTTTTGATGAAATTACCTTTGGAGGAAGTGGGATAAAAGCGTGAGCGTCCTTTCAGATGTGTATTGATGTATTTTTCAGTTTGAATTTCATTAGTATTGGCTGTGTAGGTTGGGTTGTTCCAGATAAATACATACTGTAACCAATAAACACCCCCCCCCCCCCCCCCCCCCCATGTCCGTATTTGAACGGATTATTCCTCTGATTTCACCACATTCATTCCTATGCAGATTCTTTCTCCCACATCCTATTTAACATGCACACAACACACACTTTATCCTCCCCTACACCGCCCACACCTGGCTGACCACAGACCAATAAGGACTTCCACTCCTGCCCTCAATTGATATATAAATGAGAGTCAGAGCATCCCCAACCCCACAGAGGCGCTATATCTGGCTCTTGACCCGACTTTGGTAAGTCTAATGTTTTTATAAGTACATTTTTATACATCTCCTCACCTCCTCCAATGATAGCTAATTTGTCAGAACGGTTTATCACATTGCTAATGTACATATATGATTGTTTTAGTATATTCATTTATTTTGATGCATAGTACCATTATGTTTTGTATATTCTATACTACATTGCACTTGTCCATATTATATGCAACTCATTAAGATCAGTGGCTTCTATGCACACAAAATCCTAGAGTCTAACTGCAGCGCTATGCTACTTTACATGCGACCTCACATATGCATTTCCAATCACACCGTCGCTTTACATATGCATTTTGAATAATGCTTCAATCCATTCTATATGCAAAACACCTTCATTCATACCCACTGACTATATTATTGCCGTTTGTTTTTATGATGCACCCCCATGTACCTGTTACAATTGCACAGGCATTTTATTTAAGTGTTATGGATTCTGCTGTAATTTATTATGTAAGTTATTATGCAATTTATGATTTATGCATAGCCTTACCGCTGTTTGTAAGTCTTTCATGACATTTTTGTAGTTTTGGTGCATCTTCGGGTGCTTGGATCTAGCGTTCCTCTGGCATTCCCCTTTTCTCTTTTGTTTCCCTTCCCCAGCTCCCTCCAAAAATTGTTTGCCTGAGGAAGCGGGACTGTTGCCCGTGAAACGCGTTGCACTTTTGGAGCTCATAATAAATGTTACTTTAAACTTGAAGTAACCTGCCCGTTGTCTGGCCATTTTTTCAGAAGGGAGGAGAGTCCACCCACTTCCCTCTTTTTAACAATTTTAACTAATTTTACTCTACTTGGCGCCTCTGTTGTTATACCACATAACTGTTTAGTCCACCCTTGGTGGAGGGGTGTATCCCCATTTCCTTCTATCTACAGAGAGCGACTTCTTAACCCTGAGCGGGGTCAGGTTACAATTCTCCCCGCCTGCTTATCCAGTGGTTGCCTTGGAGGCGACCCGTCCTTGTGAGTATAACCATTGTGTGTGTTTGCATCAGACATCACCTCATTAACATACTACACCATATTGGGCTCTCGGTTCTCCCCCTTTTTTTCACACACATACAAGCAGCCATTCGCACACACAGATCCGTACATCAGCACACACATACAAGCAGCCATTTCCACACACAGATCCGTACATCAGCACACACATACAAGCAGCCATTTCCACACACAGATCCGTACATCAGCACACACATACAAGCAGCCATTTCCACACACAGATCCGTACATCAGCACACACATACAAGCAGCCATTTCCACACACAGATCTGTACATCAGCACACACATACAAGCTGCCATTTCCACACACAGATCCATGCATCAGCACACACATACAAGCTGCCATTTCCACACACAGATCCGTACATCAGCACACACATACAAGCTGCCATTTCCACACACAGATCCGTACATCAGCACACACATACAAGCTGCCATTTCCACACACAGATCCATGCAGCAGCACACACATACAAGCAGCCATTTCCACACACAGATCCGTACATCAGCACACACATACAAGCTGCCATTTCCACACACAGATCCATACATCAGCACACACATACAAGCAGCCATTTCCACACACAGATCCGTACATCAGCACACACATACAAGCAGCCATTTCCACACACAGATCCATACATCAGCACACACATACAAGCAGCCATTTCCACACACAGATCCGTACATCAGCACACACATACAAGCAGCCATTTCCACACACAGATCCGTACATCAGCACACACATACAAGCAGCCATTTCCACACACAGATCCATACATCAGCACACACATACAAGCTGCCATTTCCACACACAGATCCATACATCAGCACACACATACAAGCAGCCATTTCCACACACAGATCCGTACATCAGCACACACATACAAGCTGCCATTTCCACACACAGATCCATACATCAGCACACACATACAAGCAGCCATTTCCACACACAGATCCGTACATCAGCACACACATACAAGCAGCCATTTCCACACACAGATCCGTACATCAGCACACACATACAAGCAGCCATTTCCACACACAGATCCATACATCAGCACACACATACAAGCTGCCATTTCCACACACAGATCCGTACATCAGCACACACATACAAGCAGCCATTTCCACACACAGATCCATACATCAGCACACACATACAAGCTGCCATTTCCACACACGGATCCGTACATCAGCACACACATACAAGCAGCCATTTCCACACACAGATCCGTACATCAGCACACACATACAAGCAGCCATTCACACACACAGATCCGTACATCAGCACACACATACAAGCAGCCATTTCCACACACAGATCCATACATCAGCACACACATACAAGCAGCCATTTCCACACACAGATCCATACATCAGCACACACATACAAGCAGCCATTTCCACACACAGATCCATACATCAGCACACACATACAAGCTGCCATTTCCACACACAGATCCGTACATCAGCACACACATACAAGCAGCCATTTCCACACACAGATCCGTACATCAGCACACATTTACCAGCAGCCATTCACACACACAGATCCGTACATCAGCACACACATACAAGCTGCCATTTCCACACACAGATCCGTACATCAGCACACACATACAAGCTGCCATTTCCACACACAGATCCATACATCAGCACACACATACAAGCAGCCATTTCCACACAGATCCATACATCAGCACACACATACAAGCAGCCATTCACACACAGATCCATACATCAGCACACACATACAAGCAGCCATTTCCACACACAGATCCATACATCAGCACACACATACAAGCAGCCATTCACACACACAGATCCATACATCAGCACACACATACAAGCAGCCATTTCCACACACAGATCCGTACATCAGCACACACATACAAGCAGCCATTTCCACACACCGATCCGTACATCAGCACACACATACAAGCAGCCATTTCCACACACAGATCCGTACATCAGCACACACATACAAGCAGCCATTTCCACACACAGATCCGTACATCAGCACACACATACAAGCAGCCATTTCCACACACAGATCCGTACATCAGCACACACATACAAGCAGCCATTTCCACACACAGATCCATACATCAGCACACACATACAAGCTGCCATTTCCACACACAGATCCATACATCAGCACACACATACAAGCAGCCATTTCCACACACAGATCCGTACATCAGCACACACATACAAGCTGCCATTTCCACACACAGATCCATACATCAGCACACACATACAAGCAGCCATTTCCACACACAGATCCGTACATCAGCACACACATACAAGCAGCCATTTCCACACACAGATCCGTACATCAGCACACACATACAAGCAGCCATTTCCACACACAGATCCATACATCAGCACACACATACAAGCTGCCATTTCCACACACAGATCCGTACATCAGCACACACATACAAGCAGCCATTTCCACACACAGATCCATACATCAGCACACACATACAAGCTGCCATTTCCACACACGGATCCGTACATCAGCACACACATACAAGCAGCCATTTCCACACACAGATCCGTACATCAGCACACACATACAAGCAGCCATTCACACACACAGATCCGTACATCAGCACACACATACAAGCAGCCATTTCCACACACAGATCCATACATCAGCACACACATACAAGCAGCCATTTCCACACACAGATCCATACATCAGCACACACATACAAGCAGCCATTTCCACACACAGATCCATACATCAGCACACACATACAAGCTGCCATTTCCACACACAGATCCGTACATCAGCACACACATACAAGCAGCCATTTCCACACACAGATCCGTACATCAGCACACATTTACCAGCAGCCATTCACACACACAGATCCGTACATCAGCACACACATACAAGCTGCCATTTCCACACACAGATCCGTACATCAGCACACACATACAAGCTGCCATTTCCACACACAGATCCATACATCAGCACACACATACAAGCAGCCATTTCCACACAGATCCATACATCAGCACACACATACAAGCAGCCATTCACACACAGATCCATACATCAGCACACACATACAAGCAGCCATTTCCACACACAGATCCATACATCAGCACACACATACAAGCAGCCATTCACACACACAGATCCATACATCAGCACACACATACAAGCAGCCATTTCCACACACAGATCCGTACATCAGCACACACATACAAGCAGCCATTTCCACACACCGATCCGTACATCAGCACACACATACAAGCAGCCATTCGCACACAGATCCGTACATCAGCACACACATACAAGCTGCCATTTCCACACACAGATCCGTACATCAGCACACACATACAAGCAGCCATTTCCACACACAGATCCGTACATCAGCACACACATACAAGCTGCCATTTCCACACACAGATCCGTACATCAGCAAACACATACAAGCAGCCATTCGCACACAGATCCGTACATCAGCACACACATACAAGCAGCCATTTCCACACACAGATCCGTACATCAGCACACACATACAAGCAGCCATTTCCACACACAGATCCGTACATCAGCACACACATACAAGCAGCCATTCGCACACACAGATCCGTACATCAGCACACACATACAAGCAGCCATTTCCACACACAGATCCGTACATCAGCACACACATACAAGCAGCCATTTCCACACACAGATCCGTACATCAGCACACACATACAAGCAGCCATTTCCACACACAGATCCGTACATCAGCACACACATACAAGCAGCCATTTCCACACACAGATCCGTACATCAGCACACACATACAAGCAGCCATTCGCACACAGATCCGTACATCAGCACACACATACAAGCAGCCATTTCCACACACAGATCCATACATCAGCACACACATACAAGCAGCCATTTCCACACACAGATCCGTACATCAGCACACACATACAAGCAGCCATTTCCACACACAGATCCGTACATCAGCACACACATACAAGCAGCCATTTCCACACACAGATCCGTACATCAGCACACACATACAAGCAGCCATTCGCACACAGATCCGTACATCAGCACACACATACAAGCAGCCATTTCCACACACAGATCCATACATCAGCACACACATACAAGCAGCCATTTCCACACACAGATCCGTACATCAGCACACACATACAAGCTGCCATTTCCACACACAGATCCGTACATCAGCACACACATACAAGCTGCCATTTCCACACACAGATCCGTACATCAGCACACACATACAAGCAGCCATTTCCACACACAGATCCGTACATCAGCACACACATACAAGCAGCCATTTCCACACACAGATCCGTACATCAGCACACACATACAAGCAGCCATTTCCACACACTATGCATACATAAAATAAGCACCTCCATCTCACATCACTCTGTAACGCTGTCTCCCGTGCATGTGCGTCTGTTTCTCTCTCTCTCTCCTCTTCTCCCGGCGTCCTCATTTTCCCGAGGGAGGGGGGAGCTGGACAGGCTCACATTCCTCCAGTTCCTCTGTCTGTGTTATCAGCTCAGCAGTGCGCAGAGCTGAAGCTGTACATTTCTGGGCAGAAGGGAAATGTAAATCAGGCTCCAGCCTAGGCCTGAACGATTTTAGGAAAAAATTGAATTGAGCGATTTCTGTCTGAAATTGCGATTTTTATTCGATTCACGATTTCCTTCAAATCAAGATTAGTTCCCCTCTCTGTGCCTGTTTACTCCCCCTCTGTCTCTCTGTCTCTCTTTATGCCCCCTTTGCCTCTTCATGCCTTCTCTGAGTCTCTCTCTTGCCCCCTTTGTGTCTCTGTGCCCGCTCTGTGTCTCTCTCTGTGCCTCCTCTGTCCCCCAAGCTGCATCAGTTCTGGACATAGTTTCCAGCACGAGTCCAGCGATGCCCGTCTATCCAATTCGCCTCCTGTTTTGCCAAGCACAAGAGCTGGCAGAGGGTGACAGAGGACGCAAGGTATGTCTAACGCTGCAGGCCACACGCATTGGGACTTTGGGAAAGTTTGAAGGCACTTCTTCAAACTTCCCCATGTGGAAATGACGTGATCGCGATATTCGCCACTTTGACGATTCTGAAATTGTGACCTTGGTGATCACGATTTCGATTTAAATTCGATTTA
Organism: Hyperolius riggenbachi; assembly: GCF_040937935.1. NCBI lineage: Eukaryota > Metazoa > Chordata > Amphibia > Anura > Hyperoliidae > Hyperolius > Hyperolius riggenbachi. The sequence goes on from NC_090656.1 coordinate 9,554,380, forward strand.
TCTCTCAGGCCTAGTCCAGCCTGATCTAACGGTATATTTAATTTTACTCGTAGCAGCTTGTTACAACTTCCCCCCCTCCCCTGGTAAAAGTGGTGCATCCCCTGCACCCAACGCACACTAATGATGCGTCTGACAGGAAGTCAGCGGGCCAGCGGGGACAGCAGCAGCGCTGATCAGGGCAGCAATAAGGAGACAGCGGGCAGCACAGAACGGGCAGGCATGGCGCCCATGGGTGCTATGGCGCCCATGGGTGCTATGGCGCCCATGGCACTAGCCATGCCTGCACCCCTCTAAATACGCCACTGGGGTCACACTGTAGTCACTTCCTGTCTGAGTCAGGACTGAGTCAGCCACTTGCATACCTGATATTTAACTCTTTCAGGGAGAGAAAGAGAAAAAGGAACACAGCACAGTTATTTGTGTGCTAGGCACTGTACATACACATGTCTATCTCATCATGTCACATGTCACTTCCGGGTATCCTTTTAAAGAGAACCAGAGATTAAGTACCCTCATGTATTTTACCTTATAAATCAGTGGGAACATGACAGTAAACACCTAATCTGCTCTCTGTTTCATTGTTCTCTTTTTAATCTGATTTATCGCCTCTGATAAGAATCCCCGACTGAGCACTCAGGCTGCTCAGTCTAGCTTTGCTACGGAAAGATTATAGCTGAGTCTGTCTTCTGTGGTCTTTTCAAGCCCAAGCCTTCCCCCTTGTGGCTCTGCTATAATGACTCAGCTATAATTATTCCCTGCAAAGCCAGACCGAATGCTCAGTCCGGGATTCTTATCACAGCTGATAACAGACACTTTTAGCAGTGAGGATGAAACAGAGAGCATGGTAAGTGTTTTCTCTAATGTTCTTACTGATATACATGGTAAAATACACAAGGGTGCTTCGTCTCTGGTTCCCTTTAAGGCCTTCATGCCCACCTCCCTGAAATCATTTTCAGAACAGCGGAGCCAACAAACAGATCACGCCATCGTCACTAAAAAGGCACCTCGGGTAGTGAATGCCACCCATAACATGCTGAGCTCCAGTAAGCATAACAAAAAGGAAAACCAACATTAAACCAGTAATACAACAATAAAAAAATCAGCAATAGTATGCCTGCTTTTTCCCATTTTCTTCAGTCTGAAGGTGAAAGCAAAAGGACTGAAGTATAGTGGAAATGGGGCTAAATTCTAACCCTACCATTTGTGTGCATCAGCAGAAATGGAGTCATAAGTTTGGTGATCCTGCGTCCTCTGCAGCCTTAAAGAGGAACTTCAGCCTAAACAAACATACTGTCATTAACCACTTCAGTGCCAGGGGGGGGGGGGTTGCCTGATCGGTGCTGCGTGGGCTCTCCAGCCCGCAGCACCGATCAGCTGGCAGCCAGGGCGATCAGGCTTCCCCCCCCTTTTTTCCCCACTAGAGGGATGTCCTGCTGGGGGGGGTCTGATCGCCGCCGGCTGCCTGCGCTTTCGGGGGGCTCTTCAAAGCCCCCCTCCGCAGCGCTTCCTGGCCCCCTTCCCTCTCCCTCCCTCTCTCTCCCTTTGTGAGGCGGCGCAGGACGGAGTTCCGTCCTGCGCCGGATAGGATAGGCTTCAGCCTATCAGGTGCCGGCAGTCCCCGGCCAATCAGAGGCTGGGGATCGCCGATCTCCTCTACGGCGCTGCTGCTCATACGAGCGGCCGTTTCCATGCAATCCACTTCAGGATTCAGGGGCGTAGTTAAGCGTACGCCGAATCCTGAAGTGGTTAAGTTACATTAGTTATGTTAATTAAAATAGATAGGTAATATAATCTCTTACCCACCCTGTTTTAAAAGAACAGGCAAATGTTTGATTTCATGAGGGCAGCCATCTTTTTGGTTGAAAGGAGGTGACAGGGAGCATGAGACAGTTCCAACTGTCCTGTGTGCTGATCACCCCTCCCAGTTGTTAGGCAACGTGAATAACAACATAAGAAATCCCATCATGCTCTGCTCAGCTTTTTTGATGGGTGGAGCTTAGCTAAAAATGCAGCAAAAATGATGCTTTGGTAAGAAAAACAAAGTTCTGATGCAGTGAAACTTAAAGAAACACAAAGCCTTTTCAGTTCTGCTGAGTAGATTTTTAGTCCGGAGGTTCACTTTAAGGTGGCCATACACTTTATAGATGTGCAGCAGATTCGACCATCAGATTTCTGTCAGATGCCTGTCGAGCTGAATCTGACAGGAATCTATCTGATGTGTGCCACACACTAGGAACAGATTTCCAATAGATTTTAGAATTACATCTATTGGAAACCTATATAAATGCATTATTGGACCATTAGATCCAATGCAACTCTATGGGCCATGGATCTGCTACCAGCAGCAGATCGACCTAGATCTTCCATCCTTTCAGATATATCAAATCCATCAAAATCGATCGAAATTGGTCACAAATCGATCGATTGTCTGATTCGATAGAATCTATTTCCAATCAATCTATTGATTTGATAGAACCGATAGAACCGAATGATCAATCGATGGCTGAAATCAACCAATGTATGGCCCCCTTTAGCTTTCTGCTCTGCAGTTGAACCTGATGCATTTCAAAATGTTATAAATGCAATTTTGCTCACCACAGTTATAAAGATCCTACCTTTTCTGTCAGCTCAAGCCAATCCGGCCATTCTCTTCTTACATCGATAAGGTGACTTCTGTCCTCCGAATTGCTATTCATGTTTTCTTATTCCCGTTATTCTGAGTAAACTGTCGTACCACTGTTAAAGAGGAACTTCAGCCTAAACAAACATACTGTCATTAAGTTACATTAGTTATGTTAATTAAAATAGATGGGTAATATAATCTTACGCACCCTGTTTTAAAAGAACAGGCAAATGTTTGATTTCACGAGGGCAGCCATCTTTTTGGTTGAAAGGAGGTGACAGGGAGCATGAGACACAGTTCCAACTGCCCTGTGTGCTGATCACCCCTCCCAGTTGCTAGGCAATCTGAATAACAACATAGGAAATCCCATCATGCTTTTCACAGCATCAGGGAAAAAAAGCCCGGGCAGTTTTCTTTGATGGGTGGAGCTTAGCTAAAAATGCAGCTAAAATTGATGCTTTGGTAAGAAAAACAAAGTTCTGATGCTGTGAAACTGTTAAAGAAACACTGAGCCTTTTCAGTTCTGCTGAGTAGATTTTTAGTCCGGAGGTTCACTTTAAGATGATCTACATCACGTTTTTGCCCATTCTACAGTTTGATGCAAACATTAGCTGTAGCTCCTGCAACAATTAGATAACTGCATGAATAAGCTTGGTACTAGTGTTTCAAAAAAGGTACTCTGCACTTGTTTGTAATCAATAAAGAGCTGTGTATGTGTCTTGGTTCTTGGACTTCCTGGTTGTACAGTGGTGTGAAAAACTATTTGCCCCTTCCTGATTTCTTATTCTTTTGCATGTTTGTCACACTTAAATGTTTCTGCTCATCAAAAACAGTTAACTATTAGTCAAAGATAACATAATTGAACACAAAATGCAGTTTTAAATGATGGTTTTTATTATTTAGTGAGAAAAAAAAACTCCAAATCTACATGGCCCTGTGTGAAAAAGTGATTGCCCCCCTTGTTAAAAAATAACTTAACTGTGGTTTATCACACCTGAGTTCAGTTTCTGTAGTCACCCCCAGGCCTGATTACTGCCACACCTGTTTCAATCAAGAAATCACTTAAATAGGAGCTATCTGACACAGAGAAGTAGACCAAAAGCACTTCAAAAGCTAGACATCATGCCAAGATCCAATCGGGAACAAATGAGAACTAAAGTACTGTAATTGAGATTCTATCAGTCTGGTAAAGGTTATAAAGCCATTTCTAAAGCTTTGGGACTCCAGCAAACCACAGTGAGAGCCATTATCCACAAATGGCAAAAACATGGAACAGTGATGAACCTTCCCAGGAGTGGCCGGCCGACCAAAATTACCCCAAGAGAGCAGAGAAAACTCATCCGAGAGGCCACAAAAGACCCCAGGACAACATCTAAAGAACTGCAGGCCTCACTTGCCTCAATTAAGGTCAGTGTTCACAACTCCACCATAAGAAAGAGACTCGGCAAAAACGGCCTGCATGGCAGATATCCAAGGCGCAAACCACTTTTAAGCAAAAAGAACATTAAGGCTCGTCTAAATTTTGCTAAAAAACATTGTGACGCCGTCGATATGACATATCGAATGCGTCATGGAGTTACCAACGCTAGTTCTTCGCAAACCACCCAAACTGACAGTTTTGGTTTAAATACACTTTTTTTTTCCCTTCACCAAAGGGCTGGAGAAATCTTTTCATGGGCAGTTAATTAGCCTCCTGTTGAAAAGATTCTCTGCCAGCACAGGGGACCCCCTGAGGTGTTTATGACCTCATCCATCAGGTGAAGGGTAGATATCAGTTGACAGAAGCTCATAAATTGTAGCTTTCTCCAGCCTGATCGGCACCGACCCACCAGGAGTCCGACACCTAGCTGCCTTGTGGCCTGAGTTGAAAGGAGACAGGAATGATCCTTATCACGCCATCTGGGCACCCAAAGATTCAACCAAACTGTAGAAACTGTATTTAATAAATAGGCACAATTTGGTAATATTTCTGGTGTTCCCAAGATCGCAGTTCCCTCAAATTCACGGAGTTTATTAGATTCCACATGACACTGGTCCTGAGAGATTTTCAGCCCTCTGGATCTTTCGGAACCAGTGCCAGTAAGGTGAAAGGGGGGGACGGTGCTATTAGCGATCCAGACTCCTCGTGTTTGGTATTAGCAGATTCACACACTTACGCTGATTGTGAATATTCATTCGGGTTCTTGATATTACCTACGGGCATGCCGAGAGCGGGCAAAATATGAATTGGCCCAAAACCTCTCCCTGCCTAAGGGGGCATTGCCTTATTCAAATTGCAAGGCTGGACTTGTATGTGTCATAACTCCTCCCACCTACAGTGAGGAACAAAACTGACATGATCCAAAACTCCAGGGTCCTTTACCTTCAATCTGATGCCTAGTAACATCTTGGCAGCCCGCAGGGACACGGGCCAACCTCCATCTTTGAACTTTCTAACAAAGGCCTGTTGGCCGCATGGCAACCGCCATTTTGGGACTTTCGCCAAAGACTTGCGATTGCCGCATGGACTACCAATAACGGTATTTGAACTGTATATAATCAGACATCCTGTTCCTTTTCTTGCCTTCTCTCTGTCAATCAATCTGTTCTAAAATAAGCTGTGTGTATGTAGTTTAGAAATAAACTAACGATTTTATCGTTCAGTCGTGTGCCTTTTCTGGTCATCTGATTGCTGCTATAACGAATCTGCCCTCTGAAGAGTCAGTCATACTACCGCATTGTTTTATGATTTGCTTATGATTGTTGATTTGCTAGCTAGGTTGTAAATAACCGTTTCTTCCTTCTAGGATTAGCTAGTACCAGATTTCCTGTGCGAAATCGATAACTTTCGTTTCTCGATTATAAATACAATTCGAGATTGCATCATATAGGGACCCAGTAACCTTTCTTTAACGTCACATTGCTCACAGTCTTTAAGCCGTCGGAAGTGACTATTCCCCGAACGGTGACTTGAGCGTGTTGAACGTGATTGGGCTGGCTACCGTATTATGATAGCGGGAGTCTCTTTCCTCCCTGAACTTGAGAGAGTGGTGGCAGCTTACTTTATTTACCCGATTTCCAGCGCGAAATCGATATTTTTAGTTTACCGATTGTATATACAATCAAAATTGTACATGTATGGGCACCTCCAACCAATCTTAACCGTTTACTACGCACACAGTGAATTTGCCTCCAGCAGTCTCTAGTGCATGAGACCTGCATGGCAACAGTGGCCTAGTAATACGGGATTGGTGGATGTTTGTCCCATTACATATTGTCGGCAGCTGCGCGACCAATCTTTATTGTCAGTCTGTTCACCGTACTTCCTGCGTATGCTAACGGGAGCAGATTAGACGGGTTTGGCACGCTCTGTCGCCCTTTTCTTTCTTCCCTCTGACGATCCAGCAACCGGTCTCGTTGTCCGTCTGCGCCCGTACTTCCTGCGTACGCTAACGGGAGCAGATCTCGACGGGATCGCGGGGCTGGATTGTCACAAACATCTCAATGATTGCCAAGATTTTTGGGAAAATACCTTGTGGACCGACGAAACAAAAGTTGAACTTTTTGGAAGGTGCGTGTCCCATTACATCTGGCCTAGAAGTAACACAGCATTTCAGCAAAAGAACATCATACCAACAGTAAAATATGGTGGTGGTAGTGTGATGGTCTGGGGTTGTTTTGCTGCTTCAGGACCTGGAAGGCTTGCTGTGATAGATGGAACCATGAATTCTACTGTCTACCAAAAAATCCTGGAGGAGAATGTCCGGCCATCTGTTCGTCAACTCAAGCTGAAGCGATCTTGGGTGCTGCAGCAGGACAATAACCCAAAACATACCAGCAAATCCACCCCTGAATGGCGGAAGAAAAACAAAATGAAGACTTTGGAGTGGCCTAGTCAAAGTCCTGACCTGAATCCTATTGAGATGTTGTGGCATGACCTTAAAAAGGCGGTTCATGCTAGAAAACCCTCAAATAAAGCTGAATTACAACAATTCTGCAAAGATGAGTGGGCCAAAATTCCTCCAGAGCGCTGTAAAAGACTCGTTGCAAGTTATCGCAAACGCTTGATTGCAGTTATTGCTGCTAAGGGTGGCCCAACCAGTTATTAGGTTCAGGGGGCAATATCTTTTTCACACAGGGCCATGTAGGTTTTGAGGTTTTTTTTCTCACTAAATAATAAAAACCATCATTTAAAACTGCATTTTCTGTTCAATTATGTTATCTTTGACTAATAGTTAACGGTTTTTGATGAGCAGAAACATTTAAGTGTGACAAACATGCAAAAGAATAAGAAATCAGGAAGGGGGCAAATAGTTTTTCACACCACTGTAAGTGTTGCCTAAGGCCTGGTTCACACAGCTAGAGATCTGAAAAGCTCTTGCTAATGCAATGCTTTGGGTTATTTTAAAAAAAATGGCATCCCTCTAGTGCAGGGGTCGGCAACCCGCGGCTCTTTTTCACCGTCGCCGCGGCTCATAGGCGGCTCCGGTGTCAGTGGCTGCGGCGCGCGTGTGAGGTGTGCTGTCGCTGGCCGGCAGCCTATCAGAGAGGCCCCCGGACCGGTGCAGTGCAGGGCTTCGGGCGGCCATTTTCCCGTAGCCCTGCAGTGTAATGCAGGCAGGACGTGACGTCGGGAAGGAAGAGGATCGTGGGAGTTGCGCGCCACAACGTCTGGGCCGGAGGTCGGGACAGGAGGAGATCGTGACAGGAAGTCTTCTGACTAGGTGAGTAAATGGGTTTTTCTTTTCAGATCTGCTGAAGGATTGTGCATACTGGGGTCAGATGTGCTGAAGGATTGTGCATATGGGGGTCAGATCTGCTGAAGGATTGTGCATATGAGGGTCAGATCTGCTGAAGGATTGTGCATATGGGGGTCATATATGCTAACGATTTGTGCATGTGGGGTCATATCTGCTTAAGGATTGTGCATATGGGGGTCATATCTGCTGAAGGATTGTGCATATGGGGGGTCATATCTGCTAACGATTTGTGCATATGGGGGGTCATATCTGCTAACGATTTGTGCATATGGGGGTCATATCTGCTAACTATTTGTTTTATAATGGTTTTGCGGCTCCCAGTTTTTTTCTCTTTTCGGAAACTGGTCCAAGTGGCTCTTTATGTCTTAAAGGTTGCAGACCCCTGCTCTAGTGAGAACACACGCATTACATTAGCAAGAGCTTTAAAATCACAAGGCGCTTAGAAAATGCTCTAGCAGTGTGAATCAGCCCTTAAAGAGAACTTGTAACACAAAGTGCCCTGGGGGGGGGGTACTTACCTGGGGGGGAAGCCTCTGGATCCAAACAAGGCTTCCCCCGTCCTCCTCCGTCCCACGGTGGCAGTGCTAGATGTCCCCAAATGTCGTGCATGTAAATATTTACCTTCCTGACTCCAGCGCAAGCGCAGTAGCAGCTCTCGGCTTGGGCTAAGGCGGAAATAGCCGGTCCCAATCAGGTTCAATCTACTGCGCAGACGCAAGTCGCCTGCCCAGAAGAGCGGACCCGATTGGGATTGATTATTTCCACCTTAGACCATCGGAGGTGCTACAACGCCTGCGCTGGAGCTAGGTAAGGTAAATATGCCGCAACACGACAAATTGTCAGCTGTGGTTTTGGAGGGGCTCAGTGAGCCCACCGTGGGATGGAGCAGGACGGGGGAAGCCTCGATAGGATCCGGAGGATTCCCCTCTCAGGGTAAGTATCCCCCCCAGGGGCACTTTTTTATGTTAGTCTCTTTAAGCTTTTGCCTAGTTTGCTTATGCCTAAAAACTGCCGTGATAGTCACTCTTGTACCTATTTTTTTTTATTTTATTCATAGAGGGGCCTTTTTGTTTGCTGGGCTTGAAAATGTCGGAGGAAATGGACGTGGACCTGTTCGTTGAAGATTTTCCAGCAGAACCCTTGCCTCGGCTGTCTGATGAAGCGATCTTTGCCTGGCTGCCGCCGCCGCCACCACCGCCGTCTCTTCCCTTTCCTGCTGTGAATTTTGCTGACCTAATAAGAGGGCGAGTCTCTGAACAGCAGCCGAATGATGAGGTGGTCATTCTGGATTCCGATAACAGTCCTCCTCCTCCCCCTCCTCCTCCCCCTCCCCCCGGTGACCCCTCGCCCGGCAACCCATCAGCCAGCAGTTCACACACCTTGCATACCACAAATGCGCTTCATATGCTCCAGGGGGCGCTGGAGCACCTGCGTCAGGCTGCGGAGCTGCGCTCCACTGCATATGAGGTGCAGTCTCGGAGGAGGAGGACCGCCAGGAGACTCAGAGGGGTTTTCCAACGTCCGTTCAGTAATAGGTAAGAATCCGCAGTGCATTCTATGGCTGTTTCCTGTGACTGGTCTCTCCACTCCCCAAATAGTGAACATAGATAAATGCTGTATAAAGAGAAGTACTGCCATGCATGTTTTTACAACTGAGATTTTGTAGTTCTGACCTTTCCACTTACGGGCTTCTGCCCCATTAATTGGGACTGATTCCACTCGCTCCTCCCCTTTTCTAGCGGGTTGACCACTCCCCAATAAGAAAGTGGGTGTGGCAGTCTCATTGCCTCCCTATAGACCAGGGGTGTCAAACTCAAATACAAAGGGGTCCAAAATTGTACACTTGGACCAAGTCGCGGGCCAACCTCAATATCTACTGGTCACTTTCCTCCCTTATAAGGTTCCCTGGTGTCCAATGGCCCCCTCTTCCAACCCCTATACAATTCCCTCATGTCTAGTAGTCCTCCTCCCCTATACAGTTTCCTGGTGTCTAATGGTCCTCTTTCCCCTAAACAGTTCCCTAGTGGTTAGGGCTTTCCCCCTACCTCCCCCATATAGCTTCCCTGGTGGTCTAGAGTGGGCCAAACATAATTCAAAGTGGGAAACCAATTGAGGGCCGGATTTAATGGATTTGAGGGCCACGAGCCGGAGATTGACATGTATGCTGTAGACCAAACTGGTGAAAGGAGTTTACGGTTGTTTTTTTTTTTGGTTTGTTTTTTGTTTTTTTGCTAATCAATATTGGGAAATTGTGTTTTTAGTTTTTTCCTAATGCGAGATGTCACAGTGGTATTCTAAGGGGAAAGGGTATTTTAAGGGGGTGTGTGTGGCGCACACCCAATAGGTGCAGCATGGGCTGGAGGGAGTGTGGCTAATAGGCCTGAACAATTTTAGGAAAAAATTGAATTGAGCGATTTGGGTCTGAAATTGCGATTTCGATTCTATTCACGATTTCCTTCAAATCAAGCTTTGTTCCCCCTCTGTCCCCCTGTGTCTTTGTGCCCCCTTTGCCTCTTTATGCCTCCTCTGGGTCTCTCTCTTGTCCCCTTTGTGTCTCCGTGCCCGCTCTGTCTCTCTCTGTGCCTCCTCTGTGCCCACTCTGTGTCTCTCTGTGCCTCCTCTGTCCTCCAAGCTGCATCAGTTCTGGGCATAGCTTCAAGCACAAGTCCAGAGATGCCCGTCTATCCACTTCGCCTCCTGCCGGTTCTAATGCACGGAATACTTCCTGTATGTCATGTGACAGAGTAACCCAGAGTTTTGCCAAGCACCAGAGCCGGCAGATGATGATAGAGGACGGAGAGCCTTGGACTCGAGCGGAAGGTATGTCCAACGCTGCGGGCCGCACGCGCCGGGACTTTGGGGAGGTTTGAAGCCATTTCTTCAAATTCCCCATGTGGAAATGACGTGATCGCGATAATTGTCACTTTGACGATTCCGAAATTGTGATGTTGGTGATCACGATTTCGGTTTAAATTCGATTTATCTTTCAGCCCTAGTGGCTAAGCTTATGGACAAGTCTAGCCAAATGCATATAGCCTTGTGACTGGTGGAGCTCTTCCCTGTTGCAATGTAGTAGTATAGCCTTGCCACCAGTTTACTTTAGAGAACCTAAGGGGAAAAGGATTTATACTTACCCAGCTCCTTTGGCATTTGTCTGCACCCCTCCATTCTCCAGCTGTCCACCCTGGTAAAGTCCCAGACTGAGCCAGTGGGGGCTACTGCACATCCGCAGCCCTGGCAGCACTCCCAAGGGCGGGAACGTTCACTGGTTGCCCAATTACAAGTCTTAACTGCACAGGTACAGAACGCTTCCGGCCACAGGAGCATGTCCAAGCACACGTGTGGCCAGGGCCGTGCATGCCCAGGAGTCCCTGACTACCTGGGGTTAAGGCTGGAGAATGGAGAGGACGGACACAGAGTGTGTAATGATGGTGATGTGTAGGAGAACTGCGGAGAAGCATGTGATCAGCACATGCTTGTCCCACATGTGGTTTCCACACCTTGCATTATGGCAGAGGGCGGCTGGGATTTGGTGGCGTGCAGAGGGCGGGTGGGATTTGGCGGAGGGCGGGTGGGATTTGGCGGAGGGCGGGTGGGATTTGGCGCCGTGCGGAGGGCGGGTGGGATTTGGCGCCGTGCAAAGGGGGCCTGGCATTTGGCGCCGTGCGGCTGGCATTTGGCGGAGGGCGGCTGGCATTTGGCGGAGGGCGGCTGGCATTTGGCGCCGTGCGGAGGGCGCCTGGCATTTGGCGGAGGGCGGCTGGCATTTGGCGGAGGGCGGCTGGGATTTGGCGCCGTGCGGCTGGGATTTGGCGCCGTGCGGCTGGGACTTGGCTCCGTGCGGAGGGCGGCTGGGACTTGGCTCCGTGCTGGGGGGGGCGGTTGGGATTGCAATCTGAAGTAAACTGAAAACCTTTCATACATGTATTGCATATATTCTTTGATTTATCCATCGCTTACATAATTGTTTTTCCACTATGTGTCCTCAGTTCTCGTCTAGGGCTCCTGAGCTTCCTCCGAGCGAGGCAGACCCGGGGCATGGCAGCGATGGGGGAGGGAAGCAGCGGTGTGGACGCAGACACTTTGACACCCTCAGAGGACTCTGATGAATACAGCTCTGATGACACCGTGCTGCTGAGCCCAGAAGACCGTGCACTGGGCCGAATTCCCTCCCATGCGAGAGAAGAAGAGGATGACGAGGATGAAGACGATGATACCGGGAGTGAAGATGGTCCATCTCTTCAGCCTTCCGAGTCAGGTAGATCTGATTTGCTCATCCCCTCCCGGTACACGAATCACATCAATCTTCCACAGAGCAGAGGTGGCCAGTTTATTTTCTGGGAAAATTCCCTGGAAAGCATGTGCTGGATTGGAACAGGTGACTCATTTTTAATTGGCTGATTGGACAAGATCACGTCTCTCTTCTTCCTGTTTTGGCTAATCTAGGAGGAAGAAGTGAGTGATGTGATCTTAACAGGCCAGGGCTAGTATGGTTGCGGTGAGCCAGTGATGAAGCCCATAGGAAAATTCTGCTGACGTGATTGGGTGGACTGCGCCCTCTCTAACTCCTAGGTTTCAGATAGGTTGTAGTAAGAATACGCCCACACTATTCAGCCAATTGGAATGCTTTAAAGAGAAATCATAACCAATAATCGAAACTTCATCCCAATCAGTAGCGGATGCCCTCTTTTACATGAGAAATCTTTACCTTTTCACAAACTGATCATCAGGGGGCTCTGTATGGCTGATATTGTGGTGAAACCCCTCCCACAGTGTGATGTCAGCGCCTCACAGCACTGAGGTCCTGACATCACACTGTGGGAGCCTTGTTGCATTGTGGGAAATAACAGCTGTTTCCAACTGCCAAAAATGCATCATCCCTTTCCACAGACCTCACCTGCCAGCAGTAAAAATGTCTCCATGGGGTAAATGTCAGGGTGTTAATCGGGGAGAGGAAAAATTTTACAACCGGCAAACACTGACTAAATCCTTTATACATAATTATTGTAAAAATGAAGCACTTTTTTTAAAAAAAATTTTTCACTGGAGTTCCTCTTTAAGTTGTATGTGTTGCTGAGAGTAGAGAACTGTCCCTATGGAATTTCTCACATACTAGCTCCACAAGCCATTTAGAGACTCTAGTCCTTCACATGCTTTGCGGTGAATGTTCCTCAAGGTAAAGTTGGTTGATCATCGCTAGCACTACTAAGATTACATTCAGATGATTGGGGAACCAGGTTTTACGCCTTTACTGTTAAAGAGAATCTGAGGTGGGTTCTAAGAATCCTATTAGCACACAGAGGCTGGTTCTGCAAATAATGCCCAGCCTCTGTTACTATACTGTTTCCCCCCCCCCAGGCCCCCTCTGCGCTCTGCTGTCCCCCATAAATCACACAGCCGTGCTAGCGACACACAGCGTATCGCTAGCCGGCTGTTTACATGCAGACTGTCACTCTCTGCCGCTCCCACGCCTCCTCTGTCACCGCTCCCCGCCTGCGTCTCTTCCCTCCAATCAGCTTACAGAGGCGGGGAGGGACGCAGGCAGGGAGTGACGATATGGAGGAGGCGAGGGGAGCGTCGAAGAGTGACAGTTAAAGCGGACCCAAACCAAACATTTTTTTTAATTAAAAATATTTAGTTGCACCACTCTGACACAAACAAAGATAAATAAACACTCCTTCAAACCTATGAGCATTTCAGTGCCTGCTTTTCACCCTTCTCTTTTCATAACTAGGGTTATACAGGTGGCAGCCATTAGCAATTACTCCATTGCCGGACACCATCTACTCCACCAGTCTGCCGGATTCTGTCCCTGCAATATGAAAGGAAGGGAGGGCTTCCTCCAATAAATGTAAAATATTTTATATTTGTCATTATGCAGCTGAAAAAAGGCTGCTATTTATTATTATAATTTAGAAAATAGATTTTATTTCTGAAATCTTGTATTTTTAGTTTGGGTCCACTTTAACATGGAAACAGCCTGCTAGCGACACACTGCGTTTTGCTTGCATGGACGGCGGTTTGATTTATGGGGGACAGTGGGGTGGGGGGGGACACAGTACAGACACAGAGGCTGGTGATAGTATACAGACCCAGCCTCTGTGTACTAATGGGATTCTTAAAACCCACCTCGGGTTCTCTTTAAAGTGGCCCTGAACTCTTGCACAGGACAGAAGAAAAACCGAGAGAAATGCACCCTGTATGTATTTTGAGAGTTTAGCCTGTCTAATTCCTCATCTGTGACTAATCACCGCTGTAATTTCATCTCTCAGCTATGTCTGCTCAGGAATCTCCTCTGCCACAGCACAGCAGCTAATTTGTAAACACAGGATGTTAACCAGGGCTCTGGAGTCGGAGTCGAGGAGTCAGAGCAATTTTGGGTACCTGGAGTCAGTCGGAGTCGGTGTTTCATAAACTGATGAGTCTTAGTCATAAGATTTTTGTGCTGATTCCACAGCCCTGATGTTAACCTTATGTCTGCTTCCATGAAAGCAGGAAGTAGACGCTCTGCAGATTGCATTTGTATCAGCTGTAACAAATGTTTTTCTTTAAAGGTTTTTATACTGTTATCTTTTAGAGCAGAGTGAAAGTTCTGAGTTCAGGTCCAATTTAAAGTGACACCATAGAGAGGCGTATGGAGACTGTCATAGTTAGTTTGGTGTAAAGCCCAATCTACATGATACGATTCTTTGTACGATTCGATTACGATTCTATTTATGATCTGATTAAATCCAACATGTCTGATCGGGATTCGATTCAATTCGATTTGCCATTGCAAAATAATGACAAATTAAATCGAATCGAATCTAATCCCGATTGGACATGTTGGATTTAATCGGATCGTAAATTTTTTATCGTATCGTGTAGATTAGGCTTATGGAGTTCCAGCTGCCTGGCTGTTATCTTTCTGGTATCAGTAGTGTCTTTAAAGGGAACCTTAACTGAACGGGGGGTAAAGAGTTTCAATTACCTGGGGCTATTACCAGCCCCCTGCAGCAGTCCTGTGCCCTCGGATGCCGCTCTGGAATCCTCCGGTCCCCCGCTGTCACTTAGTTTCGTTTTTGACGACTCACCAGTCGTCCGGCCGCATGCGTATTATTGGACGCATTCCCTACTGCAGTTAGCGCTGTTGTGGACCGCAATGCATACAAAAATATGCGTGCGGAATGCTGCAACGCGTATTTTTGTACGCATTGCGGTCCGCAACAGCGCTAATTGCAGTAGGGAATGCGTCCAATAATACGCATGGCGGCCGGCCGACTGGTGAGTCGTCAAAAACGAAACTAAGTGACAGCGGGGGACCGGAGGATTCCAGAGCGGCTCCGAGGGCACAGGACTGCTGCAGGGGGCTGGTAATAGCCCCAGGTAAGTGAAACTATTTATTTACCCCCAGTTCAGTTAAGGTTCCCTTTAATGACACAGCTGAAACAAGCATGCAGCTAATGCAGTCAGTCTGAGCTACTCTCTGGTTCCTGGACATAATGCTGCATACACACTTGAGATAAAAGTCTCTAGAAAAGGCAAGATCACAGACCAATTTTACCCCATTCCATGTAGTATGAGAGCCATACTCTACTCAGTCTATTCTATGGAGCTGCACTCCCCATCAGATAAAATCTTTGCAAGATGCTGCACACAAAGATGCCCGTACACATTTAAAAGATCATTATCTGCAAAAGATCTCTTCCTGCAATAGATCCATTCCTTCAAAATGCATTCATAGTCTATGAGATCTGCACATCATCATACACACCTTGTTTAGCAGGCAATAATCTGCAGATCAGATCCACCAGGATGGATTTTCAGATCTGCAGATGATTGCCAGATATGCAGATGAAGTATGTTAAACAAGGTGTGTATGAGGATCTGCAGATCTCATAGACTATGAATGCATTTTGCAGGAATGGATCTATTGCAGGAACAGATCTTTTGCAGATACTGATCTTTTGTGTCTGTACAGCATCTTTGTGTGCAGCATTTTGCAAAGATTTTATCTGATGAGGAGTTCAGCTCCATAGAATAGACTGAGTAGAGTATGGCTCTCATACTACATGGAAGGGGGTAAAATTGGTCTGTGATCTTGCCTTTTCCAGAGACTTTTATCTCAAGTGTGTATGCAGCATAAAGGTGCCCATACACTCGTCAGATTGGCAGCAGACAGATAAGAAATGCATCTGATGATCTATCTGATGCGTTTTTAGAACATTTTTTACCAGGATAGAATTCCAATAGATTTCAGTTTGAAATCTGTTGAAATTCGATCTGATGGCATTTTTTTGCCATCAGATTTCCATTAAGGCCAATGCAAACTGATAAGCAATCTCATCAGATCGACCTAAATTTTCCACCCTGCTAGTTCGATGGAAATCCATCGAAATCGATCGAAATCGGCCGTCGATCGGTCGATTGGCCAACCGATTTGCGATCGATCGATCGATCGATCGATCGCGATCGATCGGTCGGCCAGAAAATCGGCTGAGTGTATGGGCTGCTTAAGTCTCCCATCCATATTGGCTACACTACAGGTTCCTGGATGTGAGATTATGTCCAGCGCTAAAAGCTGCGTCAACATGTGCCCCATTGCTTGTGCAACATTAACAAATGGTGTTTTTTTTTAATGTGTGAAGTTTTAACCACTGCCAAACTAATGAACCTCTTGTGTCACCTATACTTGAACTTAAAGTGTGCCTGAGATTGGGCCACAGGATTAACCTATATATACCTGGGGCTTCCTCCAGCCCCCTTTGCCTGATTGCTCCCTCGCCGTCCTCTTCTGACATCCCATTCACCCACTATTGGCCCTGGAAAATCTGTCAGTTGGTGTGCTCCCGTTTCTCGCTCCTGTTCCCAGAAACGTTCTGCGCAGTAGTACTGCACAGGCGCGCGGAGCCTCTCACAGTGACATGACTGTGGCGGGAGCGCGTGCGGCTGGGCTGCGCATGTGCAGTGAGCCCCGGACCGGAGGACTTTGCAGGGCCAATTCCAGGCTAACTGGAAGACAGAAGAGGATGGCGTGGGAGCGATCAGGCAGAGGGGGGCTGGAGGAAGCCCCAGGTATGTATAATTTATTCCTGTCTCCCCATCTCAGGGTCACTTAAGATTTAAGGACTCATGTAATGGCTGCCACCCATAGCAATCAGATGTGATCACTATGGCAACAGCTCAGGGACCCAACGCTGTATACATGCCTCAAAATACCTAGGAATGCATCTATACAGCACTGGGGTCCCCAAACTGTGCTCCAGCGATCGCATGCAGTTGCTACAGATGTACAGGCTGGTGATAATGGTATGCTACATGCCCAACTAGTGATAAAATATGGCATGTATGGTATCGTTTTAACAGGGACCAGCCAAATGTATTTTGAGGTGTTTTAAAACGGTTGCTCTTTTCATGTACGGGTTAGGAAAGGGGGAACATGAAAAAAGAGCAATTTTTGCGTTTACGCCTACATTTCCTTCGTATATTGCCTGTGAAGAAGCCTAGGCTAGAAGACGACTCCCAACACCCTGAAACTGAGCTGCAGCATGGTGGCCAATACAATACAGTTGACATCTTCTTTCAGCTATTTTTAGTTTCTTTACCTTTCCTTCCACTTATTCAAGACCAAGTGGAAGGTGTTTATCTCTGTGAACAGAGGAGTGGGAGCAGAGCACTTAAAGAGGAACTTCAGCCTAAACAAACATACTGTCATTAAGTTACATTAGTTATGTTCATTAAAATGGGTAATCTAATCTCTTACCCACCCTGTTTTAAAAGAACAGGCAAATGTTTGTGATTTCATGGGGGCAGCCATCTTTTTGGTTGAAAGGAGGTGACGGAGAATAAGACACAGTTCCAACTGTCCTATGTCCTGACCACCCCTCCCAGTTGCTAGGCAATGAGAACATCAGACATCCCATCATGCTTTGCACAGCATCAGGGGAAAAATGCCTGGGCAGTTTTCTTTGATGGGGCGGAGCTTAGCTTCTGTGCAGCTAAAAATAAGGCTTGGGTAAGAAAAACAAAGTTCTGATGCTGTGAAACTGTTAATGAAACACCAAGCCTTTTCAGTGCTGTGGAGTAGACTTTTAGTCTGGAGGTTCACTTTAAGGTAAATATCGCTGGCCAATGGGCTCTATTTGGCAACCCAGGAAGGGGTCGTATATGCCTGATGTACAATATAGAGCTGGGTGATGCACTCACCTGCTCGGCTGTTTAACTGGAGTCTTCTCCATCCAAGGGGGACGCCAGCACTGGTTTGCTTATCCATTGACTGGGTGATGCACTCACCTGCTCGGCTGTTTAACTGCTACTAAGGAGTCTTCTCCATCCAAGGGGGACGCCAGCACTGGTTTGCTTATCCATTGACTGTGTGGTGCGCTCAAGAGCCTTATGCGCTATCATGACTTTATACAGGTTGCCTATCAAGTGCATAGTAGGGCAAGATTGTACCATCTCAAGGAGAGACAGTGAGACTATGTATTGTTACCAAATTGGCTATGGAGAGTGCGTGACAGTTGAAGATGTGTGTGGCCATGTCTAGCTATGCCCCAGTAAGGCCGCAAAAGACAAGTTTTCCCTGGTCCGCATTGGTGAATCCTTGTCAGTGCTAAAACCATACGCTGTACATTGCATCAAAATGACAACCTGTGAAGCTCTAGTGCGCTCCATATCTCTATCCTGATCTGGGGCTGGGCAGACCAGGTAGCCACCAAAACTGCCACTCTCTGCTGTTCCCATGGGCCATACTGGCCCACTTTCACTCTTGTTGACCTCTTGGTCACCACGCTGGAAGGAGAGAGATCTCTCTCCCAGCAGCGTGCAGGAAGGCGGGGGAGCAGCAGGGGGCGCTGCCAGGGAGAGAGCTGCCCAATGACTGCTCTGGAAAGCCTGCAGGAACGCCCCTAGTGGGTGTTTTGAGCATGGAATCCCTCTCCTCCTATTTAGCCTCCGAGATAGCGACAAATATTGTCACTAATTTTTTGGGGGAGAGCGACGGTGGGGGGCATATAGTGCGGGGGGGGGGGGGGGGGCAGAGAGCGGCAGTGTGGGGGGGGGGGGCAGAGGCATGTCATGAGGCAGACAATATGCCTTTGTGTCCCCTCTGCCCCCCATGGAACTGCCTTGGGTTCTCTTTGAGAGAGTTAGAAATGGTGGGAACACAAACTATTGAGACTTCAGGCAGAATTTTGACATTCATCACTTAGGGGTTACTCCACTTGGATCTCAGCGGTTTAGACATTAATGGCTGTGTTGTTATTTTGATGGGACAGGAAACTTGGGCTCCGTTCACACTGGGGTGCTTTTTGCTTTCAATCGGCAAAGCGCTGCTGCATGAGTAATCCTGTGAGATCATTTTCACTGCATCGATTGCGGTGCGTTTGCGATTATCCCTGTTTCCTAATACGCTGCGTACAGCATTTTCCCCGCGATTGAGTCGTGATTCTCTTTCACTAGAATGAGACTTACAAGATGCAATTGCCAAAGAAGTAAATGCGATTTTCGTTTACAAGTGTGAACAGGGCCTTATACATGCAAGCTGCACGCTGATGACTTTATATTGTTTTGTGTCCATAGCTATAGTGCTGTCCCATGAAAAGATAATAAAATATTTACAAAAATGTGAGTGGTGTACTTGCTCTTATTATACAGTAACCAAGCAGCTCGGGGTGACCCAGAACCACAAGGAAGGTATAGGGGGACTTAGAGACCAAAAAACCCTCCAACTAAGAAGCAGTGCTGAGTGTAGTTTGCTTTCTTAACCTCTTGAGGACTGCAGGGCTAAACCCCCCCTAGTGACCAGGCCAGTTTGAGTAAAATTGACCACTGCAGCTTTAAGGCCTCGCTGCAGGGCCGCACAACACTGCACACAAGTGATTCCCCCCCCCCCCTTTCTCCCCACCAACAGAGCTCCCTGTTGGTGGGGTCTGATCGCTCCCCCCATGTTTATTTTTTTTTTCAATAAATATTTTCGTTTGTGTTTTTTTTTTTTTTTAAACAGGCTGTTTCTTTAAACCCCATCCCTCCCTCCCTCCCTCCCCACAGCCAGCCAATTACGGCGATCGCCTGTCATAGGCTTCTGCCTATGAAAGCCGATCGCTCTCTTGTCCCCCAGGGGGACAGCCGTGTCACATGGCTGTCCCCAGTACAGCGCTGCTGCTGATCGCAGCGCTGCACAGGCTAAATAGACGGCGATCACGCCGTCTAACAGTCTCCCGAGCGGCGACAGCCGCTCGGAGACTGAAGGCGGGGCGGAACTCCGCCCCCCAAGCAGGAGATGCGCGCGCAGCCTGCGCGTGATCTTCTGCAAAACAGAGCCCCAGGACTTTACGCCAATCGGCGTTAGGCGGTCCTGGGGCTGCCACCGCGGCCACGCCCATTGGCGTGACGCGGGCGGCAAGAGGTTAAAGGGGCACTTTAACGAAAATTGGATTTCTGGTATAACCCTCTTAGCATGTACCTAAATTAGGAGCATAAAAAACCAAGCCGCTTTTGCTTTTTTAAATGCTTGAAAAGGTAATACAGAGCTCATGCAGAGATCCTGCCCCCTCCCCCCCCCCTTCCTCTGCTGACTGGGGCTGCTCCATAGCAGCTCTCTCTCTCTGCTGAAGCTGACGCTGGAATGCTGAAGATGTTAGATAAACAAATAAGCAAGGTAAATGACTTTACAGTCCTGTTTACACTCACTTGGCTACTTCTGTTTGCAGTGCTATGAACTTCCTCAGCACACAGCCTGCACATTCCATACCCCAGAGAGAGGAGAAATCGGCTGTTAACCTAAGCCTGACTTAGCATAGGGGGATGACACGTCGCTTAGCTCCAAGATGCGTAGGGAAGGATATCAGCATCTGCTCTGTATAACCTGTCAAGGACACATTTAAAAAAAAATAAACTGGTATCTGAAGCTCCTAATGTTAGGTACATGATAACAGGGTTCTGGCAGGCACCTAATTTTCACCATAGCACCCCTTTAAAACAGAAGGAATAAACGATAATTCAACTTAGCATGAGCATCTGTAGTTACCCACAATGCACCGCTACTGAATATGCAAATTATCTATTTATGCCCCAGAAGCCAAGCTTGCATGGTTCCTTGTGCTTTTGGGTCACCCTGAGCTGCTTGGTTACTGTGTTGTGCTGGTGCAAGCCCTATCCTATATCAATCCCTGCCATGCACTGAAGATGATCAAAGGTCTGAAACAGGCTGTCTGCGTGTGGGGTTGGTATGGCTCTGTAAAATTTAAAGCTATAGGCTTTCTCTTATGAGATACTGTAAATGTGTAATAGTAATGGGTTTTTGTGCTCATTTCACAGCTCCAGAGGATCTTCGCAGGAACCTAGTAGAAGCTGAAACGGAAGCTTCCGGAAGACTGGAGCCAGTGGCTGCCCCTGAGGGATCTGCGTCTGCCCCTGATGTCGCAGGATCTGCCTCTGAAGGCTCTGCGTCTGTCCGCGGTGGCACGGCTCCAGCACCTGAAGGCTCCGCTCCTGTTCCAGATAGCTGCGCAGCATCATGTACTCAACTACCGGCTGTGAAGGCAAAACAGGTAACTGAAAATCTCCACCTCGAGACACTAAACGTGGACTATGGAAGTGCGCGGTGACGGAGATTAAAATGTACAATCACGTGGAAGGTGGTTAAAATTCCATGTAGAGGGGGTTAGGGCTGCTTAAAGAAGATCCGAGATGAAAAACTAACTAGAACAAGTAACTTGCTTATATATCTTATCTAAAGTTTAGATAGTTTACACAGCAAATCTAGCTGCAAACAGCTTTAATAGAATATGATTATTTCTTCCTGTGATACAATGACAGCAGCCGTGTTGTTTGTAAACATTACACAGAGGCAAGCTTATCTGTATCTTGATCACTTAGGGCTGGTGCACACCGAGCGGCTTTTTCAGCGTTTCTGCAGCCGTTTGCGGCTGCGGATCCGCTTGGTCAATGTATCTCAATGGGGTGGTTCACACCAGAGCGGGAGGCGTTTTGCAGAAACGAATCCTCCCGGGGTGAGGCATTTTTTGGATTGCGGATGCGTTTCTGCCTCAATGTTAAGTATAGGAAAAAGGCAAACCGCTCTGAATAACGCCTGTTCAGAGCGGTTTGCCAGGCTGTTTTGTTACAGAAGCTGTTCAGTAACAGCTTTACTGTAACAATATATGAAATCTTCTACACCAAAACCGCAAAACGCTAGCTGAAACGCTACAGAAAAAGAAAAAGCGTTTCATAATTTGCTAGCATTTTGCGGATCTGCTAGCGGGTTTCGGTGTGCACCAGGCCTAAACCTGTGAAAAAAACCTAATTTTGGCTTGAGGAATGCCCTATAAACAATAAGAAATGAACACAATTATGCAATGAGTAAAAGTTAATCTCGGATGCACTTTAACCCCTTCGCGTTCTGATTCTTTCCGGATTTTAGGGTGGAAAAGCATGCAATTTTTGCATGCTTTTTAGATCCTAAAACCTGGAAAAAATCCTGCTGCTAGGAAGTTCTGCAGCAGCCCTGCACTCACTCACCTCCCTGGGATCCAGCGCTGCAGTTTTCTCCCTGTCCTCCAGGTGGTGCTGTAACACTTTAGTGATATTGCTGGCTGTTGTCATGATGACCGACGGCGATCTCACCAAGGGAAAGCAGAGCCTCTGAGGAGAGGAAGTAGAATGGTGGCCGACGTCGGGATCCCCCGGGAGGTGATTTAAAACGATTGCTGTGCACATTGTTCTGCACAGACCTCCCGGCGGCTACCACAAATTAAAGGGACACTTAAGTCAAACAAAAAAAAAGAGTTTTACTCACCTAGAGCTTCCAATAGTCCCCCGCAGCTGTCCGGTGCCCTCGCCGTCTCCCTCCGATCCTCCTGGCCCCGCCGGCAGCCACTTCCTGTTTCGGTGACAGGAGCTGACAGGCTGGGGACGCGAGTGATTCTTCGCGTTCCCAGACACATTAGCACCCTCTATGCTGCTATATGGTATATGATATATGCTATAGTAGTATAGATGGCGCTATTGTGGCCAGAAACCAGAAGAATAACTCGCGTCCCCAGCCTGTCAGCTCCTGTCACCGAAACAGGAAGTGGCTGCCGGCGTGGCCAGGAGGATCGGAGGGAGACGGCGAGGGCACCGGACAGCTGCAGGGGGCTATTGGAAGCCCTAGGTGAGTAAAACTCATTTTTTTTGTTTGACTTAAGTGTCCCTTTAAGCTCGGATACCGCTCCTAGCATGTTTTTTCACCTCGAGCTGAACTCGTGATTACAGCTAAGGAGGTTAAAGCAAATCTGTCCACAAAAGAAAGGCGAGCATCTGGCACTGCAGATACTTGTATTCATAAACGTGCAGTTGTATAGTGTGTAAACGTGTTGATAAGCACAGACCTGGTGAATGAAGAGGCGGTGGGTGCAGGGCATTAGTTTGCCTGTCGGCCGATTTTTCCACAAGTGCTTCCTCGGAGGCAAGGAAGCGCTTCATGTTTTTGATTAAGTTTCAGCAGTGCCAGGTGTTCTCCTTTCTTTTGTCCACATTGCCAACATCTCAAGAGCACGCTGACAGCTTTCTGGTGTTTGCCGTGCATGGGAACCCCACTAAACAGGTAGGGTGTTCCCTAGAGGAGGAATCCCAGGTTATAAGCATGAAACGTTTGCTTACTGACTGGTGTGGGTAGAGTAGGGCCCCCTTAACGGGTAGACCTCATCGCTGGTGAAAGGGTCTAGTACACAAAGCTAGCATCCGCTTTCTTCAACTGCATAATTTTGCCACCTAGTTTATTTTAATGCTGCTAGTGTCCCAGCTTGATGTGTGTCATGAGTGCAGAGGGTTAATGATTGTTTATTTGTAAATTTGACCACTCCCCTCAGCGCCGGATATTCCATTTAAAATCACGGTCCCTTAGCAGGATGTGCATAGCTCCTCCTTTCTTGTACATTGCTGTATCCTGTAACGCGTTGATGGCACACTATCTTCTCGGGAGCGCAGTTGTTGGAGGCTGGGAGGGGGCGTGTCTTTGAGCGTTGTTAACAGTGCAGGAGATTTGGGCGCAGCTTTCGCCACCATAGGCCATAATCGAAATTACGTCTAAAGTGAAGACAAAGTTATAGTTACTTTTAAAACACTGTAATTCGTCCGCCAGCAATAGCTGGAAGCTGAATTACATAATTTCCCACCATCCACGTGGACCTGGAGGGGGAATGACAATTAACGCCACTGGTACTTGTGCAGCAGCAGGATAAGCCGTATATCGGCTGTATCCTGCACCCAAGTCTCCCAGCGGTGTATTCAGAGGGACGCGTTTTAGGCGATTTAGGCAATGGAAGTGTTATAGCTGTCCCATTGCAGCTAATGCATCCCCTTCCGGCTTCAGGATTTGACAAGCCTTTCGACACATCACCAAATTTTAAAGGAGGATTGTGATTAACGGGAGCAGCTTAAAGTGACAATGAAGCAAAAAAAAAAAAAAAAAACTTATGATGAATTGTATGTGTAGTACAGATTAGTAGACCATTAGTAGCAAAGAAAAGTCTCATGCTATTTTCAGGTGTATAGCTTTTCATTGCATTTGCATCATTTTATTATATTTGCAATTTACAAACCACACACTACATTAAACTATGTAAGGCCTGGTGCACACCAGAGGAGTTTTTTTCTGAGCGGTTTAAGTTTTTGAAACCTCCTGCTAATGTTATCCTATGTGTCTGTGCACACTGGAGCAATGAGATTTTGTAAAAAAACAAAACCCATAGCATTACATTGGGAAGAGTTTTTGAAACCTCTAGCGTTTGGGGAGCTTTTCTGGTGAGTCTCAGCCCTAACAGAGCAGAGCTAATGACCCTTTCAGCTTCCCTGCAGTAAAAATCTCATCTGAAGCTGCCTGTCACTGTTTCTTTGAAGTAGAAGTGCCTCAGAAAATAGCACCGCGGCAGACTAAACTGGTCCGAGAGCTTACAGAAAGCTCTTTTGCATAGATAACAATTGAAGTTACAATATGAGACTCATATCTGTTCTACTAATGTTCTATTTCTTAGCTGTACTACACATACAATACATTATTATTTAGTTTTTTTCTCTTCAGATTCCCTTTAACCGGTTCAGCCTCACAGCTATTTTCACCTTAAGGACTGAAGCAATTTTCCCCTGTCAGCGCTGCTCTCATTCATTCGCTAATAGCTTTATCACTACTCATCACACATAAATTATTTAGATCTTGTTTTTTTCACCACAAATTTGGCTTTTGGAGGGTGACATTTGTTGTTAGTAACTACTAAAATGTCTTTGTATTTTAAAGAGAAAAACGAGGGAAAAAATGAAAAAATGCACTATTTCTCCAATTCCAGCCTCTATAGTTTTAAAATGAACAACGCTACTGAACATTTTACCCACACATTTTATCTGCCTATCTGTCGTGGTTATCACAAGATTTAAATTATGTCCCTAGTACATAGTATGGTGACAATATATTATTTGGAAATAAAGGTGCATTTTTTCTATGTTGTGTTTTTTGTTTTCTCATTGCACACTACCAATGATTACAAGCCTTTATTTGAAAAAAAAACAGTAATACATCCTCATGACATACATATTTAAAAAGCGGAGTCCCTAAGGTAACTATTTAAGTATTCACTTTTCAATTCTGTCACTTTTGGTGTTTTTTACAAGTGTATTAGTTTGGTGCAGAGTATGTGAAAATAACAATTGCATTGCTTTTCATTTCATTTGCTGCTAAAACAAAACCACATCACATATGCCTAATCTCTCAAAGACCTTAAATACTATTCTCTTGCTTGTCCCGGTGAAAATGATACCCTATACACATAATCAGATAGCTTCTTGGCCACGCAATACTCTGTTAACCATGAGCAGCACTAATGCATTTTTCAAGGCCATTTTTTGCAACAAAAGTAATACAGTCATTCTTTGTTCGCAAAGCCCCTGGAGTGTCAAAACATTTGAAACAGGTCACAAATGTCACCATTCTGAAAACTAGAGACCCAGGCCTACTGAGATATACATATTTTGAAACAATTGGACTTCTGCGGTTTTGCTAAAATTGAATCATAACTTGGAAAATGGTATTTTTTTTACATCTTTTTTCACTTTGGCACAAAAAAACAAACACTTAACATAGTTCTTGTCTCTCAAAGACCCCAAATACTATTCTCTTGCTTGTCCCGGTGAAAATGATACCCTATACACATAATCAGATAGCTTCTTGGCCACGCAATACTCTGTTAACCATGAGCAGCACTAATGCATTTTTCAAGGCCATTTTTTGCAACAAAAGTAATAGTCATTCTTTGTTCGCAAAGCCCCTGGAGTGTCAAAACATTTGAAACAGGTCACAAATGTCACCATTCTGAAAACTAGAGACCCAGGCCTACTGAGATATACATATTTTGAAACAATTGGACTTCTGCGGTTTTGCTAAAATTGAATCATAACTTGGAAAATGGTATTTTTTTACATCTTTTTTCACTTTGGCACAAAAAAAACAAACACTTAACATAGTTCTTGTCTCTCAAAGACCCCAAATACTATTCTCTTGCTTGTCCCGGTGAAAATGATACCCTATACACATAATCAGATAGCTTCTTGGCCACGCAATACTCTGTTAACCATGAGCAGCACTAATGCATTTTTCAAGGCCATTTTTTGCAACAAAAGTAATACAGTCATTCTTTGTTCGCAAAGCCCCTGGAGTGTCAAAACATTTGAAACAGGTCACAAATGTCACCATTCTGAAAACTAGAGACCCAGGCCTACTGAGATATACATATTTTGAAACAATTGGACTTCTGCGGTTTTGCTAAAATTGAATCATAACTTGGAAAATGGTATTTTTTTACATCTTTTTTCACTTTGGCACAAAAAAAACAAACACTTAACATAGTTCTTGTCTCTCAAAGACTCCAAATACTATTCTCTTGCTTGTCCCGGTGAAAATGATACCCTATACACATAATCAGATAGCTTCTTGGCCACGCAATACTCTGTTAACCATGAGCAGCACTAATGCATTTTTCAAGGCCATTTTTTGCAACAAAAGTAATACAGTCATTCTTTGTTCGCAAAGCCCCTGGAGTGTCAGAACATTTGAAACAGGTCACAAATGTCACCATTCTGAAAACTAGAGACCCAGGCCTACTGAGATACACATATTTTGAAACAATTGGACTTCTGTGGTTTTGCTAAAATTGAATCATAACTTGGAAAATGATATTTTTTACATATTTTTTTCACTTTGGCACTAGAAAAAAATCTGATGACTTAGGCCTCAGTCCTAAAACACACCAACATTTTTTCTACAGCTCATCACGGTTAAAATGATACAACATATGCCTTACTTAGTAACAAATGGTTGGGTGCAGCAATCAGTTATACCCAATGTGCACTATTTTTTTTGCACTAATTGTTGCAGAGCTATTGTTTGTTTGCATATTCCCAGGAGAGATTGGAATCAAACAAAGACCGCACATGACACCATCATAGAAGGCTAACAACCAGGGCTATTCATCAGTAGGTATTTTGTGAGCTACCTTCTCAAAGGAACACTGCAAAAGGAATTCTCACATTGTCCTGGTTATAACAAATCCAAAATGTGGCTAATTTGAATATATCACTTCTCTTCACAGTGATAACAAATACATTGGAACTTACCATTGGATGTCTTGCAGAATTAGAGAAAAGCCAGAGGCCATAAGTCAGGGGTCAAGCAGATCCAAGAGTCAGAAGATGGGAGCAGCAGGGTCCAAAGTTCAATTTTGAACTTTGTTTGTGTTTTCTTTTTCCTCAAAAAATTCAGTTTCCTCCAACACCCCAAAAACATAGGGGTATGCCAAATGTGAGCTCCTTTGAGGGTCTGTAAGTTACATGAATATATAGGAAAGGGGAAAATGCCAGTCAAATATGTCCAGGTAAAGAAAATAAAAACACAAAAAAAAAGAAAAAAAAACACAAAAAAAAGGAAAAAAAAGAAATTAGTAATCTGCAAGTGTGTGGTATGCCCTAAAGCACTTGATAACACACAGTGCTGGGGCTGAGGGGCAATCTGTGCAAAAATACCGTGACTCACACCGTCTCTTGTGTTTCACACACACTCTGCATCTTCTCAGGGGGGCTTTTTTCACTTCATTGGGGGGAATTAGTTCAGGGAAATGTCTCTCCCTCAGTCTAATTGAGTTCTCCAAATGGATAGGATCCTGTTGTGCAATTTGGCCAGGGGAATACATTAGGGACTTGTGGACTTGAATCTGGAAGTCAAGAAAGGTCATCTGTTGGCTTGTTGGTGTTGTGGCTGTTTTTAGATAGACCACAAATGCATTGTGCATGGTCATCTGCAACAAGAAGAATGTTATTTTTTTGTACCATGCTTTCCTTCTTCTTCTTAATAAATAAGGCGCCAAGACTTGGTCTGATAAGTCCACTGCTCCCATATTTTTATTGTAGGCGACTATGGCCTCTGGCTTTGTACGCTGTTCCGTTCTGGATGTGGCAAGAACTGTGGCCTCAGTGTGGATGGTAGATAGCATCATCACCTCCCGCTTGTCGTGGAACTTTATTGCCAGGAGCTCTTCAGATCTGAGTGCGTAAGACTCTCCTCTGCATAGTTTTTTATTTACTACCTGTGGGGGGAGGCCTTTACGGTTTGCTCTCACCGTCCCACATGCGCCAGTCTGGACTGAGAAGAGGAACTTAAACAGTGGCACACTTGTATAAAAGTTGTCCAAGTAGACGTGGTAGCCTTGGTGGAGAAGTGGATTTAATAGGTCCACCACTATTTTGCCACTGGTGCTAATGTACTCAGGGCACCCAGCTGGCTGCAGAATGGAGTCTTTGCCTTCATAGATTTTAAAAGTGAAGGTATAGCCAGTGCCACTCTCGCATGCCCTATAAATTTTCACCCCACATCTTGCCCTCTTGCTTGGTATGTACTGTTTC
Source organism: Hyperolius riggenbachi (assembly GCF_040937935.1). Taxonomy (NCBI): domain Eukaryota; kingdom Metazoa; phylum Chordata; class Amphibia; order Anura; family Hyperoliidae; genus Hyperolius; species Hyperolius riggenbachi. The sequence goes on from NC_090656.1 coordinate 9,582,646, forward strand.
ATGGAAAGTCTCCCATGAAACGGTACCAGGGATTCGTCCACAGCAATTTCCCGGTGTGGGGTATATACATCCATGAACACTGCACTTAGGTGGGTCAACAGGGGTCTCAACTTAAACAGTCTGTCATGGGAAGGGTTGGTATGTTCCACATCTTGAGAGTTGTCATTCAGGTGGAAAAACTTTGACAACAGCTCAAAACGCTGCCTGGGCATTATTGCTGGATAGAGGGGTGCATTGTGATAAAGGTCCCTGGACCAGTACATTTTTATCTGGGGCTTTGGGTTGATGCTCATGCTGAGCGTGAGGCCTACATAGGCCTTCATTTCGGGCACGTTGGTGGGGTGCCATTTTCTGGTGATATAGTTAGTGGGGTGGTCAGCTAAAAATTGTAGAGCAAATAAATTAGTTTGCTCTACTAAATGCTCCCACATTGCCTCTGTCATAAAAAGCTGGAAAATGTCAATTGGTGCCTGATTGACAATGGGCACTGACACACCAGCGGTGGCTGTGAAGGGTGGGATGTTGGGCGCAGCATAATTAGGGGGTTCCCAGGTGCCATTTAACATATGAAGCGGTACCTCCTGCCTGCGAGGTACCTGTGGCTGCCTACCCTGTCTGCGCCTAGCTCCCCCTGGCGCACTGCTGCTAGCAGCAGCGGGGTTGCCCACGGAGCCCTCTGCTGGGTTGCCCACGGAGCCCTCTGCTGGGTTGCCCACGGAGCCCGATGCTGGGTTGCCCACGGAGCCCGATGCTGGGTTGCCCACGGAGCCCCCTGCTGTGGACAGTCCTGATGGTCCCTCATCAGCGGACTCAGGACTTGGGTCCCTCCTCAAGCGGCGTGATGGCGGCCCTTCGGACTCTGAAGATTCAGATCCTGAACCAGAGCCGGACGGAGGGAGCCAATCACTACCTGACTCATCCTCGCTGCTGCTCTGCTGGAGGATGGCGGCTGCCTCCTCCACAGAATAGAGCCTCCTCGCCATTTAAAAAGGGATAGATAAAGATGAGAAATATAAAAAGATAGAAAGATTTTTTTTTTAAAGTGACAGTTTTTTTTTTTGTTTTTTTTTCTTTTGGGGGGGGGTGTAGAGGGGGGGGGGTGGAGACAGTAGAGAAGAGGGGGGGCGGAGGAGAGTAGAGTATAGGTAGTAACAGATAGGAAGAAAAAGATCACAATAGATCAGTGATCAATAGATCAGTAGGTAATAAATGGCCAAGAAGAGGAAGAATCAGGGATTCTGGGCAGTATGGGGTTAAAAATTCAGGGATGGAGGGCAAATTTTATTAAAAGGAATTCCTACCAGCTTATCTGTCAGTCTGTCTCTCAGCTCCTGTCACCACAGAACAGTGATTGATCTGTGTGACAGGAGCTGAGAGACAGAGAGAGGGAAACCTGTTATTTACAAACATTATTAAGAATTCACATTGTTACTGGATGTAACTATGTGAATTCTTTACTTCCTTTGCTCTGATTGGCTCAGAGGAGCGCTGGCTCCTCTTCACCAAACAGCACGGCTTGTAAGCCGTCGGGGACGAGCGCGCACCGCGCGCACCACGCGGCCATGCGCGCGCACACGCGGAAGTGCGCCTGGACGCGGACTCTCGTCCAGATAGGCTTTAGCTGCCGCTGCCTGGACGAGCTTGCTCGTCCATTTAGGCTGAACCGGTTAAAGTGTGATTGAGACATAGAGGTGTCGTCAACAGGAACAGTAATATATTCATTTGGGGGGGTTTATTTGGCATCAGGTACACTTTTTTTAAAGGGACTCCGAGCACCTCTCATGGGTATGCCTTTAAAGTGTAACTGTCGGGCATAAAATCAAAAATCAGTTCTTTATTTTTATCTGGTAAACAAGTAATAGGGATGCTAATCAGGCAATCCAAAATTTACAATCACTATTACTTTTATTGTTTATAAATTATCATTCCCCAGTTTACCTGACTCTTATTTGGTACGTTGCCGCACAAAGGAAGTTGCAGGGCATGCTGGGTTGTCTTTTATTTTGCTTCTTTACCCTCAGATTTAACTAATGTACAGAAGCAAAAAAGGACAACCCAGCATGCCCTGCAACTTCCTTTGTGTGTACCAAATAAGAGTTGGGTAAACTGGGGAATGATAATTTTATAAACAATAAAAGTAATAGTGATTGTAAATTTTGGATTGCCTGATTAGCATCCCTATTACTTGTTTACCAGATAAAAAAATAAAGAACTGATTTTTGATTTTATGCCCGACTGTTACTTTAAGACTCCGACCAGTACAGCAAAGTACTTAGATGCACACCTTTCTGTGGCTTGTTCTCCTCTTTCATTTGATGCCACCGCTCTACACCAGTTAGTTTTCATTCGATTTCAATTTGAAAATCGCGGCTGCCATCTTGGCTATATTATAACTTCCGGGTCACCCCTGTCTTCTCTGTTAGAGAAGTGCATCACTGAATGAAGCAGGAAGAGGAAGTGACACGCATGGCCATTGCAAGAGGCTCCTCCAGAGGGGTCATAGCACGACTTTGTTGGAAGTAGTCTGTCTTATAGGCATGCCCATGAGAGGTGCTCGGAGTCCCTTAAAAGCAGCACTGAAGTGACATATATAGAAGAATGAAGTAAATTATTCAGGAGAGCCACTTTTATGGTAAATTTCCTGATTTCAGCATCAGAAACACTTCCTGTATATTGGCCCCGCCCTCCCAGTGATGATTGGCCTAGGCTGTTTAGCTATGCAGAATTGTCCTCCCAAAGCATTCTGGGAGACCAGGCATTTTTTTTAACTGCATACTTTCCTTTGGAGCCTCGCTATTCCTCTCGCAGTTCCCACATTCCAGTGCGGTCACCCCCTTTGCCACCGGAGGAGGTTCCGGAAGCGTTTGTGTCTCGGAGTGCTCCTGAAGATGGACGGCTCCGTACTGCGCAGACGCACCTTTTCGGAAGCACTCTGAGGCGAGCGTTTTCCAAAGGCTCCCGGAGGCTGATGGAGCCGTTTTCGACTAGTTGAATGAAGATCACTGACGGGAGTAACAACGCTGGAACGCGGGACTGTGAGAACAGGAAGACTCTCCAGGGTATCTTTTTTTTTTTTTTTTTTTTTTTTTTTTTTTTTTTTTTTTTTTTTTTTTTTTTTTTTTTAGTGGATCCAAAATAAACTTTTACTCATTGCAGAATTGTGTTCCTTTCATATAGTTTCTAGGGCATTCCTCAAGCCAAATACTTTTTTTTTTTAATGATCTTAATACCCTAATTCTCTAAACAAGCCTCGCCCACAGCTCCACCAGCGCCTAGGCACTCTGAGACCCATGTAGCAAGGGCTTATGGGAGCTCAGTCTGGCTAGGAGGAGGAGGTGATACTAGCCAGAGATTTTACAGGAGGAGGGTAGTTAGTGCTGGAGATGCAGATCAGCTTGCCTGTGTGTAATGTCACTAGCAGAACATGGCTGCCCTCATTGTATCACAGGAAGAAATAATCATAAACTGTTGAAGCTGTTTGCAGCTAGATTTGCTGTGTAAACTATCTAAACTTTAGATAAGATATATAGACAAGTCACTTGTTGTAGGTAGTTTTTCATCTCCAATCCGCTTTAAGTCCTGTAAGGGCCGGCGTCACAACGGGCATTGAGCTCAGCGGTCGCGGTGTTCACTCACGCATTGTCCGGTCAAACATATGGAAGCGCTCTTCAAACTAGGAAACAGGCTTTTCCATGCGTACAACTGCTGCCGTAGTTTCGTCCTGGGCACTACATGTGGCTTCCACAAATCTGCTACCTTTAGCACTTCAGTCCCCCCCCCCCCCCCCCCCAAAAAAAAAGACGCGACAACCAAACAATGAGTATTAATGCCAAATGCTTTTCTGCTTGGTTGCAGAAAAAAGTTTAATATCGGCTAAACAAGGCATCCCCAACTGTGCAGGTGTGATACAGCCCTAGAACTTGCCATGGTGGCAGTTAGGGTGGTTTTTGATGTTATTTCTACTTAGATTGGACCTGATCTGTGTTGATAGTTTGCCAGATTGAGCCACAGCAGCGTTGCCAACTCATCCCTTTAAAGAGAACCCGAGGTGGGTTTGAAGAATATTATGTGCATACAGAGGCTGGATCTGCCTATACAGCCCAGCCTCTGTTGCTATCCCAAACCCCCCTAAGGTCCCCCTGCACTCTGCAATCCCTCATAAATCACAGCCACGCTGCTGACAAACAGCTTGTCAGAGCTGGCTGTGTTTATCTCTATAGTGTCAGTCTACTGATCTCCCCGCCTCCTGCATAACTCCAGTCCCCGCCTGCATCCCTTCCCTCCCCTGCTGATTGGAGGGAAGGGACGGGGGCAGGGACCGGAGCTATGCAGGAGGCGGGGGAGCAGCTGAGACTGACACTACAGATGTAAACACAGCCTCACAGCACGGCTGTGATTTATGAGGGATTGCAGAGTGCAGGGGGACCTTAGGGGGGTTTGGGATAGCAACAGAGGCTGGGCTGGATAGGCAGATCCAGCCTCTGTATGCAGATAACATTCTTTAAACACACCTCGGGTTCCTTTAAATACGGACACTGGTGAATTATACAGGCCTTAAACCTGCAATTAAAGGGCTCAAACCCACTAGCAGCTCGTTTCTAAGCGCTAGTGATTTGGAAATTTATTGCTAATGCAATGATATGGGGGATTTTATAAAATTACATTGCTCAAGTGAGAGCACGCCCATAGCATTACATTAGCAAGAGCTTTTCAAATCGCAAGTGCTTGGAAATGGCTTAGTAACGTACTGCTAGTGGGTTGCAGGCCTTAGGCACTGATTATGTGTAAGCAGCCCAAGAACCTGCATAGTTTAGATGTGCCAGTATTTAAAGCGGACCCAAACTCTTGTACACAACAAAATGGAAAGTTTTCATTCCACATATAAGTGCTGTAGAACTGAATTGCAGTGTGCCCCATGCTTTTGTTTAGCAACATAATTGTAATTAATTTGTCAGCAGATGTAACTCATAACAGCACTGCTCACTGCACAGTTCATCCTGTTATAACTTCAGAGCCCACCAGCAGCAATCAGAGCCCACCAACAGAAATCTCTGTTGGTGGGCAGAAAAGGGGAGGGGGGGATTAATTTGTGTGCTCTGTTGTGTGGCTCTGCAGCGAGCCATTAAAGCTGTAGAGCACTTATTTGTGTGTGTGTGTGTGGGGGGGGGGGGGTAAGCCTGTGGGCCCTAAGTGGTTAAAGAGAGCAAATTCAGTCTCCAATTTACATTCTATGGATCCTCTTCTAACATCTTACTTAAGGCCTCTTTCACAGTGGGACGTTGCAGTTTGATGCGACATTAAAGTTGCAACGCAAACTTACAACGCAACGCCCCAAAAAAGTCGCACCGCAACTTAATGCCCTGTTATCGTTGCGTACAGTAGAGCATACAGGCAATGAAAAGTATGTTTCCAGGTCATTACTGAGCATGTGCAAACAGTTCAACGCAGTTAATAACATGTATAACGCACAGCATGCAGCACTTTCTAATAACGCTACACGTTACACACAAACGCAACGTGTGCACTGTGAATGTCACATAGACTTAGTATTGCTGTGCGTTAGTCTGCGTTGAAACATTTTTTAACGTGCGACTTTAACGTCGCACTGTGAAAGAGGCCTAAAATGTACCGCTGCAGTGCTAAGATACAGGGCCTTGGGCTGTGTGTGTGTCCAGGTGTGGGTTGTGGGTGCGAGTGTGCCACTGTTCAGCACCCGTTATGTAATGTGCTAAAACGTCTATTTAAAACAGACTTGAACTCAGACCTTCCTCTCTGCTCTAAAAAAAAATACGCAACAGAATAGAGACCTATACAGGAAAATATATTTTTGTTGCAGCTGATACAAATCCTGCAATAAATCTGCAGTGTCTCTACTTCCTGATTCATAGAAGCAGACATATTGTTAACTTTGCACGGAATTTGCTTTTTAGAGAGACTGTAACAAAAAAAAGTTGCCCTGGGGGGTGAGGGAAGCCTCAGGGTCCCAATGAGGCTTCCCCCACCCCAGTAGCTGCAGGCAGTCCAGCGCTGGCTCCCCCGGAGTGTCCCGGAATCCTCCCCTGACAAGGCTAAGCGCTGATTTATTTACCTTTCCTGGCTCCAGTGGGGACGCTGTTGCGGCAAACCGTACGGACAGAGGCGGAAATACCTGATGTCTGTCTGGTCCGCTCTGCTACGCAGGCGAATTGCACTTGTGCAGCAGAGCGGGCCAACAGCGATCTGCTATTTCAGCCTATCTCCGAGCGGAGAGCCGATACTGCGCCTGCGCTGGAGCCAAGGAGGTAAATATTTACATCCCCGCTGTTCGGAGGGGCACAGTGGGACTGCCGTGGAACACAGGAGGACGGGGGAAGCCTCGATCGGATGCGGAGGCTTCCCCCACCCCAGGTGAGTACCCCCCAGGGGAGCTTTTTGTAGTTAGTTTCTTTAAGTTACAGGGACATTTCTTTTTGCCTGTACAGCGGCACATGTCTGACCGTTCTATCTGTATCCCCTCCACAGCAGACACCGGTGAAGAGTGGGGGCTCCACGTCCTTCACAGAGGAGGAAGGAGACACTTGCACCATCTGCTTTGAAACGTGGACGAACGCTGGCGATCACCGCCTGTCGGCGCTTCGGTGCGGCCATCTCTTTGGCTACACATGCATCGAACGGTGGCTGAAGACTGGGGGAGCCAAGTGTCCTCAGGTAGGTACATGATGTACTGCGTCTATATATGTCTTGCCCTCTTAAAGGGGAACTCCAGGGACCTAAAGATTGTTGTAAGTCATTCAGGATGCCCACTATTAAGGTAATTTCCCTGGTTTCAGCATCAGAAAAAACTCTGAGATCTATATATTGGTATGTAGCTCCGCCCTCCCAGTGATGCTTAGCCTAGACTCTTTGGCTGTCCAGGATTCTCCCAGAGCGTTCTGGGAGACCAGGCATTATTTTCACTGGCTTCAGATATCTCCGAAACAGTCCGCAGGGCTGCACCTGACAGGACTAAAGATGATAAAGTTCAGAATATAAATATCGGGGTGAGGGGAGGTTTTTAAAATTAGCAAACGCTGACTAAACAATTTATAAATACTGTAAAGGAAAAAAAAACGCAATTTTAAGAATTGCTTTTGTATTTGCACTTTGGGTTGAGGATTGTCAATGAGATGCTGATAATTATGGCCTACATGCAGATTTTATGCAGCCTGGAAATGGACCAATCAGATGCTCTTCCTGACATTTTTGATTGGCCCAGTTCCAAGCTGCATACAGTTTTCATAAAATCTTCTTGCAAGCTGCAGTTATTTGCATTTCATCCACCATCTTTATTTTATGCATTTGCGTTGTGATTCCAGGGGGCGGGGCCGGTAGCCGGGCTTCTGTAAACTTCTTTCTCTCTTGTCAAATAAGGCCAGTTAAAGCTTCATGTTAATGCTGCTGAACAAACTGTTATCTGTGTTCTGCAGTCATGTGACTAGCATTGCAGGGGATGTCAGGCAAGTCAGAATAATGTAATCTGTTTGTTCCGCAGTGCAACAAGAAAGCCAAGCGCTCTGAGATCGTGGTCCTGTACGCTCGCACGTTGAAGCCTCTGGACACAAGCGAGCAGGAGCGCATGAAGAGGTAACTTCACACAGCGGGGCCCATATCCAATTCACTTTCTCTTCTGAGTTTTCTCCTAGGAGATAATTTTAATCGTCACTAAAAAAAAAAACTTTTCAGGATTTTACAGTTAAAAAAAAAAGTACCCGAAAGTTGGTGAAAAAGTGCTATCAAATTTTTTTAGTTTGAGTTTTTTTTTTTTTTTGGTAGCTTGCTGGTGTTTTAAAATGCATTTAATGGCAAGGTGTGAAAATCTCACCCAGGAGATAACTCAATTGCATATGGGCCAATGTTTCTTCTCTTTAAAGTGAACCACCAGACTAAAAATCTACTCAGCAGCACTGAAAAGGCTTGGCGTTTATCAGCTCTGATAAAATCCCTGACTGAGCATTCAGTCCGGCTTTGCTCAGGAATATTTATAGCTCAGTCTGTCTTCTCTGATGTCTTTTCAAGTCCAAGCCTGCCCCCTGCTGGCTCTGCTCAGGAATCATTATAGCTGAGTCATTATAGCAAAGCCAGACTGAATGCTCAGTCGGGGATTTTATCAGGTCTGATAAGAAACCAGCTGTGCAGTGCGAATGAAACAGAAAGCATGGTAGGTGTTTTCTCTAATGTTCCTACTTATCTATATGGTAAAATACATGATGGTGCTTCGTCTCTGGTTCACTTTAAAGCCTGTATGGGTAGGTGCACAGCCACAGCAAGCAGTTACATGACTGATCTTTCAATTTGAATAGTCCAGTGTAAATGAGCATGTTCTTTTAGAATTTGCTTTGTTCAGTTTTGAGTTTAAATGAGCTCTCAAGGTAATCGCGGCAGATTGCAGCAGGTTACTGTGTTTTTAAAGTGGACCTGAACTTAAAACTTCCTGTTTGCTCTAAAAGATAAGCAACAGCATAAGGAAAACATTTCTTTGTTACAGCTGATAGAAATCCTGCAATAAATCTACAGTATGTCTATTTTCCTGCTTTCATGGAAGCAGACATAGGGTTAACATGCTGTGTTTACAAATTAGCTGTTCTGCCAAAGACAGCCAGCTGTCACAGCTGAGAGATCAAATTACAGTTGTGATTAGTTACAGATGAGGGGGATTACACAGGCTATACTCTCTCTAAATACACTGATCAAAAAATCTGAAGAATAGGTTGCACCTGACTGACAGGCCTAGCATTCGAGGAGAGACAGGATGCAAGCAAACTTATCAACCCATGGAGGTTTTCAGGATTTGGAGTCACATTCAAATTTAAAGTGGAAAATAAACACTACAGGCTAAATCCAACTTTGATATAGTGTCCTTAAAACTTGATAAAATGAGGTTCAGTAGTGTGTGTGGCCTCCACGTGACTGTATGACCTCCGTACAATGGGCATGCTCCTGATGAGGTGGCGGATGGGCTCCTGAGGGATCTCCTCCCAGACCTGGGCTAAAGCATCCACCAATTCCTGGACACTCTGTGGTGCAATGGGGCATTGGTGAATGGAGCGAGACATGAGGTCCCAGATGTGCTCAATTGGATTCAGGTCTGGGCAACGGGCGGGGCCAGTCCATAGCATCCAATGCCTTCGTCTTGCAGGAACTGCTGACACACTCCAGCCACATGAGGTCTAGCATTGTCTTGTATTAGGAGGAACCCAGGGCCAACCGCACCAGTATATGGTCTCACTAGGGGTCTGAGGATCTCATCTCGATAACTGGCAGTCAGGCTACCGTTGGCGAACACATGGAGAGCTGTGCGGCCCCAAAGAAATGCCACCCTACACCATTACTGACCTACTGCCACACCGGTCATGCTGGAGGATGTTGCAGTCAGTAGAACGTTCTCCAAGGTGTCTCCAGACTCTCACATCTCCCACATGTGCTCAGTGTGAACCTGCTTTCATCTGTGAAGAGCACAGGGCGCTAGTGGTAAATTTGCCAATCTTGGTGTTTTCTGACAAATGCCAAACGCACTGCACTGTGTTGGGCTGTAAGCACAATTCCCACCTGTGGACGTCAGGCCCTCATACCACCCTCATGGAGCCTGTTTCTGACCGTTTGAGCAGACACATGCACATTTGTGGCAGGCTGGAGGTCATTGTGCAGGGCTCTGGCGGTGCTCCTCCTGTTCCTCCTTGCACAAAGGCAGAGGTAGCGGTCCGGCTGCTGGGTTGTTGCTCTCCTACGGTCTTCTCCATGTCTCCTGATGTACTGGCCTGTCTCTTGGTAGCGCCTCCATGCTCTGGACACAACGCTGACAGACACAGCAAACCTTCTTACCACAGCTCACATTGATGTCCCATCCTGGATGAGCTGCACTACCTGAGCCACTGGTGTGGTTTGTAGACTCCGTCTCCTGCTACCACTAGAGTGACAGCACCGCCAGCATTCAAAAGTGACCAAAACATCAGCCAGAAAGCCTAGGAACTGAGAAGTGGTCTGTGGTCACCACCTGCAGGACCCCTCCTTTATTGGGGATGTCTTGCTAATTGCCTGTAATGTATACCTGTTGTCTATTCCATTTGCACAGCAGCATGTGAAATTGTCATTCATTGTTGCTACGTAAGTGGACAGTGTGAGTTCACAGAAGTGTGATTGACTTGGAGTTGCATTGTGCTGTATAAGTTTTCCTTTTATTTATTTTTTTAGCAGAGTACGTACAGGACACCGTTCTCTCTGTTTTTCTTCTGTCCTGTGCAAGAGTTCAGGTCCACTTTAAAGAGACTCTTTAACAAAATTTTCAGCCTTATTTCTTCTATCCTATAAGTTCCTATACCTGTTCTAAGGTGGTCTGTCTTACTGCAGCCTTTCCTAGTTGCACAGTGGCTGTATTATCTCTGTTATATGATCTAATCTTCTTTCATTTGTCAGCTCAGGTAGGAATGTGCTGCTATGCTGTGATAGGTAGAAGCTATACACACCCTCTCCAGGCCCCCTGCAGGCTTTGTATGAGTCACAAACTGAGCTCCCCTCAGCCTATCACAAGCTGGTTAGCAGCCATGTCTTTTGTTTGTAAGCACTGCCTAAAACTGGCAATTACAAGCCAGGATTGCAGCAGGGAGTGGCAGAAACAGCACAGAGAGGCCCAGGAGAACATAATGAATAGAATGGTATGCTTTTTATTGTAAGAATTTTACAGTACAGATTCTCTTTAAGAGTATTGTTGAAATCCTTCACGACCTGCTGCCTTTGACTTTATTCACAATGTGATTGCTTCATATACATCTTCTGTGATGGGCTACTGTGGTTTGTGACACCACTATGCTACATTGTTTTGGGCACAAAAAGTAGTGTCACTTACACCCCCCCCCCCTCGGCCCATCCATTAAGCCGCTCCTCCCGGTAATGCGGTCAGTCGTGTCCTTCTGCACATGTGCGCCTCGGCCGCTTGCCCACCTCTCCTCATGCTCCCATCCCCTGGAGTGTTCTGAGCCTTCGGAGTAGTACTGCGCAGGCACAGAATGCTCCAGGGGAGGGGGGCGCATGCGCAGCCAGCCACACATGTGCAGAAACCCTCGACAGGTGGCAACTGACCGGATTACCGGGAGTTGCAGCACCAGAGCGGAGGGGCTGAAGTGGACAGCGTGGGAAGCCACAGTGTTGGAGGAAGCCCCAGGTAAGTATAAATAAGCGCTACACTTTAAAGGGGATACTTACTGATTAGAACTTTCATTAATACAATTGCTAATTTGTTTTTACAAAATTAATTTATACGTTATTTAGTTAGTTTTTGCCCATTGCAAAATCTTATTCCTCTGACAGCATGACAAAACTGGCAGCATGCTGCATTGTGTACATTGCGTCTGTTTCCAATGTAATGATTGGCAGTATGCTAGGCGCATGTGGAAATTCTGAACTAAAAACAATCCCATAAAATGCGAAAACTTGCATGCGAAAATATCCTTGTGGAAACTCCGCCTTAGGGGGAAGTCCCTGGAGCAATCCTGCCTAGCATGAAATACCATTGGTTGTAAGAGCCAGCCAGTGTTGCGTCCCAACGTAAAGCCCTGTTTTAGCCTAATATTTTTTTTTTTTTTATGCATATGAAAGTAAATTTGCATTAAAGGACACACGAGGTGAAAATAAACTAATGAAAAAAACCATTGTATCTATCCTCCTTCTCCTAAAAATGACTTTAACATATTCCACAGTTTTTTTTTATTTTATATTTAAATCTACTTTTTAAGTTTGTACTGTTCTATTGTCTACTGTTCTATTGTCTCTGCTCAATGAGACCTTCATTGTAGTATGCCAGAGCGAAAATCTATGAACTATTGACCCTTTTGATCTCTTTCCTGTTCTCATAAGCCATTTTCTGCCAAGAAAGTGTTTTTATCGTTGGAATTTCTTATCAGTGGGGGTCACACTGTAGTCACTTCCTGTCTGAGTCAGGACTGAGTCAGCCACTTACATATCTGATATTTAACTCTTTCAGGCAGAGAAAGAAAAAAAGGAACACAGCATAGTTATTTGTGTGCTAGGCACTGTACATACCCATGTCTATCTCATCATGTCACATGCCACCTCCTGTATCCGTTAACTTTTAATGCACAAATAAGTATGCTGGATAGGCTTTCATGGGTGGTCCTCTTTGACACAAGCTGGAATTTGTCTTCTTTCAGTTCCTTAGAGCTGGAACAGTCTATGCGCAGGAAGGCGGAGCTAGAATCGGCACAGTGTCGGCTACAGATTCAGGTGCTAACAGATGAATGTGGGAAACTCCGCCAACAGCTCAAGGTAAGGATCGGCTGGCTGAGGCTGATAGGCTGACTAGGAAAAAATTGCTTCTGAAGTTTGCTGATTGTAGTCTTAAAGGACAGCCGAGGTGAGAGTAATATTAATGTGGATCCGAGATAAACTAGCCACGCCCACAGCTTCTCCAGAGTGCCTTGGTACTCTGAGCCTTAGTAGCAAGGGCTCATGGGAGCTCAGTCTGGGCAGGAGGAGGGGGAGGTATTACTAGCCAGAAATTGCGGAGGGGGGGGGGGGGGATTAGGTTTTTTTCACAGGCTGAGTGCTGAATATGCAGAGAAGCTTGCCTGTGTGTAATGTTTACAAACATGGCTGCCCTTGTATCACAGGAATAAATAATCATAAACTGTTGAAGCTGATTGCAGCTATATTTGCTGTGTAAACTATCTAAACTTTAGATAAGATATATATATATATAGACAAGTTACTTGTTAGATTTATTCATCTCGTATCCGCTTTAAGGCTGCTATATTTATTTCCTATTAAACAATGCAAATGGCCTGACTGTCCCGCTGATCCTCTGCCTCTAAGGGCTGATTCAGACCGGCATCTACTCATTGTTTTGTTTGAATTCCATAATTTTTCTGAACAGAAACGCCAGTCATCTTTGTTAGAGATCGTTTAAAGTGTAACTGTCGGGCATCAAATAAAAAAATCAATTCTTTATTTTTATCTGGTAAACAAGTAATAAGAATGCTAACCAGGCAATCCAAAAGTTAAAATGTCTCTATTACTTTTCTCGTTTATAAATGATCATTCCCCAGATAACCTGACTCTTAATTGGTACACACAAAGGAAGTTGCAGGGCATGCTGGGTTGTCTTTTTTTACTTCTTTATTTCCCCTGAGACTTAACTAATGTACAGAAGCAAAAAAAGACAACCCAGCATGCCCTGCAACTTCCTTTTTGCGGCAACGTTCCAAATAAGAGTCATGACAACTGGGGAATGATCATTTATAAACAAGAAAAGTAAGAGATTTTAAAGTGTAACTGTCAGGCTGCAAAAGCTAATTTAAACCTCTATTCTCCTGTGTTAAACAGTTTAGAAGGAAGCCAAAAAGGCAACACTGAAGTTAAAAATCTCTTACTTTGATGTGTGCTGAACAGCAAGGCTGTTATTCCCAAGCTCCTAAGGAGGCCGGCAGGCCGCATAACAGATACTGCAGAGCATGCTGGGGCTGCCTCTTCTTCCCACTGCAGTACTTTGGGTCATCCCCCTTCATTTCCCTATCCTGCCCTAAGGCTGCTTTCACAGTGAGACCTTACAGGCTCATGTTACAGCAGCTTGTAACAGCAGCCAGCACTGAAAAATCACAGGGCATGTGCTCTGTTGGAGTATACTGCACAAGTCCGCTATTGTTCCTAGCCACATGGCTAATCAATATTCACTGCACAGTAGTGTTGTCCATTAGGATCTTTTTTGTGAGTGGAATAATCAGGAAGCAGGGAGGATATGACATCACAATTGGCTTCATAGGAGACAGACAAACATGGAACCTGCCATGAGCTGTCAGGAGCATCATTCTCTGCAAATACTATATAAAAATTCTGTGAAATCCAAACGTGGACAGTGAAATGCATATGTAATGTAAGTACAGCCAATCTTTAGCTACTGATATATGTGTTTATTTTCTCTGAGACCCTATACCTAACAGCTCCTCTTAAACTTTTGGATTGCCTGGTTAGCATCCTTATTACTTGTTAACCAGATAAAAATAATTGATTTTATCCCCGACAGTTACTCTTTAACTGTATTTTTTGTTTGCTTTTGGCTGGCGGTCAACTGCATATATCCTCTTGACTTGACATACGTATCAAAAAAGTTCAGTCCCTAAGGGCTCCTTCACACTGTGTTGCGCTGTCAGTTTTGATAGTGTACAATCCACATGGCAACATGAAAGTCCATAGACTTTCATGTTATTATTCACACTACAGGTGTGCGTTCCTATGCGTTACGATGTAACGCTTCTGGGGACATAAAATCGCACGACGCACACGTCTCCCGACGGGTACGGCTGCCGGCGCCTGCGCTCTAGCGCTCCCCGACGTACATTCCGTGCGTTGACCGTGCGATGGCAACGCAAGCACGAAATCGTGTTCATGCTTGCGTTGTGTAGTGTGAATGAGCCCTAAGTAACTAACTATTTATGTATTTTTATTTATATATTTTTTTTTTTTTATGAAAGGTTTTTAGTTTTTAATTTATATATTTTTTTTTTTTTATGCAAAAGTTTTGTTTGGGTAACTATCAGAGTGTGGAAGGTAAGGGGTTAATTTTCAATGTATGTTCCCATTCACGGATCGGTGTACTAGTACACCGCCACGGAGATGGGGTTGTGGGCACGCGCCGCCCATTGCAACCAGAAGACCGATATCTACGCCCCTGGAGCGGTACGAGACCATCTGCAGGGTGTAGATATGACGCGGCTGGTGGTTATTTCCCGCCCCCGGGTGCCTCCTTTTCCCTTTAGGTAAAGTGATTTAGTTCCTTTAAAGGACTTACGAGGCCAGGAATTCAGAAAAAAAAAAAAGTTAGCTACCTGCTTCAGCTTGTCAGGCACGGAGGACGCCGTCCGCGCCCTCCGTGCCGTTCCGCCGGGTCCCCGCCGCTCACTAGCCCCCCTAACAGTCCCCGACCGCGCGGCCCGGGTCGGGTTCTCCAGCCTGTACAAACATGGCGGCCGGTGCTGGCCGCGGCTGCGCAGTACGCATAGCCGCGAGTGCGGCTGCGCAGCTCTAAGGCCAAACCCCCCGATCCACGTAACAGTAGCGTGGATCGGGGGTTGGCCTTAGAGCTGCGCAGCCGCTCTCGCGGCTATGCGTACTGCGCAGCCGTGGCCAGCTCCGGCCGCCATGTTTGTACAGGCTGGAGAGCCCGACCCGGGCCGCGCGGTCGGGGACCGTTAGGGGGGCTAGTGAGCGGCGGGGACCCGGCGGAGGACGTCGTCCGCGCCCTCCATGCCTGACAAGCTGAAGCAGGTAGCTAACTTTTTTTTTTTCTGATTTCCTGGCCTCGTAAGTCCTTTAACCAGCATTGTCTATCAAGGCAAACTTTTAGTTCAGCCTGTAGGGCCCTGAATCGCAAAATTTCAAATCGCTAGCGAATTTAATATTACTAGGGTTTGCTAAATAACAGGAATCGCGGTAGGTAATTTCCACTACCGCTATTCGATTTTTACAAAAGCGCGGTTGCGCCGTGGAGTGATTATTGCTGCAATTTTGCTATTCCATGCAGTGCATAGCAAAATCGCAATCGCCGGTAAAAAAAAGGGACTTTGCTGAATCGCAATCGCTAGCGTTTAGCGCAAACGCTAGCGATTGCTAGTGGAAAAGGGCCTTTAGGGAGATGGGCTTCTGCCGATCTTTGTTTTCTTGTACGGATTTTGGTGTGTATTTATAGCCAGATAATCTGACATTTTTTGTCCCCCAGGAACTGAAGACGTTGATGGCCCAGCATGGTACGAGCTCTTCTCAGCTGCCCTCCTCTAGCATGGCTGGATCTTCCCTCTCTTCCAGCCAGGGGCAGCACAAGTACACCTTCGAGAAGTCCATCCTCATCAACCAGGCAGGGAACTGCCGTGTCATGGCATACTCTGAGTGGCTGGGCTGCCTGGTAGTGTCACAGCCGTCCTCCCACAATACTCTCATACCTGGTGAGTAGTAATGGCTCTTAAAGTGACACTGAAACAGAAAAAACCCTCTTATATTATAATGAATTGCTTGTGTAGTACGGATAATTCATGGAACATTAGTAGCAAAGAAAAGTCTCACATTTTTATTTTCCGTTATACCTGTATAGCTTTTTTTTTTTTTTTTTTTATAGAACATTGTATCATTCTGTCATATTTGCATTTTACAAACGACTCAGTATTTTAAACTGTGAAACAAAGTAGGAAAGGTCAAAGGGGTATTAGCTCTGCTGTAAAACTTAAACAAGAAGCAATGAGGCAGGTTGAGTGCTTCAGAAAAGAGCGCTGCTCTATGACTAATGTGGTTGAGCGCTCAGAGAAGCTCTTTTGCATAGATAAATTATCTTTAAGGAGCCCATACACTGGTCGATTTCAGGTAATCGATTTGATATAATTCATTGATCGGAAATTGATTCTATTGAATCAGCTGATCGATCGATTTGCGGCCGATTTAAATCGATTTGATCTGTCTGCCAGGATGGAAAATCTAGGTCGATATGCTGCTGGCAGCAGATCGATGGCCCATAGAGTTGCATTGGATCTAATGGTCCAATAATGCATTTAGATCGATCTTCAATAGATTTCATTCTGAAATCTATTGGAAATCTGTTCCTAGTGTGTGGTACACATCAGATTCCTGTCAGATTCAACTTGACAGGCATCTGCCAGAAATCTATCTGATGGTCTGCTGCAAATCTATAAGTGTATGGCCACCTTAACTCTTCCTGTACTGGAAACAATATGCGATTGATATATTTGCTAGTAATGTTCAATTTCTTAGCTATACAATCATATCATAAGTTTATTTTCACTTCAGATTCCCTTTAAAGTGGATAGCCAGGTTTTATTTTTGTTTTTGTTTGTTTTATTACACTTTTTATGCAACCTACTGTGTGCATCACTGTAAGTGTAAAAAGGAAAAAAAATCAAACTCAAACCTGACAGTATCCCCTGCCAAAGTCTCACATTGATGACATCCGGCCCGTGCGTGTGCATTGAAGGCGGAAGAGAGCATGTCTGTTGTTACCTCCCTCTCCTGTGCTGTCCTCCTATGTGCAGTGCTTGAATTTGTGGGAGGTGGCATGGCTGTTCTGTCAATCGTCCTCCCTCCAGAGTTATGGGTGGGGTGCTTAGAGAGGTTGGTTTTACTCTCTCACATTGCAAGGGAATACACTGACAGTCACAGGAATGTCTTACATTCTCATAGTGATCACCCCAAGATGTGCTCTCCCAGGAGCAAGCGGATGGGTGAGTCAAAGAAATGTAAACGCCCACTCCCCATCGCAGCAACCATTTCCATTCCAATTTCTGGATCATCCACATCCTTGTTTTATCCGGAAACCGCGTCACCTAGCGGCAGCCATTTTTCCTATGTCTGACTGTGTACGACATTGGGCCTATGCTGTAAAAGGCTTATGTTGGACATATTCCCAACATAGGATTGGAAAGAGTATAAATGTTATGCAAAGCAAGTTGCCGAGCACAGTTTGTCTACTTTAAAGGTCCTACAAAAATATTTTTTTCTACCCCTGGCCTGACACTAGGGGTTCACATGCATGTGTTCCCTCTCTCTCTTTCGCACACACACACTTTCAGGCACACGCACCCTTATCTCCCTCTAGTGATGACTTCAGGCACAGCGTTGAAGTGGGGTTTATTTAGAAAGCATGGGTTGGGGACAGTCCAATTCCAGTGCTGTGACCGTAAAGTGAACCTCCAGACTACAAATCTACTCAGCAGCACTGAAAAGGCTTGGTGTTTCTTTAACAGTTTCACGGCATCAAAACTTGTTTTTCTTACCCAAGCCTCATTTTTAGCTGCACAGAAGAAAACTGCCCGGATATTTTTCCCCTGATGCTGTGCAAAGCATGATAGGATTTCTAATGATGTTGTTCCCGTTCTGCTGTTTTGGGGCAAATTTGTTGTTTTTATTTTGAATTTGAGATTTGAAGCCTAGTGCACGCAGCTGGGAGGAGATCAGGACACTTGGAACTGTCTCATGCTCCCTGTCACCTCCAAAAGATGGCTGCCCCCATGAAATTACAAATATTTGCCCATTCTTTTAAAACAGAGTTCGTAAGAGATTATATTATTTATCTATTTTAATTAAAATGTAATGTAACTTAATGACAGTATGTTTGTTTAGGCTGGAAAGAAAACCTGAACTGAAAATTAAGTCAAAATAAGCATACACAAGTCATACTTACCTTCCATGTAGTCTACTCCTCAGTGTCTTTCCCCTGGCCCGCATCCTGTTTGTTCACTGTGATCAAGCGAATTTTCCGTCCTCCATTTTGAAAATGGCCATTACCCCATAACAGCTTTCTGGTCAGCACACAGTTAAACTGTAACATCGCTCACTTGAGCCATAGGGAAACATGGACATTACCTGGTACATCAGTTTTCCTCTCCGCTATAACTGATAGCAACTGATATATTTCAGATCTGACAAAATATTGTCAGAACTGGAAGGGACCATTGTCAGAAGAAAATGGCGAGCTTCTGAGAGGAACTGATGGCAAGGTAACTATGCAATGTTCATTTGAAGTTACCTCGTGTTTATTTTAACTATTTTTACTCAGTACAGGTTCTCTTGAAGTTTCCCTTTAAGGTTGGAGAAGGCTAATGTTAGACATAGTCCAACACAGGATTGGGTAAGGGTATAAGGCCTCTTGCACACTGCAAGCGATTCAGATTCCGCTTTTGAATCAGTTTTTACATCCGATTCAGATTCCGATTTGCAGTGTGCAAGGAGCAAACTGCAAATTGGAATCTGAATCGGATGTAAAAACTGATTCAAAAGCGGAATCTGAATCTGAATCACTTGCAGTGTGCAAGAGGCCTAAATGGGGTAGCTTATGTAAGTTGCCTAGCACAGTTTGTCTACTTTATAGACACACACACTTACTTAGAAAGCGTGGGCTGGGCACAGTGCAGTTGCAGTGCTGTGGCCCTGGAGTTTAGCTATAAGCAATTACAATACAGTTTCAGAATCTAATTCCGTTGCTTTGTAAATCTTTCCTCCTCTCTTTTTCCAGGGTGTGGTGTGAAGAAGCTTAGCGCGTCCAATATGAAGAGCAGCCAATACATTCCAATCCATTCCAAACAGATCCGTGGCTTAGCCTTCAACGACCGATCTGACGGGGTGCTGCTCTCTGCTGCTCTGGACAACAATGTGAAGCTCACAAGGTCAGCTTTCCCAGGACTCCTTTCATCTGTTGTCCTCCTAAAGGCTTTAGAGCTGAATGGCTGATCACAGATGGCAGCTGCTCAGCACTTCCATACAGGCCATAGTAAGGTTACAGCCTAAACCTTAGTTGTTTTCAGGAGCGCAGAGTGTAGAAGAGTTTACAGCCTATGGCCCCTATTGAATTGACTTTCTCCTAGGTGATATTTAAAGAGTAACTGTTAGGCATTAAATGCAAAATTAATTTTCTATTGCGGGCTGTCACAATGCTAAAAAGGATGCTAACCAAATAAAAATAATCTTTTTCCAATTAGGTCTTCTCTTCCCATGCCCCCAGGCTCTATAAACGTACACAGAAGCAAAAGAGAAGTGACATGGCATGCTGTATCAGCCTGATTGGCTGAAGTCTCTGCCACTCCTCTCTGCGCTGCGATTGGCCCGCCTGTTCTCCCCTTCACTCTATCTTTCAGCCGCAGTTAGTGTGCAGGGAGGGGGACCAGAGGCTGTCTTCTGTCACTGTCCTCGGCCCCCCGCCTCCAGAGGCATGTCCGCTCCCTCTCTGCCGCCCGCCGCATTATCCCTCTTCCCCGTCAATGTTGCCAACTCTTCCCTTTAATTACCGACACATCTAAGTTATACAGTTTCTGGCGCTATTTGCACATAATCGGTGCTTTAACTGCATCTACCTAGCCACAAAACCTGTATAATTCATGTGTCAGTAATTAAAGGGATGAGTTGGCAACACTGTTCCCCGTGCTGTATTTCGGGGAAGGATAAAGGCGGTGCACACAGACTCTCCTAATAATGGTTCCAGGCGCTGCAGTTCCCTTCTATATTCTGCACTGCTGCCAGCGGTAGTGCAGAGATTAGATGGGAACGTCAGCGCTTGGATCCATTATTAGACGAGTCTGTGTGCACCGCCTTTATCCTCCACGCTGTGCTCAGAATCGGTGCGGGAAGGAGGGGGATGCGAGGTGGGGGATTCTTTAACCTGGAGGGTTCAAGATGGCCCCTGCCAGAAGAAAAATGAAAGTTGAAAAAAAAAAGGAAAAACCTGATCAATAAAAAGTCACCAGCCAGAAAGAAAATCTTCAGAATAATTTTGACACTTTTTCAATTGTAGACTGCCGAAAAGTCATTTTAAAAAGATGAAAAATTATCTCATGGGAGAAATCTTAGGAGAAAAAGGCTTTCAAGGACCACTGTCGCGAAAATCTTAAAATTTAAAATATATGTAAACACATATAAATAAGAAGCATGTTTTTTTCCAGAGTAAAATGGGCCATAAATGACTTCTCTCCTATGTTGCTGTCACTTACAGTTAAGTAGTAGAAATCTGAGATTACCGACAGGTTTTGGGCTAGTTCATCTCTCAATGGGGAATTTCCAGCATGGCCTTAAGTTTTTTTATAAAGAAACTCCCTGAAAAAGATTCATATAAAGATGCTGGCCAGCCTCCCTGCTCACCGTACCTTTTTTTGGCAGTTGGATGGAGCAACTGCCATTCACGAGTGCTTTTGAAAATCAAGAAAACCCAGAGACCCCCCCCCCCCCCATGAGGATATGAGCTAATCCAAAACCTGTCGGTTCTGACAGGTTTCTACTACCTACAGTAAGTGACTGCAACATAGGAGAAAAGTAATTTATGACTCATTTTACTCTGGAAAAAACCTATTTATTTTTTTTATAAGTTCACATATATTTTAAGATTTTTGCGACAGTGGTCCTTTAATTCACTAAGCATTAATTCAATTAGCATTCAATAATGCAGAAAAAAGCTGATTGTACTGATCACCTTGCCAAATGCCAGTTCACTAAACCTGTTACCGCACTGAAAAGTAAAATTACCGACTTGTGCGGTAAATACCTCCACACGTCAGTAAATGTCAATTCACAAAGATTAAAGCATTCGGTAATTCAAGTAAAAGTGTTCGGTATTCATCTCCAGCTCTGACCAGTTGGTAACTTACAATCTCCATGCAGTGAGGTGGAACACACTGCCAATAGGAAGAGCCACACAGGCCTATTCTCATCCCATTTGATCCGATGCACTGGTGGGTGGCACCTCAGAACAGAGCAGGAAAAGGAGACCTTTAAAAAGGCTTTTTCTGAATCCCTGTAGATGTGCATGTCTACCGTATATGCTGCTACACAGAAGAGCTTCCTCTAGTTGGCATGTTTGCACATCTAAAGAGATGCTGGTGATGCACTGGACACAAAAGGCAACAGCTCATGCATACCACTTGTAGGAAGACGCACAGCTTCCTGCCTGACCTGCTCTACCGCGATTGAGGCTTACCGAGCGGGGCGTAGTGAATTTAAAATGCACCAGAGCTGAGATCAAAAGATTTATACATACCTGGCGCTTACCCCAGCCCCATCCGCACGGATCGCTCCCACGCCGCTGTCCTCAGTCTTCTCCCTCTTCTGTGCCGGGGTCCGTAACTTCGGTCATTCTGCGCAAAAGAAGTGCGCACTCTTAAGGACACACGAGGCAAATCAAATAAACTATCTTTACTTACCTGGTACTACTTTTAGCCCAGGGGTAGGGAACCTAAGGCTTGGGAGCCAGATGCGTCTCTTTTGATGGCTACATCTGGCTCATAGACAGATCAGTAGGGGGGTTGATTCACTACACTGCTCAAGCAACGCAGCTTAGTGTGGCAGCGCAAGTAATATTTTCAAAGTAAGCACGTTACTGCTGTAGCATGTACTACTAACTTACTCGTGCTACCCCCAAAACAAACGGCTGCTCCAATTGCCGCACTCTGGGCCCTGTCAGGTCCAGTGACTTTGTAGGACGATATCCCCACACTTTGATTGGCCCAATTGCCTGCCTGTCACTTGACAGGCAGTCTATTGGGCCAAAGTGCGGGGATTGTGTCCTAAAAGTGAATCAACCGCCAAGTTAGCTAGCTAATTGTACAAGCAGTTAGTCAGTATTTCTCCTGTCCTGTTCTCGGAATTTGCTGATGTTGCTTAACCCTAAGAGAAGCTGAAGACGTGTCTGACACTTGTGCTGCCCGGAGGATCAACTGTATACACATCACCATGGCAAAAAGGACGTGAACCCTCTGCTGCGCATGCGCACTGTCTCAGTTTGAAACATATTGTATGGCTGTCACAGAATTACATTTTAAAATATGTGGTGCTTATGGCTCTCTCAGCCAAAAAAGTTCCTGATCCCTGTTCTAGGATCTGGGTCTGTGGTCAGGGACAGAATGAGTACTAGGGGCTGGAAGACGCCCCAGGTAATT